>NC_092199.1:14060068-14386758 GCF_043641665.1 Enoplosus armatus | reverse complement strand
CTGTAGACCCACAACTGCTGTGCATACCTGTATGTATCCATGCCGAGTCCATGCATGTATTTGTTCTTGTGCCTTGTATAAACTGCACTGTCCCTGGTCACTGTTCCCCATGTCACAGTGTGTTCTTCTCCTCACTTGGTTAACTGAAACTGCCACAGTCTGTACTGTCTTTGGTGTAGCTCCCCCACTTTGTGAGAACTTGGGTGGAAATCCAACACCTCTTGACTGCTGTTGCTTGTGGTATATTTACCAGGATGTAGTTTCCAGGGTTCCGTTTCAACAGCTCAATTTTAATACATGCTCATTGTGTTCTTGCAGGACTACTTTGACATTGTGAAGAACCCCATGGACTTGTCTACTATCAAGCGAAAGCTTGACACAGGTTAGTGCTTGCTGCTAAATATTACAAAGGTTAATTTTTTCCATTGTAGTGCACCTTTTTGTCATGCTGTGTTACAAAGAACACACAAAAGTTTTCTCATTCCATCATCCCATGCTTTGTGCTTTGGTTGTAGGTCAGTACCAGGACCCCTGGCAGTACGTGGATGACATCTGGCTGATGTTCAACAACGCCTGGCTGTACAACCGCAAAACATCCAGAGTCTACAAGTACTGCTCCAAGCTGGCCGAGGTTTTTGAGCAGGAGATCGATCCTGTCATGCAGAGCCTTGGCTACTGTTGTGGGAGGAAGGTGAGACAGAGCGCTAGATGGGTGTAATTGTAAATGTATGTTGGTGAGGGGCGATATTGTGAATGTGGGATGAAGTTGAAGAGTGACTTTTGTTGATTTTTTTTATCTTAGTATTTGACATAGACTGATTTCCCTTTACATGCACACTTGTCAGTACTCTTACTGTATTTTCTAAGACTGCTCTATTCACAAATCTATACTTTGTAAAGTTACAGGCTGAACGGTAACACCAAAAAGGTTTTCAAATTCCTGGCTTTGAAACCAACTTCAGTTGGTAATGCTCAGCCTGTAAACTTCCCATCAGGTGAACAGAGCCTTCCTTTGAGATATAGATATGTATGGATAAGTATATTAATGTTTTGAGTGTGTTTCAGATGCAGAAATTAACTCCCATCATTCACATCTGAAAATGGAAGCAGTGAAGTGGTTCATAGCTAAATTTGGCCTTGGGCATACCACCGCGATATCACATTTCAGCTCTCATTAGACTCTGCTATTTTTGGTTTTGCAGACAAATAACAAAACCAATCGGCCCTTATTATAAGAGGCTGGCTGAATGGCTACCTCTGACAATGAGACAAAGCCAAGTAGAGCTTGATGTAATTACTTTTTACAAAACTAAGCAGAAACAGAAGTTGGCTCACCTCCGCGCAGCTGGGGGAGTTTTTACAGCTGCAGTGTGGATGTAGGTTCATCTCACACAGTAGGACTTGCGCTGTCCTTGCTAATATGATATTTCATTTTTTTTCATCACAGATTTTGATATGTTAATGTCCCAGTCAACACGTATTACAGTTCGCTTGTTATCATTTATAGTTCTATCATATACATTGCCAGTTAATGTAAACTACCAGTGGAAGCCCAGAGAGATCTTTTTCGTATCAAGTGTGTATTGTCCCATGATTAGCCGAGGTGTGTGTGTGTGACTAAAGTTCCCATTGTTGATGGTCAGGAGATTAATATGTTCTTTTTCCCGTTTTTTGTTTGTGTCCATCAGCTGGAGTTCTCTCCTCAGACACTGTGCTGCTACGGAAAGCAGCTGTGCACTATTCCCAGAGATGCTGCTTACTTCAGCTACCAGAACAGGTATGGAGGGAGGGAAGCGCCCTTGTAATAAAGGGCGGAGGGATGACTAGATGGATGGATGGGTCGTAAAAGAGGAAGGGATAATATTGGAAAACATTTAAACAGTACACATTGAATTGAATTGAATTGTAGAGAAAATGAGGAAGATAAGATAGAAGTGTTCATCTGATTAATTTTGTTTCCCTAAACACTTACCTTCACTTCATATTCCCTGTTTTTATACCTTCATGTGGTGCCTAATGCACTGGCATTTTAACAGTCCGTCCTCTCTTCTCACATTCTTTAAGTTTTTCTTAGTCACTAAACCAATCTATAAATAACACCTCAGCACAGAATATTTGAAAAAGTATTTGTCAGTGTTTACAGAAAAGGCTGCACAGACAAAGCTGAAAGAAAATGCCTTGTTCCTCAAGTGCTATTTGTGCTTTTTGCATCAAAGTATCTTTTGAACACTCCATTACCACACGTTTTCTTTTAGGAAGAAGCAGCAGTAATTTTACCAGGTCTTTTACACACCCATGAAAACCTTACTAGAATGTGAAAGGACCGACTTTAAAATGAACTGCTTGAATGAATGAACAGCTGAGCAGTTGTCTGTGCTTACTTGTTCACATTTGTTCAGTGTCTGTATTATGTCCTGTGCCGAAACCTCCTGCTGCAGTTCCCTCCTCACATTTAGCTCCTGTTGATTCTGCTCCTGCTCTGCTATCTGTGATGGTGGTTGTTGCTCATCCTCTCATGTCCAAATTGCTAATCTGTGCTTTGCCTCGGCTCTCTGCTGTGTGTTGTCTTGGATGTTCGTCTCGTCTCGTTTCTGGTCCATACGACTTGTCTGTCCTCCCTTCCAATGGCTGTGATATCAACATTGGCTTGCTTTTGCCTTGACCAACCATGCACCTCCAAACCCATCCCCTCACCCTCACCCCTCAAAATCATGACTGGCTGTTGCGATGACGACTTCCTGCTGTCCTGCGCTCCTACTTCCTGCTTGCTCCGCTTGTGGCACCCTGCCTTGCCCATGTCCTGTACCAATCGCTGACTGCCCTCCCGTGCGCTGTCTGTGATTGACTGTGCTGTGGGGAACGGTGTAGTTCACCAAAATTTGGGCTTCTTGCTAACAGGTACCACTTCTGCGAGAAGTGTTTCAACGAGATCCAGGGAGAGACGGTTTCCCTGGGCGACGACCCCACCCAGCCACAGACGTGAGTATTAGTCCATTTAATATGCAAGATAACTTCAGTTAAAAAAAAATCATGTATCTATTTGAAACATATTGACATTTCATGAACTGTCATTTTTACATTTTCTACCTACTCTTTAAATCATATTTGACAGTTTGACAGGGCAGATTATGTAACAGTTCTGCTTTTATCGTTGTATTTCCTCTTGTTGTTCTACATATTTTCATACTCCCTCTTAATTCATTTCAGATCGATTAACAAGGAGCAGTTTGAGAAGAAGAAGAATGACACACTGGACCCTGAACTGTAAGTTAACTCCTCGCCAAATGTCAAATCTTAGCAACGGGAAAAAAGATTAAACCAAATTAGTTTCAAGGACTTCAGTGTGTGATATATATATATCTTCACCTCTGTCCGTCTTTTCAGGCTTGTTGAATGTATGGACTGTGGACGCAGGATGCATCAGATTTGTGTCTTGCACAATGACACAATCTGGCCATTGGGGTGAGTAGCTATTTCAACTTCCAGTAGTTCATGGTTCAAGGTTCATGCAAAAGTCCTGATGCCATTTGCTAAACATCGTTTTTTATGCAATTCAACTGATCTAACCCCCTTGTTTCCATAGTTTTGTATGTGACGGTTGCTTAAAGAAGGCAAATAAGACGAGGAAAGAGAACAAGTATTCTGCCAAAAGTAAGTGGCAATGCTTCTTGTGGTTCTATCCCATTTTGTCCTGATGCTTTGTTATACTTATATACCTATTTCATACAGGAAACTGGTGTTCTGAACATGTGTTCAACCTCCATTTGACCTATTCATATGAGACTGCTGTCACACATTAATCTCATGTTGTTACCATTGACTGACTCACGACTCTGTAGTTGCATAAAATCAGTAATAATAATAATTCCGTTTAGTTTTCCACTTTCTCTGTTTCTCTATGGCTTTGCACAGTATATCACATGTACACCTATATACACATTTGGATTACAATCAGGTTTCTTGTAGCTAAAAGTTACTTTAAAATGTTTTGCTTTACAGGGTTGCCCCAGACAAAGTTGGGCAGTTACCTAGAGATAAGGGTGAATGACTTCCTGAAGCGTCAGAGTCACCCAGAGGCTGGAGAAGTCACCATTCGCGTCGTCCACGTCTCTGACAAAGTGGTGGAGGTTAAACCAGGCATGAAGTCCAGGTAGAAGAACAAGACATATTGTCGCACTTCAACATGAACAAAAAAAAAAAAAAAAATGTATTTCTGCCATTAAGTGAGAACACTGATGCATGTTAAAATGTGTTTTTTTTTAATCTAGCTGAGAATTTGTTGTTGTAAAAAGTATGGAGTTATAGATATATTTTACTCTCTTTTACAGTCAGTAAGTTTAGACTCATGTTTTTTCTGCAGATTTGTGGACAGCGGAGAGATGTCGGAGTCTTTCCCATACAGGACAAAAGCTCTTTTTGCGTTTGAGGACATTGACGGAGCAGAAGTCTGCTTCTTTGGCATGCATGTTCAAGAGTATGGATCCGACTGCCCTCAGCCTAACCAGAGGTAAGGACGTCACTGTATTAGAAACATTATTTTAGTACTTCCTTTTTATATGATATATGAGATGCTATTTGATATATTAATATTTCCTCTGTCATCCACTCAGGCGAGTATACATCTCCTACCTGGACAGTGTACACTTCTTCCGGCCTCGCGGTCTAAGAACGGCAGTCTACCATGAAGTCCTCATCGGCTACTTGGAGTATGTGAAGAAGTTGGGGTGAGTGCTGCTGCTCAAAGAAAACATTTTTTTTTAATCAGGAGTATCCGAATGCTTATGTAATTTTTATTCTGATTTGTCACACAACCAACTTACTTTTGCTACTCTGTAAATTAATTTTGCTTATTGTGTCCTCCTCAGCTACACCACTGGCCACATCTGGGCCTGCCCACCTAGTGAAGGGGACGACTACATCTTCCACTGTCACCCTGCAGATCAGAAGATTCCAAAGCCCAAACGCCTCCAGGAGTGGTACAAGAAGATGTTAGACAAAGCTGTGGCAGAGAGGATAGTGCACGATTACAAGGTAGAGAGGCAGTATGTGTTGGAGGATTTGAACCAGAGACTTTTTCTTTAACAATCATACTTGTCTAACCCCTTGGCAATGTTTCCCTCCCCAGTGTGTGTAGCACAGCAATAAAGATTAACATTAGTGTACATATAATGGTATAGCTGATAGTAATGACTGATTTGGATACTATCCACACAAAACACTAACTTTATTTTCAATTTACCCTAAAAGGATATCTTCAAGCAGGCGACAGAGGATCGTTTGACCAGTGCCAAGGAGTTGCCTTACTTTGAGGGTGACTTTTGGCCCAATGTGCTGGAGGAGAGCATCAAAGAGCTGGAGCAGGAGGAGGAAGAGAGGAAAAGGGAGGAGAACAGCACTTCCAATGAGAGTATTGATGTAAGAATGCTATGATCTGTCATCCATCCATCCATCCATCCATCCATCCATGATCTTGTTAATCTGGTGATCACTGATATCCCCCCTTCTTTCTTGTGCAGGACACAAAAGGCGACAGTAAAAACGCAAAGAAGAAGAACAACAAGAAGACGAGTAAGAACAAGAGCAGCCTAAGCCGAGCCAATAAGAAGAAGCCAGGGATGCCCAATGTCTCCAATGACCTCTCACAGAAACTCTATGCCACTATGGAAAAACACAAAGAGGTATGAGAAAAAGAAATTACACATCACTTGTACTTCATTAACCGTCTGCATCTTATCGCTCTCAAGCAACTTACTGAAGAAGATTTTACTTTGGCACAAAGTTGCATTAATTTTGAAAGACCACATATCACTTGTGCCTCATCTGTTCGCACCTCTTTTTCCTGTCCTAGGTGTTCTTCGTGATCCGGCTGATCGCAGGCCCCATGGCGAACGCACTGCCCCCTATTGTAGACCCGGATCCCCTGATGGCATGTGACCTCATGGACGGCCGTGATGCTTTCCTGACAATAGCCAGGGACAAACACCTGGAGTTCAGCTCTTTGAGAAGGTCCAAGTGGAGCTCCATGTGCATGTTGGTGGAGTTGCATAACCAAAGCCAGGACCGCTTTGTCTACACTTGTAATGAGTGCAAGCACCATGTGGAGACTCGTTTCCACTGTACCGTCTGTGAGGTGAGTTGGGGAAGGGTTGTTTTGGTGGGTCTGGTGTTGTGGTAAAACAATATGTAGCCTGTAGTATTAATTATGTTACTGTAAAACCTGTAACTGTAAAACTGTAAAAAATGTTTAACTGTCATTCATGCCATCCCTCACAGGATTATGACCTCTGCATCACATGCTACAACACTAAGGGCCACGAGCACAAGATGGAGAAGTTAGGCCTTGGTTTAGATGATGAGAGCAGCAACCAGGCTGCCGCTACCACTCAGAGCCCCGGAGACTCTCGTCGCCTCAGCATTCAGCGCTGCATCCAGTCCCTCGTCCACGCCTGCCAGTGTCGAAACGCAAACTGCTCTCTGCCGTCCTGCCAGAAGATGAAACGCGTTGTTCAGCACACGAAAGGCTGCAAGAGAAAAACCAACGGTGGCTGCCCCATTTGCAAGCAGCTTATCGCGTTGTGTTGCTACCACGCGAAGCACTGTCAGGAGAACAAGTGCCCAGTTCCGTTCTGCCTAAACATCAAGCACAAGCTCCGACAGCAGCAGCTGCAGCACAGGCTCCAGCAAGCTCAGATGCTAAGGAGGAGGATGGCCAGCATGCAGAGGGTGGGCCAGCCCACTCCTGGAGGAGCTCCAGGGGGCAATGGCTTGCCCTCTCCAGGAGCCAACAATGGAGCAACTGGTCCTGGTACGCCAACATCTGTGGGCACGCAGCCTCCTACCCCGCAGACACCCACCCAGGGGAACATGCCTGCACTTCCTCAGCAGCAGGGAGTTGGGATGGGGGGAATGGGGGGAATGGGAACTCCAGGCCAGCAACAGCAGGTTCAGCAGCAAGGTGGTACAATGCTCCCTCAACACCATCTCCATCAGTTTCAGCCAGTAGGTGGAGGAGGTGGAGGGGGGATGATGAACTCTCCTCAACAGCAGATGGTGCCTCAGCTCCAGCAGCAGCCTCCCAATGTCCAGCAACTCCAGCAGCAGCAGCACCCTGGTGGTTTGCCTCCGTACAACCCCAGACCACCTGGAGCCTCTCCTCTCCACCAGTCCCTGGGCAAACCTGGACTGGGTCCAGCCACCCCACCCCAGCAGCAGCAGCAACAACCCAACCAGGGCCAGGGGTCCATGCCTGTACAAGGCCAGCAGCAAGGCCCCCCTTTGGCTGCTGTAGAGACAGCTCTAAAAATCCAGCGCCTCGCAGAGACCCAGAGACAGATGGCTCAGGCCCAGGCCCAGGCCCAGATCCGTGGCTTGGGGCAAGGGGGCATGATACCCCCACATCCTCACCACCAGAACACCCAGGCCCAAATGGGCATGCCCCACATTGGGGCCCAGGGCATGCCCCCCCAGGCTCAGGGAGTTGTTGGCAGGACTTTGTTAGACCCACAGCAACAGGGAATGCTGGCAGGGATGCAGCAAGGTGGCCCTCAGTCACAGTTGCCACCTCAAGTTCAACAGCAGCTTCAGCAAGTCCAGCAGGGAGGTGGAGGACAGCTTCAGTCGGCAAACCAGCAGTGGGGTGCTGGGGGACCAGCCATGAACCCACAACAAAGGCCAGGCATGATGGGTCACATGGCACCACAGCAGCAGCCATCAGTTGCTCAGCAACAGCAGCAGCCGATGAATCCGCAACAACCGCAACCAGGAAACCGCGGGCTGATGCAGGTAATGGGTGTATCAGGAGGGGCTGCGGGGGCACCCACTTCAATAGCAAGTGCAGCTGCATCAGGAAACCTACCCCAGGCAGCACTACAAGACCTCCTGAGAACATTGCGCTCCCCAAGCTCACCCCTTCAACAGCAGCAAGTCCTCAACATCCTTCGTTCCAACCCAACACTTATGGCCGCTTTTATCAGGCAGAGAGCAGCCAGGTATCAAGGTGGTCAGGGTGGCCCTGGAGTAGTGGGAGGGCCTCCACAAGGGGGCCCTGGAGGAGTGAGGTTCCAAGGGGCTGCTGGAGGGCTGCCTGGTGTAGGAGGGCCTGGGGCTAACCAGCTTGCTAACATCGATGGACAACAGCAGGTTAATGTGAACCAGGCAGGCCAGCCAGGGATGAACATGGCTCAGGGTGGAGCAGGGGGAGGCAATATGCCCACCATGGCTCAGCTTCAGCAGTTACAACAACAACAGCAACAACAACAGCGCCCAATGTTGCCTGGGAATCTACAGCAACAGCAAATGGCTGCATTACAGCAGCAGCAGCAACAACAACAAGGAGCAATGCAAGCAGGGCAACAAGGCAACATGGCTAATATGACTCCACAGTTCAGAGAGCTGTTGATGAGAAGACAACTGCAGCAGCAACAGCAGCAACAACAACAGCAGCAGCAGCAGATGGGAAACCACGGGCAGTTCCAGCAGCCTCAAGGACTCCAGCAGCAGCAGCAAGGCCAGCAAGGCTTCATGCAGCCTGGCCAGGGACAGCCGGGGATACCCCCCACTTCCCAACCCCAGCCTGGGGGTGGGGGCGTAGGGGGTCCCCAGCAGCAGCAAGGAGGACCACAGGGTGGGCCAGGACAGCTAGGCCAGCAGCAGGGCTACCCCAACTCCATGTCACAAGTAGCTGCAGCGCTCCAGCAAAGGCTCCAGCATCAGCTGCAGATGCAGCAGCAACAGCAGCAGCAACAACAGCAGCAGCAACAAAATCCAATGGGTGGGCTTCAAGGACAAGATGGAGGACCTGGTGGAGGCACTGGAGGACCTCCGCTCCAGCCTGGACAAGGCGGACCAGGGCAGGGGCAACAACAGCAAGGTGGAGTTGGCGGAGGGGGTGGTGGGCCCCCACTACCGCAGACATCCCAAGGCATGCTTCACCAGAACATCCACCAGAGGCTACTGCAACAGCAGCACCTCGGTGGGGGCTCTCCAGCTCACCACAGCAGTCCTATGAGTCCCCAGCAGATGGTGCAGTCCCCCCACCCCCATCTCCAAGGACAAGGAGGACTTGGCCCCGCGGGGTCGCTCAGCAGTCAGGTCAGGTCACCTCAGCCCTCGCCAAGGCCGCAGTCGCAGCCTCCGCACTCCAGCCCGTCCCCACGCATGCAGCCCTCCTCTCAACCCCAGCCCTCCCCTCATCGCATCTCTCCGCAGACCCAGACTGGCTCACCCCACCCAGGCCACCTAAACCAACATCACCCCAGTATGGCACCGCCCCAACCTCCGCAACCCCAGCAGCAAGCGTTATCTCAGCAGCAACAGCCAGGTAGTTCTGTAGATCCTGGTCAGTTCAGCTCAGACCAGAACTCCATCATGTCCCAGCTGAGCGGGATGACAGGGATGCACGGTGGGCAAGCGGGACAGTCGGACATGTTGGTTGGGAATAATAACAGCAGTAACAACAACCAGGAGCTGGGAACGAACCTTAACCACAGCAGTTTAGACCTTATGTAGCCTTGACTCCATACTGTCTCTCTGTCCTGATGCTCTGATCAGTTGCCCCAAATGACAAACTGCCATGAACGGAGAGCGAGGCGGGACTACAGCTTTGGGGTTTTAGAAGTTTTTATTTTTTATTTAAATATTTTTGTGATGTATAAATAAGAACTGAAGCTTCCTTCCTATGGGAGATGCAACATAAATCTTAGAAGTCAATAAATGAATAAATTAAAACAATGGTAAGTTATTGCTGTTAATATATATCTATATTTTTGCCAATTGTGTACAAAAAGGTGGAAGGGCAGTGTTTCAGGTTGAAGATATTTCTTCCTTAGTCTATGACACAATATTTTTGGGGACTGAGAATTTTGCCTTTTTATGAATATTTTTAAGATTTTAAATGTGGCTAAAAATTAAAAGTGAGTTGACACGATGTACCTTTTTTATTGTTTTGTTTTCCTCCTCAAATACCCTAATCCCTATCATAATTGTATCTATTTTGCAGAGAGTAAGTATATTTTATTTCTGAATTCTTCTTTTCTTTCCCTCAATGGATCGTAAAACAAGCATCAACATATCCTCTGCTTACAGGAGTCTTCTTCTGGACAGTTTTCACAGCAATGTACATTTTACAGCGACTGCAACAGTTCACACATATAGAATTTATTTTATTTGATAGGTGGGTGGGAGGGTGCGTTAAATGCAGTTTGATTTTGACTTGTTTCCTAGTTTGTTTGTTTTTTGACCGGGTTTATAGGTTGGAATTAAACCTCAACAGTGTTTTGGGGAGTGGGTGACGCCGACCGTGGGTTTGGTTGTATTTTTCTGCAAACAATGGCCAGATCCGCAGAACAAATCGTTGCACCCATGGTCCAACTCTCCACCCTCAGTTCTCCTATGAATGTGCACCCCCCCCCAAAAAAACAAAACAAACGGAGGGATGAACTGTTGATGTCTGATCGTCTAGCTGTCGGAGGCATATTGTGCTCTTGTTTCAAGCTGGCTGATGTTAAAAGGTTGTGCGTGCCGTGTACATATATTACAGCCTTGTTTATGAACTGTGACATGGATAAGAGGTTGATAAAGTTGTCTGTTTTGTTTTTGTTTTGTTTTTGGGCTGCAGAGGTTTGAAGAAAGTCCTGCCTGTATCCTCGACCCTCGACTGTTTCCCTTTCTGTAGTTTTTTTTTTCTCTATTTCCCCTTTGTTCCTCATCCTCATGACTGCCTCTCAGCCACAAGATTTAATTCAATGTTAGTACTGTACAAAGTAAGAAATGGTGGACTTAGATACTGTTTTTGTAATGAAAGTGAAAGATGTAAAAAAAAAAAAAAAAAAAAAACTGTACATACTTTAAAACCTTATGAGCAGAGAAATGATTTTCTGCTGCTTGTCTCCCCTCGTTTGATTGGATATTTGCTGTATCTGTAAAAAGTACTCCTGAGCTACTGTACAGTATTGAGATTTTTTCTAAAAGGTACAGTATGGGGTGTAGTCGGTCACAAGCACCAATGCGCCTTTTTCCTGTGTATTTTTGACAAGGTTTTGGGGAGGGAGGGGTTATTGCAACAAGTCACACACCTGAACAATCTCAAAACGGACAGGAAACCCGCACGAAGTCGAGCCGAGGCAGGGGTTGATTTAGAGGTGTGATCTGAAAGAGTTTAAATTTGGTCATTTAGCTTTTTATGGAGAGGACTGAAGACACAATATTCACATGCTCACTATTTTTCTCAAAAGGTTGGGCTTGCTGGGTATGGGGAGGGGACGCATCAGAACCAGGTGGCAATATATCTTGAGACTTATTTTATAAGAAAAAACAAGGAAAAACTGTCTTTTATATATAGATATATTATTTAATTTTATTTTTTGGAAATAAAACTTGAAGCTACAGGAATTATTAGATAAATCATGTTTTGTTTTGTATTAAAGATGTTATGGTGATGCAAAAAGACACTGCAGACAGTCATTCAGTTTGCCCTGGGGAGGCCGTGGAGTATATTATACCATCCTTTTTATGAAATGTTTCATGTACATGAATATAGTTGTAAACATACTGAATCACTGTACAAACCGATGGCAACTGAACAAATAGTTTTGTTTTAATCATTTCTTCTCCTAAAAAGAGACTGGAAATAAGACTATTTAAATATTTGTTTAGTATTCAAATGGAATCTTTGACCACTTTTTCGTTCCTCTTGTTAACAATTTTGGTGCTTGCTGAGAGAAAGCAAAAATAACTGTTGCTCCATTTCATTAGTTTCTTTTTTTTAAGTTATTTTGGTGGTCTGATTGTTTTTTTGCCAATAAATTAATTGTACAATAAAGTATGTTTGTACCATTGGAAAAATACTCAATTGTTTCCTCTTTTCTCACATTTATGTATGGTGAATAAATGACTATTTACCACACATTTAAGCATCACTGAAAATTCATGGTATTTGTAGATTCATTTGTAGCCTATATGAAATTATGAAATGGGTTTAGAAATCACTGCATAGTTTGTCCACCAGAGAACACTCACAAGTTGATTTTTCAACTGTAAAATGTCCTGCTCAATATGTATCTTGGCCACAATTAAAAAAAAATCTGAAGCAATCACTATCAAAATGTTTTGTTAACAAAATGACTATCTAAACAATCAATATATATTTATCAGATTTTTTAAACTCTCAAACATCAATATTAGTTCCTAAAAAATCCAGTATCGGTTGGGCTACATTTATTTACATGTAAATAAGGCACTGTACGAGTTGGTACGACTAATTAGTAGTATGTTAGTATGTAAAAGTATACAGAATTTAAGATACTGTAATCTAATTTAAACCTAAATATATTAATATAATAATCACAGCCACTAATGAAGTATTCAAGCTGAACTATTTTAGACTAAAAGTTACTAAATAAAAGGTTACACTGCCAGTGTAACAACTTTGTGACACATTTAACTTCTTTTAACTTTCTGTTATGATGCCAGTTGGTAGAGCCTAACATTTAATCCCTAATATCAATAAAGATCCACATCTATTTGTGTTTCTCATAACTGACATATTGGCGCTATTAAATTAAGCTCTGAAACAATAACAGAATGGTTGTCCTCAGTTAAATTTTTAATGTTGCTTTGAACATATGGCACTTCCTGTAGACTTGTAATAATATCTGAACACAATTTTAACGCACCCAATTTCAGCATCGCTGAGTAACTAGAGCCAAAGTATCTTTGGTGTGTCAATAAGCAACTGCACAGGTTTGGTTAAAATTATATTAAACATGAGCAACATTTATTTCAGTATTACCATAGAAATATTCTATACACAATGACACTTCATAGACTGGAGCAGGTAATGTGCAGGTTAACATCAAAATAAAGTGCAAGGTCCTTCGCTCAGTGGTGGACGAAAGCAGCACAGGCGACCACATTAGGCAATGTCAAATCCCAAATGCTTGTTTTGTCAGTACATTTAAATATGGCATCAGCTCAGTGGTTATCACAAACCGTATAAAAACTATTCTGTTCAGTCATCTGCATGACAAATACACAGGTATCTTTAAAGAATAAATATACATTCAGGTCAATGTAGAAAAATAACGACTTAAAAAATACATGTTTCTCCCTCCCTAGATGCAGGGGACACATCTTCCGCCCCTTTAAAGTCTCCTCACATGTCAAGTCTTCATCACATCAGTGGAGGATCGGGCATTCAGACATACAGAAACCAAATAAGCTGGGGCATTAATAGTGTGTGTGTGTGTGTGTGTGTGTGTGTGTGTGTGTAGAGGATAGAGAGAGACATTAGCCCTCCAGACAAAACAACAAAATGTTGCAACATCAGGCACTTCCATTCCCTGCAGCCTCATCGTCACGCAGAGACAGTTTTGAGATCACAAGACGCTGACCCATCATCCTCAGTGCGGGGTAAACAACTTGTGGACCAATGGGACGCCACGGTGGGAGATTCCACAGACATGACACATCACATCAGCTCCTGTGTCCGCTGGGCAGGAAGCCGGCAGCATCATAGCGCTATACTGGCTTCAGAGTAAATGAGTAATTTTGATCTTTCCAGTATTTATCCCTGACCACAGTTTCATGAAATACAGCTGCAAAGCTTTCAATTTATGTGTTCTTATAGAGTTTGCCAGTGTTTTTGGTAAAATATTATTTTATTGATAGATGGAGGGGGCTGGGACACCCTGCATTAAAGACCATATTGGCCCATTTTTCTAAAGCATACTGCAGGTTTTTAGATTCATTTCTTACCCTCTAGGCAGCAACAGGTTTCAGTTTATGTCAAATAGAGTCTGCTCAGTTGTCACGGAGTTGTTGTCTTATTATCCTTTATATTTAATAATTGTATTGCTATTAGTGATATCTAAATCTATCTGGATTTCTATCATTAAAATATATTAATATTATCCTACTAATAGTTATCCTATTAGTAATAGACCTCGGGGTGACTGCTGTTTCCAAGGTCAAGAATGGACTTTAAAACTCAACTTTTAACATGTACAAATCATGTCAACTGAGGAAAACTCAGATCATGCAACATGATCAAAAGCTCCAGAGCAGCTACTAAATGGACCTCAAGATGAGATTGTCAACTGCTGTTTCTGTGGTAAAGAATGAATGTCTACTTAAACATGTTTTCCATAATGACTTGATATGCCTTGACATATGCAATCCATCCCAGTGACCATTGACTTGGATTGTCTTTTTCACATCCAAGACTTAGAACGGAGGTTCCTGACCATTTTTGCCACTGAAACAGAGTTTTGCTTGCTGTAATCATTCCTTCCCTTTCAAATTTGACAAATTGGTGACAAAATCCACAGTCCCCTTTTTGTGTAAAAATGTATTCAAAGATTTATGAGAAGCTAATATGAGGCTCAACAAGGAAACTCTGTCAAATAGCCTGTTCATATGGGTACCTCACTATTGTTTTAAGACAGTGTGAATCTGTGAACCCCTCCTTTAATATAAGGGACTCGTCATAGGTCACATGATCCTTGTAATGTCCAGGTTGCTTACGCTTTGTCTTCAAGGTTTGATTTTACAACAATTCATCTTCTGAATGCAGTGCTTTTTATCAGCCAACTGCAGGTAAAGTTTCCCAAACAGTACCTGCTTGCACCTGCATTGTCACATTACTATAACACAGCTTAATGAATAAATTGAGTTGACAGATTGTTAGCTGTAATAGGTTACCCAAGAGTGCAAGTTGATTTTTGTGAAAGGTGATTGGAAGGTAGGAAATCAATGAAACCTTTTGGTACTTTTTATAAAATAGTTGTCAGTCATGCAAAGTATGTGTGATTTACCCTGTCGGCCAAACTCTACAAAGACGCTCTTTGGACACACAAACCCTTATGATGTTCAGTAAAATACAGTGCAATTCCATAGTACATTCTGTTATCAAGTCGCATCTTGTTTTCGAATTTTGGTACAATTTTTTGTATGGAGTTTTGTATGTTTTGAGATGAAGAACCACGTGGACAGAGAGAACTACGCTGTGTGTCTTTGCATTGATATAACTGTACTGGAGGAGAAAGGCATGCAGGCGGATCAAGTCATCTCTCAGAGGACTTTGAAACGCAAGCAAGACTAAGCCATGTGTTGTACAGTAGTAACAGTCTATGTGTTCACAGGTTACAGGTACAGCACTGCATGTTAGTATGGGACTGACAGCTACGCCCGCCTCACTGTAGTTTGGAGTATGTACAATACGTATGAATCCAGTACTGAATGGTTAGCTTAGCGTGGAAGAGAGACAGAAACAGCGGCATGTCTACATGCACAGAGAACTCTTCTTCCTCTTCTTCTTCTTCACGATTACTTTTTAGGTCACTAAATGTCATAACCCTGCTACCGTGCTACGTCATACTCTGATGACTGTAGTTACTATTTACTTTACTTTACAATAAAAAATACAAGTATGAGAGGAGAAAAGGACATGAACATCTTCATCCATGAGGCCAATTCTGTTAACTGCTTAAATTTAAGGTACCCTGCAGAGCTTTTTTACCGCTTGGTATGGCGCAATGTGTTGGTGAGTAACTGTGTTTGTTTAAAAGAAAACTCTACAGGGTACCTTTTAAGGTGGAAAAGTTAAGATCATAACATACCTGTATTGGCACATTTTAGGTAGGTGTGAGACTTCCGGCTTCCAAAAATCACTTTGTGACTCGTACCCTCGCTTCACCTGACTCACCTGCTTAGTCACATTTTCACCTGTTCGACATTGGAAGATTCCAGGGGCCAACAATGGGGCCCTCGGCTAGCTGGAGTATTGCTAAATCGAACTGATTCTCAGCCAAAGTGTGCATCCCCAAAATCGACCTAAACCTGGTGGCCACAGCTCGCTCACATTTGGTCCTCCAGTGCCGGTAATTGCACCTCAATCAGCCTGGCGACTTGGGTCACACTTTTTGTTCTCCAATAGTCACAGGTTACAGCTATCTAATACCCCTTTAATTCAAGGCAACTCAGTCCCTCTGTATCAAAGGTGAACAGCTCAACGTAAATATAACATTAACTGAGGATTGACTTATATGCAGGTGACTCTGTGCATGTAAACATACCACTGCCCAGGCTGGAAGTGGCTGGCAAGAGGAAAAGCAGAGAGAGAGGTCACAGAGGGGAAGTGAAAACACCAATCCAGGCCCTCATCCACCATTCACACACTGTGACGAAGCCAGAGCCTCCAGCTCCCTCTCGCAGTGCCCTCCCCACCAACCTACTCAGACTTCACCACATGTCAGACCTCCAGGCCCCAGTCTCTGAAGAAGCCTTTGGCCACTCGTGACTCTCGGAAAGTCACTGTGAGGGAGTTGAGGGTGACGTCCGTGACTGTCACCTCCCCCGGACCGACGATGGGTCTCCAGACGTCGTCCGGCTTTTCTGATGGGGTGATCTCGTCTGGTCCGACAGCGGAGCTCCACTCATCTGTCCTCTCATGTCCTGAGCGAGACAGAGACATGGAGTTGCAGTCAGACAACGATTGCATCAAGCCTATCGCATGTGTACTGTTATTGAGTTCACCTCCCTGGACTGACCTGGACAGATTATCTCTACTCTGATAGATGCTATAAATTGACAAAGGCAGATAGGGTGCATTTGGCTGCAGGAACAGACAGCTCTGAGTGCTTCTGAGGTGATAGGGTGGACAGACGTGCCCCATCCTGCACTCCATATCATTATTTTGAGAAGATTTAGTAATGTCTCACCTTTAATTCATTAAAATGGATTCTACTACTCTGTCTTCCACGTCCCTACAACCAGCCTGCGATGCCAGGAGCACACCTAGGTCCTCACCTTTGCCTGCCGCCCAGCTGACAATGCACCCGACCCCAGTGCCTATCCCTGCAGGTGCTGGTTCCACAGGGCGCCGTTGAACCAGACTGTTGTGGTGAAGAGGGAGCTGAGCCGTGCCAGCCCTCACCCTCTGGTCATGAACTTTGGGTAGTGGCCGAAAGAATGGGATTGCAGATACAAGGGGCCGAAAGTAGATGGATGGATGGATACTCTGTCTTGTAACTGTCAAACTTCATTGTTTACATTTGCTGTGTTGTAACACTTTCAAGCAAAAGGACGTTACATTATATGACAGACTGATTGTCAGTAGATCTTTTAGGCTGCTACTTTAATGTAAGTTATTTGTAGTTTTCTACTTCTAAAGTAGAGACTCTACTCTAACTGTTGCTTTACATTTACATGCACACAGTCATTAATGAATCTACATTTTGACCTCTTTAATCAGCTCAGCATGGAGGAAGTTTAATGTAATTTTGGTTGCATGCCTGTTCATGGCTGTGCCCACTAGAAGGTTCACAAAGAGCCAAGTAAACTGGGTCGTGATGCTGATTGGAGTCTACTGGCTGACCGACTGACACACTTACCATTTAAAATGCCTCCACTCTTCTCTGTTGTCTCCTTTAGAGCCTCCTCTTGCTCCCCCTCCTCCTCCACTCTATCCTCTTCATCGTCTAAATTGTCCTCTTCCTCCTCATCATCTTCCTCCTCTCCCCGGCTTTCCCAGTCCTCTTGTGTAGGACTCGGGGGGTTCGAGTCAAGGTACTTGAACTGTGACCTCCTGTGTTTGTACGGCTGATCCTCCTCCTCAGGAACCAGAGAGCGCGTCAGAGAGAGACGAAGGCGAGGTGGAGGTTTCTCTGGAGTCTTGTGAGCACTGCGGAGATCCATGGTGTAGACCGTATTCTGAATAAAAGGAGAGAACACTTACAAATTGAAACGTGAATTACTTGAAAATTCAATCAGAATCATCTGAGTAACTCAAACTGAGTTACAAGGTGGCAGGATACAAAAGGCAAATGTACTACAGTATAGAGCACAATCACCGAAAATGGGCAAACAAGGGGAAAGGAAAGATAATTGTATAAACCAGTATAAAGTAATGTAGAATAGAGAAAACTGTCACTCTTTTTTTACTGAAGTGTTTTTTACCTGCAGAAGGAGTCTTTTGGTTTTGGATCCTTTTCTCCTGTGACCCACAGTTCTGTCTCTCTGCTCTCTAAAAAGCCAAGCATACAGTTAAAAAGAGGCTGATGGCAAAATGTCTTCTGTACATGTGCTCGCTGACCATTTTAAGAGCCAATCTTAGGCTCTGTTTGAACACTTGTTTGTTGCGTAGATGTTTCACTGGATTATATTTTCACATGACTCAAGAAAAAAACATATCCAGGGATTAAGCAACAAAACATCTGTTCCTTAAAGGTAACCTGCAGTACTAGCAGTACGTACTGATTCGTAGTTGATGTAGTATGCAAGCACAAGCAAAATATGCAGTATGCCAAAAACACCTGGATGTTGTACTGATTCGGAAAAAATCTCCAGTATGCACTGGACCAGTATACCTTGCATACTGTTTCCCACAATGCATGCATTTACCTTATGTAAACTACCTTACCTTACCTTAACTCACTTATTTCCCCATAGCAGTCCACCAAAATCTGTTTCTGAACAAATCTGAAGCGAGAAATAAGCAACCCAGTTACTGAATCTTCACTCATATTAGATCTACACGGCCTTGTTTAAAAGTTTGTTCCAACTTTCGCAAGGCAGGGGCATAATACCTGCATGATTATTACTTCCTCTTTCCAAAACCGGAAACCAGCTAAACCTTGCCAGGCATACTGCAAAATAAATCAATTTGACAGTTTCATACTGCATACTACTATGAAAAGCAGTATGCTGTATGTACTGCATACTGCATTTGTCGGTAGTATGTAGTCGGCAGTTTCGAATACAGCCATAGATGTTAACAATGCAGGTTTTAAACTTTTATTAAAAATCGACTTTGCAAATGTTTTATTATCAATCAATTGATCTTTATTGTCCCAAGTGGGATTTGGTCTGCACCCAGGTGACATCAGTCATAAAAACAGCAGTGAAAGAGATCCAAAAACAGAACATACAATAACAACGGTCAGGCATACAGGACACCATCCTGAAGAAGAAGAAGAAGAAGAAGAAGAAGAAGAAGAAGAAGACGAAAAAAGAGAGATAGAAGCCAGCTGGCTAACCCTGGCACATTTACAAAAATGTTGATTGATGGGCATTGTCCTTAAAAATAATTAAATGAAATGAACATGTTTGTTAGGCCTCAAAGACACACACAATGTAACACGAAACACAGAAACTTTGTTTACAAGAAAACTCCACGGGGCACCTTTAAAGAAAACCAGACTTGAGTGCATTCAAATGAATGACATCTAGCACCACCTGTTTATTTTGCATGAACATCCACATTAGAGATGTGGTGCATTTACAACACACAACACAACACTTTACATTATAAAAGTGTCCCAGATGTGTGTGTCTGACCACCTTCGGACATGATTTGGAAGGCAACATCCCCCTTATATCTTTGGTGCTTTTAGATGTGGATTTTATGTGTTTTGGGAGATCTAGTTACAATCCAGCAACCCAGGACATATGCTAATGCCAGCTGGAGAGAAGTCTTGGATCTGCGTTTTGGTCTGCTGAGTCATAATCTCTTTATGATTAATATAATGCAAGAAGAAAACCGGAGCCTTACTTCTCTTCATAGGCCTGCACTAAGCGCTGGTCCAGAATGTGTTCCTCAGGTTCCCATGTACTGTACCTGCAAGGCGTAAAAAATAGTACATACAAGCCGTCATTTTAGTATCTATTTCCTTCATTCATTTGTTACTGCACTCAATCAAGTAATTAAATCAAGTCTGTCTGTTTTTTTTTTTACATTTTCCACTTACTGAAAACAGATACTATGTGTTGGCTACACGATGGCTTCAGCTTCTTCAGTTCCACTCAAACAGTAACTTTGTGCTGAGAGAGTCAACCAATCATTACTTTTTTTAATCACAAAACGTGATGTCTCTGTTACTCATATGGAAAATCACAAAAAACACAACAAACCCCTACTTTTAATAATCAGTGTTTCGATACAAATGATGAAAATTATGATACATATTATGAAAATCACTTTCCGTACTTTTCAGAGGTTTGTTTATGAATCAACCTGTCAAAAGACATTTCACATTATCTCATCCAACAGCATTCTGTGCATATGCTATGTTATCTTTGTTAATGAGCATAACTTTTTGATAGATTTCTTTTTTTACATGGCCATGGTACTTTTCTGTGCACATCTGTATGTCAATGTGAATATGATGCACATTCGCAAGTGTCATATAATCCATATAATCCATTCATCCTTCTTATTAAGTTTACATACTTACTTTGGAGGCCATCCCTTCCACTTCAGCAGATACTCCACATTCCCCTGCGGAGACAAAGTTTAAGAGCAATTTCAGCCAAGAAGTTGGTCAATATGTCAAACTCTGAAAGACTGTAACACTGACTTGGATTGCAGGGTGATGCACCTTGTTAATGATTGGCCCAATAATGACTGCATCATTTGTTGCAGAGTTCACTCACCTCCTGAGGCAGATACGAATCTTTATGAACATTACAATTGTACAGTAACATACAAGCATATCATATGAAAATACAGTTGTATAAGTAATAATCAGAACTCTTGTTTCTCTGAAAACATAATTGATCACTGTTTTAATTATTGGTGATATTTACCTCCATCTTCTATATTCTGTTATGTTCTTGTTGTTGAATGGAGATTATGTGTAGGAGGATGTTGCCATGCCATCAGGCAATATCTATAATTAACAGATCATGTAAAATGTACGGTATGTTTTCCATATACCAGCCAAGCCACTCAGAGTTAGTCATCCTCAGTGACATCATCCAATAATAACTTCCAGGCTCTCAAAGGTATTCTCAGTGGGTGAAGTCACCACTTTTCCCGACTTCGTTTTACTCACCCAGTTCCCCACATACAGTAAAAAGGCAATGAATGTACTGTATATTGCATGTGCTTGTACCCATATCTTTCATAACTTGCAATGTAGACGACATAATTAATTAACCCAATACTTTACATATATCTGACAATCAGACATGTTTGAGTTGTGGATGGACAGATATACTGTCCACTGAGTACTAAATGTGGTTTTAACATTGGCCTATTTATATTCTGTGTCTGCTAAACTTTCACTTTATACTCTATGAAGCCTCACTTTAAGCTTAACGACTAGCCACTTATACAGAGTGTAGACAAAATAATAGCAAGTAGATCTCCATTACAAACACTAATAAAATAGAAGTTCAAGTTAGGTTGCACACCAATCAGCTGTATCTTTCTACTCCTTCTACTGTGTATTTTGCCATCTTCTGGTTGGTTGCATACACCTTGTGAATGCACTTAGTTAATGCATATTGCATTGTTATGCTATATTCTGTATATCAGTGCAGAAATTATTACTCAGTTAATCAATTAGTTGATTGACAACGGCTCTGATAATTGATTAATCATTTAATTAATTTATCAAGCAAAATGCCAAACATTTACTGAATGTGAAAGTGTTCTACATTTTTAAATTCATGTAAATTGAATTGCCAGTAGGACAAAAACAAGCAATTTGAACAACTCGCTTTAGGCTCTGGAAAATGGCGTGAGGCATTATGTTTCTAAACTACAAATTGATGAATCAAAGAAAATTCTCAATAGATTCATGAATAATCAAAACAATAGTAAGTTGCAGGCCCACTGCATGTTGGAAGATGCATTGCCTTTTATATAACTAAATTAGCTTCTATTTGACCATTTTCAATTACTTTGAAAACTTTGATGTTTAAGTTCTAATTGACAGTAAAATACAGCTAATTAGCATAATAGCTAACATGCCCTACCTTTGTATCTGTAACTTAGCATACTCCAGGACTAGAGTTCCTTTTATCGTAAAGGGTTCAAATCATTTTGTCTACCCCTGTAGATTTAAACAGTTTATCAGTGTTTAATTGTTCTTAGAGACTTTGGGGGGGCTACTAGGAAACAGAGGAGTTTCAGGGGGGCCCTCCTGCGCTCCGGGGGAACCATGATTTCTAGCTGCGCACCTCGTCTGTCAACACCATATGGTAACTTAAACCCAAATCCAATTAGCAAGCAAACAGGCCCAAAATGAAGGTATTAGTTTGATAACCTCATCCCGTGCCCTACTATTTAGCAAAACACCTGGCGTGTTAAGCTGTAGTGCAATGACAACAACACTCTCCACGTTATATTAAAGGGACATCCTCCTTTAACCCGCCCCCTTTATACAGCCTGCAATTAGATAACCAGATTAGCCGCGCAATTCTGCTCATTTAAGCTCTCACGCTTTCATTAGCATCCAAAGTAGCATCCCTGGTTCCCAAAAATGTGTCCCCTTCAAATGCTGATGTCCCGCAGCTAAACGGCAAAATGTATAAGGGTTACCTTTCTAAATCTTTTCTTGACGATTGACTCCACAGCAAACACTTGCTCTCCAATCGCTGACAGCTCCATCTCCGTGCACGCCGCCGTCCGTCGGCTTTTAACTGTCAAAGTAACGTCTTTCTCCTTTGCAAACTAAGCTAACGTTAACTGCTTATGACAACGGTGCTCCGGTTCTGTCCTCTTCCTGCCGTTTCTCTCTCGGCAGCCCTGTTTTCCTGACAGTTCAAGGGCCCATTTACGCTGATCGACTTCGTTGTGGTGTATCTTTCCGAGCGTCCAGTGACTTTACAAAATCTGCGACACATCTGCACACCGCTTCGCGCGCGCCCGCCTCCGACAGCGCGCTCCCCTTTTACAATGAGTCCGCGCGCGCCACGAGCTGCCTCATCATCCTCATCGTTCATCCAGAGTATGGATGGATACCAAGAACAGTGTGGGATGAAGTAGTCAGATCCCTCACTTCAGTAAAAGTAGAAATGCTATCATGTGAAAATACTCAATTACAAACACAGTAGTGAAAGCAGAAAGTATCACTGGCAAAATGTACTTTAAGTATCAAAAGTAAAAGCACTCATTGTGCAGAGTGGCACATGTAACTGATATATTATTAAATAGTAATTGGTAATACTTGTGCATAAATGAAAAAGTAGCATATTTTTGTAGTACTTAGATGAGGTGGAGCTACTTGGTTACCAACCTATGGGGTCAGGGTCACAAGATAGATCTAAGGGGTTGGGAGATGATTAATTGGGTAGGGGGGAAAAAATAATTTGTGCTCTCTATTCACATTTTGTAGCATAAAATGACCAAGTATCTCAAAATTGTATTGAGGTAGAGTACCTGAGTGAATGTACTTGATTACTTTCCACTGCTGACCAAAACATCCCCAACCAGGCCAAGAAGAGAAATATCCTGCTCCATAACTCAATGATGACCCTTTCAGAGCGAATAATGACCCATTTAATACACCCACAGCTTATACATAAAGTGCCATTATAAGCCTTTTATTTCTATGCAAAAAAATAAAAAAAAACAAAATACAGTGACAATCAGTATTCCTTAAGCAGGAAGGACTGAAGGATTGTCATGGCAAAAAAAAAAGCAAATGTTGAAATTGCAATTGTGAGACATTAGTCATGATGGGATTGGGTCCAAAAATTTCAGCGAATGAGTGACAACCTCTCTGGTGTTTCGGTGCAGGTTCACTTGGATATGACATTAAAGGCCTACAGAGTCCGCAGGAAGTGAAGATTCCAAAATAAGACATGCACCATTGAAAAACGTGATCTTTGTCTTTAAAAGAAAATCATATATACTATTGTAAATAACATAAAGCCCTTGGCTGCAAAAGTGAAAAATTCATATTTGATGAACTCCTCTATATTTACGATAAATTGGTGCTTTGGAATAAATCTCCTGAAATGGCGTCAAACTGCACAGCCCCTCTTAATCTTTCAGAGCAACAAATATTTTCTCATGTAAACAAGTTAAGGCCAATATTGTCGTTAACAGACAATACGTGTTTAGTAATTAACAGTTTCTCTTAAACCGATAGATTTGAAAGCTATAAACTCTCTCATAAGGCTCATTTCACAATAATCAACCGCAACACGCGTCTGGCTGGACATGTGCTCACTAGCCGGCAACTTTCACTTTTCTTTTTCTCCATTATTCTCTACCCAGGCACTCTGCGCTCCATCTGACAACCAACCACCAGACCCCCCCCCCCCCCCCCCCCCCCCCCCCCCGACTGAAGTGTCACACATTAGAGGCCCCTGCTGACTGTATATGACTTGGTGGGACAATCTGTGGCATCCTCTCAGATCTGCTGTGTTTGGCAGGTTTGACAAGAGATGTTTAAGAAGAAGAGGAAGAGGAGGAGGAGGAGCCCTGCATCAGCTGAGCTCCTGTGCTACAGAGGGCTGCTGTGGTGGTGACCCTTTGGACCAAAGCGGAGCCAAAGGGGAAAAAAATAAAATAAAACAATGAATAAGTATCGTCCCTTATTTTGTCACCTGTCTGTGTGGTGTCATTTTACCACTGCAAGAAATGACTGTGGCTCTAACTAAGCAAGAGGGGTTGATATGGACAAATTCTGTTGATTTTTTAACAATAAGTCATATTAATTATTCTAATTATCATTGATAATCTAAACTCGAAGATCACTTACTTGCGTGTTCTCGAGCTTCTGACCGAATCACACAGTCCTTATCAGTAGATTAAGTTTACTCGAACATCTACACAAATCTGCTGATTGATGAGGAATGTGTGATGCGGTCAAAAGCTCCAGAACAAGCTTGTAAGTAGACCTCGGGTCAAGGTTGTTTTAAATATGAATTGTCATGCTGTAACTGGTTGTACAAACTATGGCCAATTTCTGTAATTTTATATTTTGGAAAGATTTCAATACCCTTGATTTTATCAATCATTTAAACAACAGGTTTTCTTGTCACCCTCAGTTGATATATATATATATATATATATATATATATATATATATATATATATATATATATATATATATATATATATATATATATCATGATACAGTACATTTCTACGAAAAGATGATAATCATTAGTATTGCATTACTTCCTCGATGACATGCATTCTTCATTACGTTAAAGTAACCATTTGAATGAACAATAAAAAAAAAAAGAAACTGGATGAATGATGCTGTTCCTTCTTCCTCGAAAGGAAACTGAGGCAAACGTCCACTAGAGGGAGTGCTTGGCCTGGGTGTTGCATTGCTTTGTTGCATATAAAACTGTTGTGTCAGCACAGCCTCTGTACAGTATAGGCTCAGTCTGTGCCAGAAGTGTTTGCGAAGTGGATGAAATACAAAGTTGGCAACATGATAAATCACTGACTTTGACATGTGATGTGAAAAAGGGACAGAGAGGAGGAGTGAGATGGAGTCACACTGAGGAAAGGAAGGGCACGCTTTGGTGAAAGTGAAGGACGGAGGTTAGGGACAGAAGTTCACGACATGAAGGGAAACACAAAGACACGTCAGTGAACATCATGACTGAAGCAGGGAGGATCACTGAGGGAGACACGCAGATAAACACAGCATTTTTCAGAAAGCCTGAACTCCCATGACTTTGGAAACTTGAACAGTAAAAAAAGAAAAAAAAAATGAAACTGCCATTGAAAAATAGTCAATATATATAAAAACACAAGAACAGCAGAAACAGAATCGTAACTTTTTATAAGTCTTAACTGTGTTGTGAGTAAAGGACTGTGATTCTTGATTCTCCCTGTAAAGTGTTTGCTTCCTTCATTGCTTTGCATCTTATCAGATAAGAGTCCAGCAATGGCTGTGTAAACAAAACCCAGAAAAAAAGGCGGGGGGGGGGGTCTGCAAGTGTGCATCTGTGTGATTGGCTGTGCACGACTCTACTTCCTCTCCTGTTCATTCTGTGATTGGCCAGCTGGCCCAGTTGGAGCTGCGATTGGCTGGTTAAATCCTCAACCATCGGACCGCCATGTTTGGTGTGCCTCCACTTCCTCTGAGACGACCAACAGGAGTTCACAGTTCTTCCCTCGCAGCTGCTGGCGGAGAAACTTCCTGGGATGTGGTTATAACGAACAGCAAAAAAGGACAGCCACAGTTATGATGATGAAAAGCAAGATGAGCAACTCTTTTATGTCAATTTGTATAAAAAAAAAATGTAATTATAAGAGCTTTATTTCAGCTGCCTGCTGCTGCTGGAGGTTAATGAGAGTAGAGTGTGCAGGCTGGAAAACCAAAGCAATGAGCTAAAAGCAGTTAGTGCTCCATAGAGCTGAGAGGAACTGTACAGTCTGGTTATAATTCTCTGTGGGTTTGTCACTATAAGTGACCCCTTTCACATTACACATAGCTAAATATTAGGCTACTGCAAGCGGCCACACAACTTAGCTTTACATATTTTGTATTTCCCCAAATACACTTATATGCTAGGGCATATGTTACGGCTGTTGACATAATAATCAGATTTCCACACAGTCAGAAAAACATAGTTCAGTTATAAAATCCTAGTGCACCACAACGCGTCTCTCCTACCGGGCTGCTGACAGCGCCAGTTGTGCTGCCCTGCGTTTCCATTTCCCTTCTCTACTTTAAAATGTTGAACTATTAAAACTTTAAAACAACACATCTGTAAAAAGGTGTTTCTCTAGCTTATGTCTAACATATAGGAGCCAAACTGTTTTCTATTATCTGTGTTGATCTACTGTCAAAGCAAGCTCAACGCTGCTTCACAGTAAAAAGCCTCTGTGAACCAATTCAAGGCTTTTACTATGAAAAAGTTACAGAAAGCCACAGAGGTTAGTACCCGACTGCATATCAAGTTTCTACTATAGTTGTAAATAAATCTCACTCTGGACCAAAGTGTTACATAGACAGACCAACGCAGCTCCAGCATGCCATAGATGAACCCACTGTGGCACAATTATTCTACATATTCATGACAACAATATTTCTCATGGTCGCCAGAACACATGCACATAAACACACACACATCCCGTCGCTCTCACCTGAGCTCATCCGGGTCGCCGATGGGTTGAGGGCTACGCAGCTTGGAGTCCAAGTTGTAGTAGACTCCCCCCACCTCTCTGACTCCTATCCAGTGCTGCCGTTTGAGCGGCAGCCGCAGAGGCCCCCAGCGCAGGTTGGATGGCACGTTCAGGATGAAGCCCGTCACGTTGGACAGCGCGATGCTGCCAACATCCCTGGAGGAAGAAAGGCCGCATTTACTGTTTGTAAACTTCCCCTTTGTGTTGGGGCAGCAGCGAGTTAGGGTGTGGTGCTATGGAGAAATGGGCAAAAAAACAACTGTGTCATATTGTAATTAATACAGTAGGAAATGTTGTCTATATGTACTAATACAGTGTGTTTTAATTGGCCATACAAGTGTTCTTTATCTCATTGTATAATCCTTACATTACTGTTGGCCATTTTCTCTAGTACACTAATTAAGATGAATTATATGCACTACTGCCAGCCTTTCAATTCAGTACGATATTAACCTGTTTGACGTAATTATCATCAGTGGAAAGAGTCACAGGGTCACTGTGTGTATGATACATTGCCCATGATTAAACAAATGCAGCAACATTTAGAAACTTTCCATCCATCAAATGCCAAACAGCCAGCTGAACTGCCACAAATTGAGAGAGTTTCAGTGTTAAAATGTCTACTGTAAAGGACAGACACACCTAGGCACCTTCAGCATCAAGACAACCTTTCACAATAATGTTCCCAGTATACCGAAAATATACTGGAACACAGTGTTTCAGAATATACTGCTACATGAATCACTTGTCCCTTCAACATGTGTCAAAATGACATTGTAATTGCGTTGTATAATAAGCAAACATGGATGGAAGTGAAAAGGATGACGTGAATTCGGTAGTTTGATGCATTAACAAGGTTGCTGATCCTGAATTCTTGGCTGTCTGTTTCCCAGAAGCACTCAAATGCACCAACAAGGAGAGTTAGAAACATACAGGCCACAGCTTCTTTACAAACACAACTTTGACCAAAACAGATGTCGTCTTTCCTTTTCACACTACTGCAGAAAGTGTTCAGCACTTTGCATAGAAGTGGCTTATCATTTGTACAGTAATGTATAAGTGGTAATCTGTAAATTGTGTATTTGTGTCTTTGGTTGGAACATTAAAACATCAATATTTACAAAGACAAAAATATCAAAGCTTTAATCAATCAATCAATCAGCAACAGAGAGAAGCATTGTTGTTTTTGTCACTAGATTAAGAGCAGCTATGATTGTGTTTCCCGTTTTGGCCAAAACAGAGAAACAGGAATATGGCTTTTCTGATAACGTTAACTTTTTACTGATAAAAGCAACTCTGTGGCTGCTGTTGTTGTCTACAGTCATGCAAGACCGTTAATGAGGGGAACAGAAATGCTGATAAAACTGTCTCGTAGACTTTGTCAACTGATGGAACTGCTGACTATTCAAAGAGATCATTCAAGTCCCTGCTGATTAGGTGGCTGAGGGTGCGGATGAGGACACAGGGAGTCTCTTTACAACATTTACCTTATCTTTACATACTAGGATTCAAGTGTATGCTCTTACACTGCAGATGTCACGGCTAACAATAGTTGAATTTCTTTCTTCTCGCCATGTGTATTTATGGAAGATAAGAAAGTAACTTAAGAAACAAGACAGGCAGACCCTCAAATTGATCATTTAGGGAAAAAACAAGGACGGCAGTCAAAAGATATACTGCAGCTATGACACAAGCAATTGACGTGAGCAAGGGTGAAAAAAAAAAATCTAAAAATAAACAAAAGCATCACTGTCTTACATTTTCTAGTGCAAGAATAGGGACAACAGAAGTGGAGGTTTTCAGCACAAGCCCTACATACCTTCTTTTGTCCCACCAAACTGCCTCAAACCCTCGGGTCTGCAGGGCTGCCATGATGACATTTACATCATAGTTCCCATTTCCCAGCATGCTCTTCTTGTGAGGTGTCACCAGAGTGCTGGGAGATAGCCTGCAACAAGTTAACAAGAGAGATTAACAGATTATCGGCCACATTTCATGTACACAGACTAAATGTTGATATGGATTTGGTGCACCAGCTTTCCCACCTCTGGTATATCTCCTGCAAGGTGTCCCTACTGAAGGCTGTCCCGTCCTGGAAGACGTTGTTGAGCGCGTGCAGGGCGCACAGCTCCCTCCGCTGCTTCTCATGATAAATAGCCGGAGGTGTCAGAGAGGGTTGAGGAGGCAGTGGGGGGGTGAGGGAGGAAGAGGAGGATGAGAGATCCTGCTGCTGCTGCTGCTGCTGTTGAGAGTCCGTGGGATCCCTGCACCTCCTCTCCTCCGCTCCCACCACCACCTCCCCTCCCCCTCCTCCTCCTCCTTTCTGCTTACTGACCTTCCAGCGCATGCAGCCCAGCTCTTGCAGGCCGCCTCGCCCCTTCCCCTTCCACTCACCGGCTGGATACGGAGCGCTTCCCATCCCTGGACGTTCACCACCACCACCGCTGCCGCCGCCGGCACCGCCTCCTCCAGCTCCACCACTACCTCCACAACTACTACCTTCAGGACGCTACATCAGCATCATGACAACCATTGCCATAGCAACCTCTCACCCGCCTGGAAGAGAGGCGCTTGTGTGTGTCTCTGTGTATGGTCAAGACGGGGGTGGGGTGGGGTAAATGAGACCTGTGGCTGTTTCACACAGCAACACCTGCTCTCTCTCTAAAGGACAGACATGAAGAAAGGTCAGCAGGAGGGAGGGGGTAAAAACTGGAACTCAAGACGGGATTGCCAGCAAAAAAACAAACAAAGACACTCCAGATGCTCCCAAATGAAAGATTACTCCTCCAACAACACCACAGTGGTGTCGTCAATCAAACTGCCGCTCCTCTATGTGTGTTTCCACTTCCTCCATCTTCTGTGAGTGTGTTGACAGCTCTTTCCATCCAGTCAGCGAGCCTATAGCTTTGCAGTTCTTTCCATCACCAGACTTGCTGACCATGAGGCGTCACTTCCACTGGAACAGATACAACAGGGATCTGATGCCGAGCTATGACAAAAAAATAAAACCTCTGAAAAAAACACCTGGAAGAGAGGCAGAGAGAAAAGCTACACTCTCATGATCTACTTTTGTTGGTCATTTACAATTCAGCCATTCAAAATAACAAATCACAAATGCCCACCACAAGTTAACATCTTCAAACTGCTTACTTAATCTGAACAGCAGCCAGAACACCTTCAACAACACTTTGAAGCCACGCTGATTGCGTTGTTGATGGGGATCGATAGCTGAGACAACATTACACGCTGCTACAATCTCCATTTGGTCAGTAGACCCCAAAATGAGAAGAAGGTAAACATTTCCAGCAGCTTGGACTGGATAGAGGAAGCGGGCTGCTCAGTAAGCTAGCAAAATATGACAACAGCCCCGTGCAACACAAGACACACACATTTAGAGAGCTTACAGTCCATTAAGGAGGGTTAGCCGCTGTTATACTCTGAAACCATACATGTACAGATGCAGTTAACCCACGATAGTAACAGATATCTGGCGTTATTCTTCTGGCTCTACGTGACTCCTGTGTCTACAGCAAACACAACCACAGCGCTTCCTTTACGTCTTATAACTTCATTTTCCCTCGCCGACCGCTTACCTGGCCGCTTCCTGGAGGTTGGTGTCACAGCTGGACTGTCATAAACCGGTCTAAAAGCGGAATCTACTCTCTGCTGTTTCCCTAAAGTCTGTCCAGTCCTTTGTCTTTGCCAATTCTTCCCTGGTTTACCTCCCTCTCTCTCCCTCTCTGTCTGTCTGCCTCTCTCTCTCCGTCCGTGCAGACGCGGACATGCGCAGTAGCGTCTCCCTGGCTCCATATTGCTGTCACCGCCTGCGTCAGTAGACAGGGGAGCAGTCCCTCCCCCGAGACTGCGAAACCCTATATTTTCCACTTTATTCTGAGTGGGCATGTTCAAGATACATAAATATATACATAACACAATACTGCCTTACGTCCTGTTTGCAGCAGTGATGTACAAGTAGAGAGAAAAAAAGTTTTATGACTTTTAGGCCCGGTGTTAATGTAGTAACATGATCAAATTCAGTTTGCCGAATGCTTAAGGTGTGAATATCCAGTCTTTTTTTTACAATGGCTATAGACACATGGCTATAGAGTCGCTTGTAGTGAGGAACCCATAGATAAATCGCCCAACTTCCGCTAAGATCTGTGGAGATTTTTTAGCCTCTTTTAGCTCTTTGTTTTGGTTCCACGCTTGCAACTTTACTGCTTTGATTCACTCCCAATGTACATTATTTGCAAATAGTGGCAGACAAAGTTAGCAACTAGCTGGATAGAATATTTCGCAGCCAGATTTTTTTTCAGTTTGTGGGAACTAAAACAGAGTGAATTTTGTACATATATTCATCAGGTGGCCAGAGACAGAAACATCAACACAACTTTATGAAGTGATAAAACGTGATCTGACTTTATGAATCACATCTTTAAGGTTTTCATTCTATCAAACTGCATGTTTGATGGCATTTGTGGCAGTCATTTCTTCAGCGATAGCCAATTCGGTGAATTGCATTCTGTCATTGCGTCTTCATATAGTGGTTTTCATTTTTACGGTGGAGCAGAATTCAAATTGCATACTATGCACAGGGAATTCACAGGAAACAATGGATTCATGCACTGGACGCGTTGTGGAACACAAGAGCTGCTTGCAGGATATACTTAACATAATGATGACATTGTTGATGGTCTTATTGAAACAATGTGACATAATGAATCGCCCCAGCCCATGGTTTGTTTGGCTGCGCTGCAAACGGATAAAGGAGTTGTTATCCGTTTAATTTTTGACATTTTCAGAGTAGCTCAAACTGTCAAAACACACTTTTTCAATTACATACTCACTATAACCACCAGTAACCACAGGTGTCGCCAAATCATCCAATACTGTAACTTTAAAGAAGCATTTATTTTTGGCCATTTGGGTTGGCCTCAACCCTGAGCTTAGTCTTGCATCCAGTCGCATCTCAACGGGACAGGGGAAAAAAACGCTCAGTCCTGTTTGTATTTCTTTAAACCAATCACAATCGTCTTGGCCGGCGCTAAACCCAGGATGCAGTGATGGTGCCCTTGCAAAATGGTAACAAGCAGATGGAGGAAGGGGAAGAGAGTTACACCTGAAATAGTTGGACTTATCCCAACAGTCACTCTACCCTGAGCTTAACAAGTTGTTTTGGCCAAAATGTTAGCTAACAATCACAAAGACACTTTCCCATCCCTTTGGTGTGGTGCTCTACTTGAATGTCTGTGAATGTTGTGCAGGCAGAAAAACTCAAACAAAGACCTAAAAGTGGCTAAAAAGCTGTAAATAGCTTTTAAAAAAGATTTTAAATTACAGGAGTAATTTGATTCAGTGTTAATATAAAACATATTTCTTAATGCAAGTGTCAGCCCTGTTTAATGCCAGGACATGACCACAATACTGTTGATACATTTGAAAATGCATCTCTTTTCCTCAGTTGTGGCCTTCCTGCTCCGCCAATAGCATGTTCAGCCACAGAGAATTGATCTTTTTTGAAAGCGGTCTTCAAATTTAATGAACTCAGAAATGCTGGTGTTGTATTTTAGTACTGAAGCTTTTAAGAAAGTGTTTTTCAGCTAAACACTACTACTGTGGGTCCAAAAGTCAAGAATCAGTTTACTGAACAGTAACAAGAGTAACAAGTTATCCAAAAGTGACACTGGAAAATGTTGGAGCTAATGATGTAAATATTGGATTTTGCAGTAACTTTGTTTGACTGCAAAACACTGTAGTTAAAGCAGCTTGAGATGTCAAAGCTAATGATTTTTTTTAACCCTTAAACATAAAAAAAAAGCAGATGCCAAATCACAGTGATAATGATTCCTTCCATCCATCCACCTCTCCACCTTTCCATCCGTCTCGTGGTCAGGCTCAGACTTCAGGACCTCACTCCAGCTCCTCCCTGAGTGCTCTCAGACCAGCTGGAAGATAATGAATGCCATTTCATTTTGGGAAGAACTGTTCCTTTAACACCTTTTTCTCTTTTTCTCAGGTCAGAGGTCAGGCTCGGCAAAAGAACAGCAGACCAGTGGGTGTTATTTTTTTTCCTGTGCTAGTTTTCCTCTGCTTTACTAGTGTCATTTGTGTTTTGTCTGCCAAAGTGTGGGCAACCTCAATTCTCAAAATGAAAAGTTAATTAGAGTGGGTTTACACTGCAATGGCGACATATGCTTGCAAAACAAAGATGATATTAATATTTCCCAATTAAAGCCAGATTGATTAACTGATATTATGATGTCATACATCAACTTGACACTGTCATCTGTAGCCAAAAGATTTTTTCTGATCACAGCTACATAAATACAGCCTATAAAACCTGCAATTAAATGAGCTCGTTTACATTTAAGTAATTCAAATTAATTTTTGGCCTAAATGCTGTTGCATTTAGAGAAAGTCCAAGTATGACTTCTGTTTATTTTCCTCGATCATCTTTAAAATTTGATATCTCTTATAAAAGATGAAAGATAGGGGAGGGCTAAGAAAACATGGAACACAGGCCTACACAAAGGAATAAACAGACATCGAAGAATTACAACACACCAGAGTGGGAAAATTAAGTGTGTGTGAGCATGATATCTAACCAAAAGCATCTGCGGCATGTTGAAAACCAAAAGGCGGCCAGTGGCAGTAAATACATTTGGACAGTGGTAAACCAGCAGAGTGACAAAAATACCTCAGGCAAAGAAACACACTTGCACTTAAACTCAAAATTGCATGTTTAACACTTGAATGAATCCTACCTCCTCTCTCTCTCTCACACACACACACACACACACACACCAACAACTCCTTCTCTCCTTCTCCCTCTCTTATTTACATGTGTCCCAGTTTTCTAGCCAGAGCAGAGGCCATGTCAGCTAGCAGCTCCTCCCTGATGCGGTCCTCTTTCCTCTGCAGCTCGTGGACGAAACACCCCCTCAGAGTCTTCATCTCCATCACTCGCCCCACCACCTGCTTGATCGTCTCACTCTGCACCTCCGGGGGGCAGTCCGGCCTGTTGTCCACTAGCTCTGGTCTCTGGTCGCATACAGGTCTCAGACCCCCGGCGTCCACATCCAGCAGCTGATCTACCGCGTGCCGTCGACCCAGACGGTCTGCATGGGTGAGCACTGGGAGGATGTACCCCATGGCCCCATCTCCAAACAGCTCAAGGGTGGCTTGGACTGCCTGAGCTGCATCCTGGTCTATCCCTTTGCTGGAGCCTGGAGCTCGGATCACCAGCAGGAAGGCGTGTGGTCCAGGACTGGCGAGCTGAAGGCTCCTCAGAGCTTCCCTGGCTCTCTTGTCGTTCTCCAATGAGGGCCCCAAAAGATCTGGGGTGTCGATCACTGTAACCTCTCTACCATCCATTACTGTCCTTCTCTTGGTGCTCTCCATTAGGGGACCCATGGGCGCCTTTGTCTCACTGTTGCCCAGCAAAGTATCTGCCAGAGAGGTCCGTCCTCCACCGGTGGGCCCCAGGAGGATCAGCTTCAGGTCTGGTTTGTTGGGACTGCTGCTGGTCAGATCCTCTGACCCTGCAGAGGCGACACGTTTTCATTAGATAAATAAAAAAAATGCACATTGCAGAAAAGCAGCTTAACTTGAACTGACCTGTGTTTGCTTTGATGAGAGCAACTAGCCACTTGAACTTGGAGGAAAATCCTGATGGAGGAGCAGATTGTAAGTCAGTTGGTTTAACTGTTAATTACAGGCCTATAATTATCATGTAGATCTATCACTAAAATAGCTCCACTCCCTTCAGATACTAAATTGCTGTCATGTGTCTGCTGACTTTCCGAGTCACTTCCTCCCTACCCAAACTTACCCACTCAAATTGTAAACTTCTCCTGACCTGTTTGCCTTCACTTAAAAAGTCCATTTGAAGCACAGAGTGAAGAGTAAACAACATGCAGGCAGTACCCACCTACAATGAACCGCCAGAGTCGAGACAGACATTTGAACAGGCTCTGGATTCCTGAGACATGAAGCACGAATAGAAAAGTTAGCATTTTTTAAAAAATTCATAGCTGACACGTGCCACGTTTGTGTTTTATTCCTTTGAGTCAGAAATGAGAGATTTATATTTTGTACCGCGAAGGGTTCCCACTATGCGGCTCACCCAGCTCCAAAGAGTTGACAGCCCTGAGGAGGAGACAACAACACACATTAACGTACACGTACTAATGGCGACGGTAGTGTTGTGTGCTGTCAGTTAAAACCAGGCTGTGAGGGGGAGCACAAAGTGACCTCTGACCTCTGATATATGACTCCAACCAAACTCACCAGTTAGAGAGCAGAACAGACGAATCGGCCATCGGATCAGAGCAGGGAGTGCTGCAGGTAAAACAGGCTACTATCAGACCCTCAATTGAATGAGTTGAATACTGTCATTGTGAAGACATACAGAGAGCCCCCACAAAACTGGACCCTGATTGGCTGATGGAAGCATCTCCTCTAATCAAACTTGTGAGTGAGTCTGCAGATCAGAGACATTCAAGCTCTGATCCTGCAAACTGCCCTCACTGTACAGATTTCAGTAGTTCAATAAACCACCAGCAAGAAATGATCTCCATATAAAATCTTTAATTGTATACAGTGTGCACATAAAGATGGGAAACTTTGAATTCCCATTACATGGAACCTTTTTCTGCTAAAGTGCCTTACAAATCTGGAGGGCTGCATTTGGGATAACAGGGCTGCTGAATTAAATGTGGTCCTCAGTGTATCTATAAATAATTCATACTTTAATGTCACACTACTGGAGTATGCGTTTGGGTGAAGAATCCTTCACTGAGAAAAATAAAATTCAAACAGGGGACCATTTTCATTTAAAGTATAAGGCTGGTGTTATTTTATATTTTTCTTATTGTCAACAAATCCCATGTAAAGACCAAAACCAACAGTCTGTTAGTCCCTCTCTCAATACTTTTTTTCCTAACTTTCTTATTGACTCTGTGGCACATCGTCCCAAACCAATTCGTTCCTACTGAAAATCTTTAAAACAAGTCACAAATACTGTGCATAGATTTTTTAAAAAAAAGGCTCAGTAATTTGCTAAAACAGCTGAACAGTGCAGTTTTTAGCAAAGTTCTGTGCATTTGTTGAGAACTATTTTCAGCAGTGGATTAATACACATTTGGTGCACTAGGTCAGCAGCAGTGTGTGGGGTTAACTCCATGTTCATTGTCATGTATTTTTAAGTTTTGGACAACAATGGAGGTCTACAGCACAGAGGAATCTGGCCACGCAGACAATACATGTTAGTGGGATTAAGTCATTGTTGATTTTGGTCTTTATTTATCGCTAAAAAATGGGGGGAGGTTAGGGTCACCCTCTGTAAGCAGGACCCATAATTCCTGGCTGACATCCAGGGATGTCTGTTCTCATCAAAACCACTTCTGATAAATTCAAGCAAGTAATCTGTTTAGCGTTTTCTGTGCTTTCTAGTTTCCAGACTCACTATCTCTGAGGAGGACAGGCCAATCAATCAAACAATATGGCTTATACTTCAGGGGATCTTTCTGTTTTTCCAAATGAATATGAAGTTGTGTGTCGGTGAGTGACTGACTCTGTGAGAATCTGTAGAGAAGATACCCCACCACAGTGAAAGCTCCCATCTGGACGCTGTTGCTGTTCTGAAACCAGCCTAAACAGAGAGGAGAGGGAGGAAAGCACAACATCAGTATTACAATGTTGTACACAACTTATCATGGGGTTTACCTTTGACCCAAATGTGAAATACTCTAAATCCCAGGAAACCACCATTGTTCAATGCAGGGCTTTGTGTGTGTAGGCCCATCAAGGTTTACTTAAGTAAGTAAACGCTCTCTTTTTAATCTTCGTATGTACAGGCTGACATCACAGTCTCTTTCATTCCAGGATTGTTTTATGGCAGGAACGTTTTAAATATGGCAGTTCACAACTGCTGAAATTGCTAAACAACTGCTAAAATTGCTTATATAAAATAATTATTTAATAAAATGCTTAAAACATTTTTGATTGCTTCATTGTTTGTTAAGTTTTTCAAATTGTCAGGAGTCGATTACTTGGATTTATTTTGAAAATACTAACCCGGAAGTCAAAAATGTTTTGCTGCTAACTTGACGTTATAGACTACATACTCCACAGTCTACAAATCTGTAGAAATCTAAACCACTTGGTTTTTGCAACCATGAAGACACATATGACGTAAGATGAGATAAAAACCCTGAGTGAGTAATGAACATCTCATTAAGTCCCAATTTAAATTATAAATTATTATAATATAAATTATAAATACAAATAATACTATGAAGATCTTTAATGTCTTTAAAGGTATGTTTGATGAGTTTTTAAAATTCCGTCTCACCTGTAACAGCATCGTCCTTTTCACATTGACACTCCATTTCTCTGCTGGTGACAGACCTTCAGCCAGTGTCAAGGCAGCGGGAATGTGTGTCGGCACTTCTGCTCAGAACTTTCAATATAAAAGCCCTAAAAGTTCAAGACAACACCGTTGACAAATGTTTTGCAACGCTGATGTGATTATACAAACAACTCAAATTAAATGTAGGAATAACATCAGGTTTAAATCTGTTAGTACAGCAAAAGTGCCTAGACATCATTTTCACGATATGTCAGTCAATTCAGACCCTAGAAGAGGTTCCATATCTACAATATGCAGCAAAGTCAACACAGAAAACCTACATTGGAGAACTATGCAGTTGCTTGAAAGTCCATATTGACCCATAGCAATGGCAAAATGTTCCTAAAGCTCCATTACCTGGTGTGTAGTCAGACAGTCCTCCACTTCCAGTCTGTCAAAACCTGACACAACTCATGAGGTCAAAGTTGTATGTGATCCCTTCTTCCTGGTGTTGTGCAGAAACATTTGCATGTGGAGGCCTGCCCTCAACAGGAACGCTGCTCCTACTTTATTGTGCTGTGTTGCAAAACAATGCAGTGAGAAGGTCCAGGCATGCTGGTAATGCTGCGGTCTTACTTTGGAAGGACACACCTTTTCTCTTGCTACAAGAAGAACTGGAAATGCTGCATAAGATGTACAGTATACTGACTCATGCAGTAAAATAAAACAAACTAGATGCAGGGCTGTAAAAGGTTTTTGTTTTATTAATGCAAACGTAAAATGATCAACAAGTTTCATCACTAGTTACAGTGCATTCCAATGCACACAAGACTTTTTCATAATGTTGTTACCCATATCATCCAGTTTGAGCGTTCTTGATCACAAGAAGATGACTTGCTTTTTTACATACAAACAATATTCATGTAACGTAGAGCAGACACAGTAACTGCAGACAATAGCACTGAGCTGCACTGAACAGTGCTGCCTTGTAAAAAAAAAAAAAGGGTGAAGCAACAGGATTAGTCTTATCAAGCTTTTTTTGTTGACACAGTGTCCCGGTGCATCTCAAAATTCACAGGCCACACAGTCAATTTAAATCCATTGCCTGCTGTTAAAATGAATCACAGAATTGATCAGAAGTTGGTTTGTGCAAAGTGGCTGAAGACATTTCTACACCTGGAATCAGGTGTAACAGCAGATCACTGATCTGGTCAAGTTTGCCCGCTCATGAAGGCACAGCGAGTTGTATATTCAACTCCTCATGGGCCCAGCCGGGCAGTCAGAGCATCTATCAGCTCCTGCTTCTTGGTCCCAGTGGTCCGAACCCCGAATTGCTTACAGGCCTCCTTCAACACGGGCACGGTCAGCTTTCCCAGGGTGCCATTCTGCACATGGGCCCTCAGCTCGTCTTCTGGCACCTGCACTTTGGGCTTCTTCTCAGCTCCGCCTCCGGCATCTGCTGCAAGTTCATTCAAGGAGAAAAGACATTCAGTCAAAAGAACAATCAGTTTGTTGCTGTACCATAGCACAAAGTGAGCACAGCAGCCAGCCGTCAGTACTGATCGGTGACTCGATCAAACCCCTGCAGATACTGTGTATTGGACAACAAGCAAAAACAACAAAGATACAGTAAAAAGCAATTTTTGGAGTTTCTTTTATGACTCCAGCTCAGACCTGTTTTGCGTTTGGGACCCGGTTTGCTCTCAGGGTTGTAGTCGGCAGGGTAGACCAGATCTTTAAACTCCTGAACCAAATCACCCAGACGGCGGTCAATCTGGTCCACCTTTGGCACTAAGACAGAGAGAAAGAGAGAAGAGAGAAGAGGACAGACAGGTACAGAAAGTGTGAGATGAAGAAACAGCCACGACAGGAACCAGGATCTCTTAATATTCGTTTGTCTGCATCTTACTGATGAGGTCCTCTACATCCTCTGGAGCCATCATATCCAGGGCCAAGGCCTCCAGGTTCCTGTAATGCTGCTGGATGACTGGATTCTCAAAAGCATCACTCCTGCATTGCATTACGAAGAATGAAAACACAAAGAAACCAAGTGAATAACCTTATTATGACTCAGAGATCACACTTGCTAGCTATTATTTTGTCACCACAAAGTGTCCATAAATTCACACGAGAAAGGGGTCATGTTATAATGGGGCTACTTTTTGTTAATTAAACGTACGTCCCTCAGTATTTCCCGCGTGGCAAACGACACACACCGAAGACAGGCACACTGTTTTGCTTTTTTGGATTACAGAATTTGATACAGCACCCTAGTTTATTTCTACTAAACCGTTTTTTGGGCATCTCTAAACTAAGATCTCTGTAGAGTGCTGAACATGTGCAGCTACCTGTATTTGAAGCGCAGCTTGGAGACGATCTCCTTCATTTTGTCCACCTGTATTTGTGAGGCCGATGGACACTGGGGGGGATCCAGAGTCCGTATGTCGTCGGCGTATGGCAGGTAGATGACGTTGAAACCTGATGCAGGCAAGAGAGACGACAAGTTGCCATAAAGCTTCAGTACACTACAATGAGACTATAACATAGTTGCCTATCTTGCTTATCACTGGAAAAGAGCTAGAAAAGCCAAATACATTGGTAGAAACAGCAAAAGGAGGTAAAGTATTACCTGGTGGTGTTATCTGTACTTTCCCCTTGTCGACCTCCTCTTTCTGAGGCACCAGGGCAGCAAATCGAGGCGGGTAGTTTCGGCGAGAGATGCAACGGCACAGAGCGAACACATTCCTCTCGCTACACTTTGTCAACAAGGCAGAGAACAGACACGCGCTGCCTGAGGTGGAGAACACAGGTTCAGACCCAGCGGGCCACTATTCACTCAGGGTGCTGTAAGTTTGATGACACCGTCCTTTAAACTTATCAGAGGCTTATTAGCATGCATGTTCAAACACAGATACACACTATACACAATCTTGATTGATCTGCTGAGTATTTTCTTGATTAATCTTTTGGTCGATTAAATGTCATAAAATAGTGGAAAATGCCCATCACAATCAATATCCCAATATCCTCACACTATTTGGAAATACTGTGGTTTTAATATTCCTTATCATCAGTTTTGAAGTCGATCAGACACAGACAGACTAACGGTGTTTACCTTTCACCTCGTCCTCCTCGGGATAGATGAAGACGGCAGGTCGGATATGGTGGTGACGTTTGAGCTTCTCCATAGGTTTGAATCCGATCAGAAACATTCCAGGATCATCGAACTTCTTGATGGAGTCCACCTCGTCCCTCTCCATCACTATCTGCTTCTTACCGTACGTCTACAGCAGACAAACGCAAACAAACAAGCACTGAATAAAATCAGTGATAATTAACAGAAATGTATGTCGATGATCAACTGAATTCACATACATTTGGCTGCAGCTGATAAATGTTTTTGGTCAGTTGTTTGTCATCATGACATGTGATCATTTAGGATGTATTAATGGTTAGTTACAACAAGTCATCTCTTACCTGGGCTTTCTTTATCTCACTGGGCAGCAGCAGGCTGCCAGTCTGGGTGTGGAAGGTGCGGGTTTTGCTGCGGACCGGCTCGTTGGTTTCCCTGTAAAGTCTGATGGCACCTGGTTTCCGAGCTGTCACAGCAGTTGCATAAATTCCCACAGCTACGTTTATACCCTCACCAAGACACAGGTTCATCCTAAAGATGGCAGAGGGGGAAGGGTGGTGTCAAGAATAGATTTAAGTGATTGAAAATACACAAAGATGAACCACAAAAGAAGAAGAAAGCAAAACAGAGCAATAAATAAAAAAGGAAAAGGGAAGTGACTAATCTGCAGGAAGCCAGGCAGTAAGAACGTTTATCTGTCTGGAAACGGAAACGTGTCACTTGTCTCTACCTGGCCAGAGATCTCTTCTTCTGCTCCTTGGCCCGCACCCTCTTCTGGAGGTCCTCCAGTTTGTCACAATGCTCCAGCTGCAGCCCCAACTCGCTCTCATCCTCAGGTGGACTTACAATGTCACGAAAGAAGGGCGAGACATCAAAGCCGCCCGGTTTTATCAGATGCATTAAATCAATGACGACACCTGAGAGAGAAGGGATTAGTTGAATGAGTCGAATTAATGTAAAACTCTGCCTGTATTATCAGCTAACCTATAAAAAATCAGACTGCAATAGAGAATTCCGCTTAGGAATTATGAAATAAAATTATGGTGTTCGGCATAGCTCCAATCAGAGAGAAGTTATACATTTTACTGTCTGGGTTGATAATGACATAAATGCTTCTGTGTGCGGCTTACTGCTGTAAAGTCACAGGCTTTCTGCATACTGAATTTGGCATGCAAACAGCAAAGTTTCCAAGAGCAGCGTTGAGCTTTACTCCAAAACAGCATTACAGGTTTTCATGGAAGACGAGCAGCCTTTGCGTCAGTCATACCAGTCTCTTTCAGGTCACTGGCCTTGGTGCGAGCCTGTCGGTCCTTTGCACTGTCGCCACTGTGTGGTTCATCCCTGCAGGTGAAGATCATGAGCCGCTTGTGTGAGAGCCGTAGCTTGATGTCACTGTAGAGGTTGGCGCAGCACCAAAGGGCGTCGCCTAATGACGTCTCCCCGCTGCCCATGGTCTCTGCCGCCAGCTGGGCACCTTTTTCCCCCCGCAGAGCGTCCACCTCCTGCACTCGCTTTGCACCTATGGAAAATAAGGGAGCAGACAGACAAAACAGGACAGATGAGGAAAAACAGAATGAACAGGGTTGCATTGGTATTTTCAAGTGCTCTTATGTTTTTGTGAAAAAATATTAAGTTACAGAGTTGAAAATGTTTTATCTGAAGATATTTGAGGGATGAAACCTGTGCACAAGACGTGTGTCATTTGTCTTTGCAGCAAAACTACAGCATTATAGATAGAGTGTGATCATGTGTTAGTTTGAAAAGTGCAGCTTGTCACCTGGTTCATCGAGGTTGTGGTACACGTAGACATGCTTGAATGAGTTCTTGAGATTTTTGCTCTGCTCTGTGCCATAGAAAACCAAAGCCATCAGGTCCCTGTGACTGCTAATGATCTTACTGGTGTACACACTGCGCACAACCTACAAGGACAGAGCACCAACACTTATTATCGTAAGACATCAGGCATATCTGTGAACAAGAACAACTAATGAGGTGATCCTATGATACTGATATGCAGTAGGTAAGCTGAGGAGGTTTTCAGTTTCTCATATGAATTCAGTCTAAGAAATGTCTCCTTACCTTCAAATAATTTAAAGTCTTTTGTGATGATTTACGCTTCAAAATGCTTTCCCCCAACTTTCTGTCTTACGTAATAGGATAATTCCAGCACATTTCTTGCCATTCCCACGCATGCGACGATCTGGATAATCACCTCATTCAATTTCCAAACATTTCCAATTGTTTACAAAAACGGCTGTTACACAAACAAAAGAGGCAGTACACAACAAAGACAGAGCAAAAGAGACCTAGATAACTGGCCATCTTACCTGCATGGTCATGTCGAAGTTAGAGGGCTGCCCATCTTCTCCTTTGATGAACATTTCCTTGGAGGCATCAACCAAGAAGACCAGACTGTCTCTCCCTGTGACCTTGTAATCCCCTAACAAAGACAGAGAGTTGTTGTTGTGTAAAGACAATGTCTTAATTTTGGTGTCAGATGCTATCTGATAACATATTTAAACTCATGTGTTACATGACATGGTAATAACTGCAGCTCATAACACTACACTCCATGGCATTATAAAGTGTGATCAAGTCAAAGTTGTCATATATAGTTATATTTAACTGTATATTATTTATAATATATATAATATACATATATCATATTTATTATATTTCTCTTCGCTTTTCACCCTACTTGGTGAAATGTAATAATGTGAAGGACAAATCTAGCAGAGAGGCTTAATGAGCAAATCAGAGTGATTCATGGTAGCTGACAATTATTTGCACGTCAGATGAAGTAATGGGCTTTCACCTCACCTCCAGACTGCTCTCCATCCTCTTGCTCTTCCTCCTCATCCTCATTCCGGTAGTATGCGTTCCACTCCGCCATTTGGCTCTGTCAAGGGATTCAGCAGTTCGGGAGTATTTATACACAAAGTGCATTATCAATACTGAGGTAGTGAGTTAAAATGATGATGAATGATGTTAGATCGTGTCTAAATTGCCCAGCTCAAAAGTCGATTCACTGACTCGCTGGTCTCCTTCAAAACTTTCAATAAATACGTAACCACCTAAACAAATATAAGTGTGGCGCTAATTTAATCAGACAACAATACCTGAATAATTAATAATGTTTAATTAAGATATTATTAATGTTAAATTAACTGAGGTGCCAACTTTACCCAGGCAACGCTAGCTAGCTACCTTAGCTTGTAATTAGCCACTGCTCGTTTCAATGGTATCTCGAGGTGGCCTTGTAAACACTTATCTTTCTAATAACGCACACAAACTATATGAACTAAACGCATTAAAACAATAACTTGAAGACATATTTAGTCATTGTAACAGCATTCAGTCACTTGCCGTGCTCTGTTGCCACTTCCTACCCACAAGTCCAGACTAGTTTCAATGGCTGGCGCGTTCAAGTACGTGAACGAGCACGCTGAAAATCGTACGTCTATTGGACGCTTGTCTGCCAATCTAAGGCGCTGGCCAATCTCAGTGAAGTAGGAGGGATTTGCTTGCAGAGAGGCTCGACTGCGGAAGGAGGGTCCCTCTACATGCGAAAGCACTTTTTTGACAGTCATGTTGTTGTTTTACAGTTAGACAGTGACGCAGCACCAGCTGTTAGCACCCGGCAATCTCGGGCTGTCACTGGGAGATTAATATTTCCTACTTTATTTATTACCTTTCATTCTAAACAGTCTGTAGCTTATGTTTATATCCGCAACAGCTCCACAGGAAACTTTTTCATTAAAGTTTTGTTTGCTGGCTACCGGTAGGCCAGTTAGCCGGCCAGCTCTTGGTGGATGAGAGTAAGCTAACTTGAACTGCAGTTGTCATTTTGAAGAAATCTTTTTGTGTCATTATGGACCAAACAGGCTCTTACCCAGTTAAACTGTACATTTACGACCTGTCCAGAGGCATGGCCCGCCAGATGAGTCCCCTCATGCTAGGTGAGTTTCTGACGAGCTACCTGTTGGTTGGCTTCACGTAAGCTGTAGACAGTGGGATGCTTCTCAGACCTGAGCTATGACTTTTATCTTCTGCCAACGTGATACGACACTTGAAACACAAATAATTAGGGAATTCTGTCGATTCTGATTTAATTCAGTTTTTTTTTTTATCATCTCAGGGAAACAGCTTGATGGGATATGGTGAGTGCAGCTTCTTATAAGCTCATTTTGTAGTCTTTTCTCTAAAGATCCTGTTCACTGTGGTTAACTACTTTCATTGGCTTGGTTGTATTGGAATAAGATGTTTTGTTGTCTTACAGGCACACTGCTATTGTGGTCCATGGAAAGGAGTTTTTCTTTGTAGGAGAAGGCATTAACAATTGTTCACCTGTAAGAATCAGCTTCATCCTTTCCCCGAATACAAAGCACATACGATAAAGCCCTTTGCCACTTTTATGACTGTACAGGGAAATGCAAATATTTAGAAAATAATGGATCAAGATGTTTAAGTTTGTCAAAGTGTTTGGAACAAGACGTCCACTGAGGTGTGTGTGTGTGTGTGTGTGTGTTTGTTGCGTCTTAGGGTGGCACCCCCTTGGGTCAGCCTGACTCCATAGTGGACCTGGGCTCCACTGAGGTGCCGGAAGAGATCTTTATGGAGTACCTGACTTCACTGGCGGAGTCCACATACAGGTAAAGACTCAGACTCACTACACAAATTTAAATCCCAGTGGGCCCATTGGTAGGTAGGGGTCACTTTGCCACTACTTTGACTAGTAATGAACATGTTTTAAGTGCTTACCGCCCTTAGTTTTGATGTAGGCTACAACTTCCTTTTTTCCTACAGCATTTTTTAAAGTGAATTTTCAATTTTTATCTTAAATTTCTTGAAGAGATGCAGTGAGAGTGCATTTAAAGTCCCACACTTCTCAGTTCTTCCTGTTATCTCTCCGTCAAAATGTCTCTATCTGGTCTTTTCCTGCTACTCACCCGCCCTTCTCCACCCGCTCTGGCCTCTCTGTCTTTTCTCTGAATTAATGTCTCTGTCTCCTCTCTTTTTCTCTCTCTTCTTCATCCTCTTGGTGCACAGAGGTGACAAGTACAACCTGTTTGAGCACAACTGCAACGCTTTCAGCAACGAGGTGGCTCAGTTCCTCACAGGCAAAAAGATCCCATCGTACATTACAGACCTTCCATCTGAAGTATTGTCCACGTGAGTCAACTCAATTTAATAAGCGTCATGAAGCTGTTCTTGCATCACCAATGCTCTTCTTATTTTTCTCTCCGTTTTATTCTCTGTATTTTGAGCAAGTTTGGTGTCCATCTTTGCAAGTTCTGTAAGATAAGTAGTTGCCTCCTTTCACTTAGTTTAGGGGGACTGTTCAGGACATCAGAATCAGAATCAGAAATACTTAATTGATCCCCGGGGGGAATTAGACACGTTACAGGTGCTCCCATTCAAGAATAGAAGAAGTAGCATAGAGCTAGAAATGAGACGTATATAAAAATATAAGATATAAAAAAATACAAAATATATAAAAGATTTAAAGAAATATAAAAAATATATACATTTGCAGTATTTAAGTGAAAAATAATAAAATATATACAATAACAATGTGTATGTATGTATGTATATATATATATGTATTGCACTGGTGAATTATTGCACAGGTTATTGTAATTTTAAGTCAGTAACAGTCAGTTCAAGTATAAATATAAATATAGAACAAATAATGAGGTAGGAGTTGCTGACCGAGGGGAAATTAGTCCAGAATCAGTCTGTTTATTCTGAGTGTCTGACTCTCAGAGGGAGGAGCTGAACAGTTTGATGGCCACAGGCAGGAATGATTTCCTGTGGCGCTCTGTTGTGCATTTGGGTGGAATGAGTCTCACTGAAAGTCTGATAGTCTAATGCTGTCAACTGCATTAAGACATAGAAGTTCTTGAGCGCATGATATTGTGTGTTCATGTAATAGCTGACATAAATAGCAGTGGGGAAAAACTATAGATACAGTAGAGTTTAATAGTCCTGGAAATTGTTAAAGACAATGTCAAACATCTGCAGTGTGTACTGGCGTGAGTCCCTCAGGAGGGTTTTGTTTGTTTTGCACCAATGTTCCCCCAATTTTACAGAGAGGAATCGTTTGTAGAAGACATTGATAAAATGTCTTAATCAGAATCAGAAATACTTTATTGATCCCCGGGGGGGAAACATGACAATGTTTCATGGAAATGGTACATGTACTAACTAAAGTGAAAGTAGTAGAGCCAAGCTGAGATGTACTGAACATCCTAGTGTGCGTAGATGTGATGATGGATTTTTCCTTTGATCGGTTCCACTCATCTCACTCACCTCCTTGGGGAGTAGACACTGAAACAATTTTGCATTGCTGTGCATCGCTACATTTATGAAATATTAATGTTACAAACAGTATTGAAGTAACACTGGAATTTTTTTATTTATTGTGACACTGTGACTTCTGTCAGTTATTTGTCTCAATTGACAGACTGTTGTGAATTTGTGCTTTATTTCTTCCCCTTCCTCTTACCTAGCTCACATGCTGTCATTTCTTTAGGTTTTCTTCAGGCCTTTTGATTTCAGTGTAACTATACTGTCTACTGTGTTTCCTCTTTAGGCCTTTTGGCCAGGCTCTCCGTCCATTACTGGATTCCATCGTCATAAATCCTGGAGGCAACAACATAACTGGACAGAGATAGACAGGGCCTGTGCACATTAAGGAAAATACTTTTCCAGATAACCTGCCATCATTTGGACGGCCTTCTCTCTTCAGTTTCAAGTTCAGTTTCTGCATCTACACATCTGAGGTTTTAAGGTGTGCCAACCACCAGGCCACTGCTCTGGGTGCAATAAATCTGACGCAGCTACAAGTTTGTGTGTGTTCATAAAGTGACAGTTTAACCAAATCATTACATATCCTCCAGATTTGTATTTTAAATTGTTATTTGAGAGGCTGAATTCCTGCTTCCCTGCACTGGTACTCATGAGAGGCTTTTTAAAATAAACATCATCATTCTTTACTAAGGTGCTTCATTATGACAGACTGTTAGGAAGTGTGTTACTGTTAGATGACCAGTACAGAAATTGATTGACATGTACAGAAATGTATGTATTAAAGAATGTTGTTTCCTTGGTAGGCTATATACAGAACTTGGTGTATAACAAGCTCTTACTTTACCAGCACTATAACAGCAAAGCCTGACTAATCCTGTCGTACCTCAACCTCATCATGCGCTTACCAAACATCGGCCTTGTCTTCCACCCTTTCTGTCACCGTATCAATGACAGCTGACACTTCCTTGGGAACGAGAGTGTAGTTAAATGCTTCTTATAAGATGCCACGTTTAATTTTTGTGGCCATTCACACAAGCTAGATCGAATTTAGTTGGGACCCCCTTTATTTTATCCCAATTCTCATGATGTTTGAGCAAAGATTATGTCTGAATCTGTATTTTTAATGGGTGTTAATGGGTCTTTAAAAGTCTCCAAGGCTTTGCAGTCCTGTAAAAGGTTTACTTAAGTAATTGAATAAAAAGAAACAAAATGTAATTCTATCTGGATCCAGATCTGCATCAAAATACAGAAGGATTAAGAAATATTCCAAAATGCCCCAATGTGAAGAAATACTTTTAAAATCCAGAATCCGCACCAGGATCCAGATCGGTACCAATAACTAATCACTTGTTCCTTGGTCCTTGGCCTTATTATTTAAAAAAAAATTAAAAGTAGAGCTGTCGATCTCAACACTGCACAACTATTCTCCTAATTGTTTAACATGTCATTTTCTGTTTTGATTTTGTTCCCCTGTGGTCATTAGACATAATCAGTCAAAAGGCCGCTCTGCACTCCAAGGGCAAGGCCAGAGTAAGTGAACGTTAAAAGGAAGAAAACCGTGTACATCATTTCTGCTGGCCTTTCTTTGTATTGAGTGAAAACACAGTTTGACTTGTCTATAGTGTTCACATTTGTGTCCTCTGAGATGCTTGCTTCATTCAGGTCTAATGACCACAGAGGATTGTGTTTTTGGAAATACAGGACCAATCGTGTGCACATCATCTTTCAGTAGCTTCGCTTGCCAAGACCTTAGAATTTATTCAAAATTGAATTTGACAGAAAGTGTTCAAGCATTGAATATCTGTGTTTGTATTTTGTTTGTATTTACATGACTAAGCCAGGCATAGTGAACTGCATGTACAGCAGGTGTTATGCCCACAGCCACTTACCTGCATCACTGCAGGGCCATTAATCCCTCCTTAAAGAAAAGCAGATATTGTTGATGCCATCAGTGTCTTTATTCTCAGTTTACTCTCATTTACTTTCCTGAATAGCTTCCTTGGAATTATAAACTGTTATTTCGAGTAGACCTATTATTAGTATTGTGTAACTTATTGCTATTACACCTACTTCATTGTACTTAAAGTGTGTCTGCAGGTTGTTAAAAAGTAAAATTAAATTGTCTCAAATTTAATTTTGCATACATTCACTTATAGTTCTCTTAAATTGGACTGTTCCAGGCCCAAAGTTTTATTAAACTATTTAGTGTGATTTAATTTTATTTTTGCACTTAAGTGACCCTGTCACAAACTTTCACACATTGTTTATACAAACATTAAACTAAAAACGGTGCTATGAGTACTAAATTTACTTCGACACCCTGCATGCTGTTAAATGTATGGCATTTGAAACTTTCCTGAAGTTGTGATATTAAAATATCCTTCATGTCTTAACATTTCTGTGCTGTGAACTGTTCTGTGTTGAAGTATGGCTCTCATATTTATATTTATGAGCACAGTATATGCAAGGGAATGTATGTTCCGTGTTGATAAGAACATGAGTTCTTGTAGGATTAGAAGCGACCCGCCTTTGGGTACAAATGCTTTGGATTCATGTAGTATCAAGAGCAGCCACAGGGTGACACTACAGGCCCACTACAATGGCAGCAGCTAGTTTATGCCACAATATATCAAAGCAATGCATAAATCCTGATTGGTGGACCACAACTTCACCCATCAATTCTAGAAATATAAACACGTTCAAGATTTATATGTTTGTGATTGTCGCCGCTTCAAATCCCAGCTGGTCAAATGTTGTAAAATGTCCTGTAACTCCTGTCAGATGGTCCCTGAGTGTTAAGACTTCCAGCTATTCAAGATGGATCCTGTCCTGTCAATAGATAACTGTTAATCACAGCAGTAGTTATTCCTATCACTGACACACACACTACTTACTATTTAAACGTATCTCAAATGGAGAAATCTTAAAAGCCATATTGACTACTTATGGGGTTTCGCTGGTGTATGTTAACTTGATCCCACAAAGAACTGCTGATTGCTGTCAAGTTGTCGTTGAGCTGTTGGCTGCAGGGAGTTCAGTTTGTTCAGCGTGTTCAGTTTTTAGCTGACCTCATTAAGGTGCCTGCTGCTTGGTGTGTGGAGTGTTTTGCCCAAAAGGATCAAAGGTCCAACCTTTCTTTGACACAAGCACAAGTCAATTTTACAACCTTTAATATTTCATCTTCAAAAGTGGCATCAGTTACTAAACAATCCTCTGCAAAGAACATTTCTAGAACATTTGGGGTATAAATTAGTTGTAATAAGAAGTACAGGTACATACAGTATATACACAGTTCTGCTACATACTGTATATCACACCACTTTTGGATTGATCATATTTGTATTTCTACATTTACCATAGCTCTGTTCTCGTATATATTCTTTTATTAAACAAATACTGCAGAGGTTCATGGTGCCAAAGTGGGATGAATTCCCTCTTTTCACTTCACAGTTAGACAGTGAGAGCCCAGTACCCTTACACAGCACTAAACATCACTGTCTCCCCTCTGCTTGTGCAAACCAGCTTTAAACAAACTGCTGCATGCTCACAAATGCTTTACTGCAAATCAGATCTATACTCGACGCTACTTGTGTTTTGCGCGGCGTCCCATTTATCAGTCAGTGTTGTGTAATCACACAATAGAAACATTATCAATGCTTCAGACAACCTGTCTGCTTTGTGGTGCCTTCGTCCTAAACTACAGTTAATTTATGTCACTGTGTTTTGCCGCCAATGTAAAAACCCACTGCAATAATGTGACATACAGTACAGTAGGCCTACTTTATCATCCTCTATTGCACATTAGAAAATTTCACAACTCTGCTAATATAGATCTCTCTATGCATCATGTTTCATGTTACTAAAATGTGACATCAACGGCAATTATAATAAATACTCTTAGAATGAAAATGACTTAGTTCGTAAAGCCCTTATTCAAACAAAATATATAGGAAATCCCATTAAATAAACCTATTTACACAATACTCATTAATAAAGCAGAACACATTATTTCCGATGAGGTTTGCACTACATAAAAATGTGTTCAAAAAGACTGAATCATAATGCACACAAGATGTCAAACATTTAGCATAAATAGATGAAAAAAAGTGGTTCTACAAAGAACAGAGAGGTACCGTTGTTTTAGGAGGAGAAAATGCATGACGTCATACCATGAAAAAACATTGGAAGCACTTGTTCACTGCAAAGAACTAAACGTCTATTGCTTAGAAAATCTGTCTCTAAACCGGCAGATCTCCACATTTGAAACTCACAACATCAAGCATTGAGAGGAAGTGATGCCTGCCCAGAATCCTTTGCTGCGTTGGAAATGAGAAACGGTGAGTAATTGCAGACAAAATAGGAGCGAACGAATGAAAGAAGGAGAAGAGATGTGTTCAGTGGAAGAGAGACAGGTGTTTGGTGTCTTGGCCGCAGCATCAGTCACAGTGCTCCTCATGGGATTTGTTGTTTTGCGAAAACAGAAACAGTGACACGATGTTTGTTTGTGTTTGTTAGTGAATGAATGGGCTCAGCCTGCAGCAAGAAGCTCATGGAACATCACCTGTGGAGATCTGTCTTTGACAAGGATGCGGTGCGGCGCACTGTTTGTGGCTCGGGGGTCATGAGGAGTGAAAGTTATTTGAGGTGTCTGGGTGAAAGACCTCTGTGAATGTTTGGGTGTGATCACACCTCCCCAAGTTGAAAATTCGATTTCAGTATTTGGCTTGTCTGTATTCACGCCGCTCAATTACTGGGATTGTCTCGGTGCAAAGTTAGAGATTTTGGCAGTGGGAGAGAAAACCTTTTTCCATTGTCAAAACTCATATTTTCAGATAACTCTGTGTAGTTAGCTGGTGCCACCTAAAGGCATTGTTCAAGTATACTATTCAAAATACTTTGTGCGATTATGTCCACTGAGTTTCTGACATCTTTCAAAAAGAGTGCACTTTATAGTTACCGTTTTTCCCTGGTTATCAAATCCGTATACAGCTGACAGCGTGACACAAACAGAACAAAATGGGATTCATCCATAGGAGGCAAACTGCAGCAGAGGTTTAGCAGGTGTGTAGTTAAACTTAGTTTTATGTCTTCATGTGGTGCAGCTAGGGTCACGAAGAAAACGCTGTTTTAATAATGTTAACTTGGTTTAGGTGTCTCAATCTATTATAATAAAAACCATTGTGGACACTTATGTGATGTTAACCTAATCGTGTTCTCTTTTGTTGCCTTGAGAATCATGGTTGCTTACAGATGTTGTACTTCCTTAATAGCATGATATACAAGGATTTGAGGAAGGTTAAGCCTGCAGCTCAGACTTGAGTCTCTTAGGAAAACAGGGCATTTGAAATTTAGCTTGAAATCTGAGACCCATTATTTCCTCCATAACTTTGTGTGACTTTGTTGTGAAGTCTAAGCTAGCACCTGTGTGTGTGTGTGTGTGTGTGTGTGTGTGTGTGTTAGAGAGAGATCCTGTCATGTTTGCTAAACTTTTATATTTTTGCTCGACTCTTAATTCAGCTGCTACAAAAGCACCTCACACTTTAACCAAATAATTAGCATTAACATCATCAAATCTTCTCTGCTCTTTCAGCGCAAACAGAACCTTACGGAAGCGTTTCTTGACATGTGTGCCATCATCGTTAACACTTCACTTCAATGTTCAGTTCCTGAGGGTGTTGCAGCCATAAACTTTCACCAACAAGTAGGCCTACAGTGGATGTGTTGCATTAACTGTTGCATGTTCATAGCAGCAGCAGCAGCAGCATCCCTGCACAGTGTCCGTTGCTGTCCAGGCCTCAGAGACAAGATGAGAAATGTCCAACGCTCCAGGCCTGAAAATGCCTCAGCGAATTCCTCTGCAATGGTGCCCGGAGGCTGGAAATTACACATCCACACACGTCCCCGCACTCTTGAGTTATGACCCAGACAGTTCAGTAGTGAGAGACCCAGATCCACAGTGACTCCTTCCCTTTCCTTCCCCCAAGGAAGGAAAACACGCAGCCACGTATGTTTGTTTTTCTATTTTTCTCTTCTCTCTCCTCCCTTTCTCTTCTTTTCTAAAGAGTCCCAGCCTCTGGCTCTTACTCTGTCCCTCTCCTTCTCTCCGGTCGGGATGGAGGCTGATGGGAGCTGACATGATGGTGGCATTGTCCTCACCGTCGAGTTAATGTGACCTCGGGGATGCTGTCCCTGCATGCTTGGCCTGATGGCACAGAATGCAAAGCGCTTCGTCGTGGAGAGAGGGTGGGAGAGGCCGGAAGGGGTGAAGAAGAAAAGAGGAGAAAACTGCTGTGCATGGAGGTAGAAAGAGAGATGCACAGTAGTAGAGGTGTTTTTACAAGAGGAACAGGAGGGAACTTATCAAAGAACTGCACAAAAAGGCATCTATGGGGCCTGGAAATGACCTGAACTGTGTTACCTTGAGATGATTTATGATTACATTGTAACTAAATGGTATATTATGTAGACTATGAGAAATGTCCAGCGTATCAAAAACAAATCAAAATTCAAACGCCTCTTATTTAGATATCGCACTCGTGTTTTGAAATGTAACAAAATGTCGACCAGTAGTTAGCTCCAACAGAGGTATCACTTGAAATTCCACATTCGAGCTTAAAACAAGTTGGATTTCTACTGCCCCATACCACGAACTGACCATAGCAAGGTCATTTGGCAGATCGAAAAAAAAGAAAGAAATTTGGCCTGGCGCTGAGATTTTTGGCTTCCAAATCAGACTTTATGCTGTTTGGGAGCAAAAACACCCCACTCACTGGAGTTACGAAGGACTTCTCAACCACCACTTTTAGTGGAAATACTGTAAACTCATGTTTGTGCCACAAAACAAATGATAAGCAGCTTACGTTCTTTTACTTAATGTTTCTGCTCTAATTAGCTTGCTAATGTACAGACCGCTGTTGTTACATACAGTAGTGGCTTAATCAATGTAGCTCGGAGGAATAGTTTGACATTTTGGAAAAATGATTTCCACTTATTTGCTTTCTTGCAATGTGGTATCAGTCTTCTCATATAACTCAAGAGAAAGCCCATTTTGTATTTCCCAAAATGTCGAACTGTTCCTTTAAGAGGGAGGGAGCAGTGGATTTAGAAGGAAGCGTTTTATCGATGTGTTGCAGTAAGATTTTCAGTGTACCTTCAAATTTAAGTGAATGGTTCCTGAGGTCTAACTCCTGAAGGTGAACCACAGAAATGGATCTTAAAGGTTGTAACCCACATTTACATCAAATGCAGCCATTGGGAATAGCTGCATGTTTTCACCGAACGTCTCCTTGGATTGGCGGAGACAGAAAGTGTGGGCTCTGGCTGCAGTTTCTCTCATCTCAGCTCCAGGCTCATTGTGGAATGAGCCAGCTGGTTATTTGGCAGCCACGTGTACCAATGACCTACTGTACCTAAACTTAACCAGAGTTACTTGACTAACACAAACTCACTGTTCATTCCTGCCAAGTCTGACAGGAAATCAACATGTAAAACCTTACCACAGACAAAGTCGAGCTTGCTCCCTGCTCTACGAGCTGGTGCTCCCGTCCCTGTTCCTATAAGACCTGGACGACCGCAATGAAAGGCTGTGTGACCTTTAGGAGCCTGAGAGTGGTTTTAAGCAACCTAGATTTCCTTTCAGAGTCTATATACTTTACATGATCAATGTGCAAAACCCTTGCTGGAGTCAAATAATAACCTGTACCAGCTGAGTCTATTGTCCGTAAGAATGGTGGTTCTGCTACGCCGTTTTTCTCCTGAATCTCACTGTTTCCACTTATCAAAACATCCCTTTTCATCTCGTAAATCTGAATGTGTCTCCCCGTTTAGTATCCCTCACCTGTTGGGCCAAATGTCCCAAACTCTGGCATTTAGCTAACACCAAAGCCTTTTCTTAGTATGTATTAACATTGCAGCAGGCCGCTCTCGGAGGCCTTGGTGATCAGACGGTCACCTCAGTCGTACTGTGGGTAGAGTAGCTCTTCTGCCTGGTGTGGTGGTAGTAGGAGGGTTGAGATGGGTGCTGTCCCTGTACATGCTGCCCCTGTATGTGCTGCCCCTGTACATGCTGCCCCTGTACGTGCTGCCCCTGTATGTGCTGCCCCTGTACATGCTGCCCCTGTACGTGCTGTCCCTGTATGTGCTGCCCCTGTACATGCTGCCCCTGTACGTGCTGCCCCTGTACATGCTGCCCCTGCCCTGCCCCCCCTCCAGCTCCTCCATACATCCCTCCATAGGATTGGTTAAAGAGATCCGGCATGTTCTCTATGCTCTGCTGCCTCCGGGTGGAGTAGCCATGTCTCCGGGTGGAGCTGTGCATGGAGGAGGAGTGCCCCGGGGCAGAGGTCTGCCTGTGGACATGGCGGCCAGTCGGCTCCCAGGCTTTGAAGGCCGAGCTGGAGAGCAACGGGTGGGTGGTGGTCTTGGGGAGGTGCGAGTGCTCCAGGTGGCTGGAGGGGATGGAGATGGAGAGGGGGGCGTGGAGGTCGTGGTGTGCTGACACAGGCTGATGGATGTATGACTTCTCTTTTGGCTGCACAGGCACAGGCTGGAAGGCAGGAGGCGCCACAGGCTGGTACTGGGAGAAGTCCATGAGCGGGAAGCTCTTGTAGTAGCTACGAGACGCACTGTGCGCTGTAACAAAGAACGGGGTGGGTGGAAACAGCTTGTGAGAAAAAGTATAATCTATAGAGAGCAGTTCGGTTTAGTTTTAGACATAAACACGAGCAGGTTGTCCAGGTTACCTAGATTCATTTGGAAGAAAAAAATGAATGTGAATGGTACAGTTATTACCCAAACTGTCAGTTGTAAACATCCATTACAGTCTTCTACTATCAACTTCCTGGTTTTACTTTGACCTACCCCACTTACTGCAGTTGTGATAAATGACTTAAATAATCTTATGTTCAACCAGTCTGGTCATCTGACCGCTCCTTACTTGCCCCATTGATATTTCATTGTAACAATGTTGTCATGCTCCCAAATCTCTGCAATTACTTTTGTGATTACAAATCATAACTGATAGAAATGATCACCAAAGATTCAGAAATAACCTGAATTGATGGGAAAAACCCTTTCATTTACTGTAGTATGCTCTGTTTGTAACTTTTAAACAAACGTGCTGTATTTGGCCTCTTTAAGGTTGGTTATACTTCAGATCATTACTTTGTGTCTGAAATCTACCACCCACTGTCATATTTTACCAGCATTTGGCTGGTGGCTGGTGCTAATTTCCCGCCCTGCTTCAGAGTCATTTTCAATTTGTCACAGTCTGATGCAGTTCTGAGTCACATGCAGAAGTAGCCTAAAATGAACTGTCAATGTGCAAACACAGAGTCTGTCATTGTAAGAAGGCTGATGACTGAATCACACTTAATCTATGATGCATTTATATTAGGACCTCACGGCTCCAACCTGTCAGCAATGTCGTCTTCTTTTGCTCCTCAAAGTATTTTAGAAACTTTTAAAGGGAGACTATGCAACTTTTAAAAGTAGAAATTACACATTTGTCTTCTTACAGATGAAAACTTGAACTCTTAAGAAGTAAAACCCAATTCTACTCAATTCAATACACTCAGTGGTGTTGCCGCTTCAGCCTCACTTGGTCTGGTATGACCAGTAGCTTACGGTGGCTAATATTAGTTAACTTTAGTGAGTTACAGCTGTAAAACATTAACTCAGCCAGTCTGCTGACTTTATGAGTGTTCTTTATTTGTGCTACTGTTAAACTATGTTTTAGCATTCACCATTATACCATAAATGTCACTTGTGTTGCTATTAAAAGTGGTGTTTCTGACACTAAAACAGTTCACCTTATGATCAAAAGTGAACAGAGACACGAGTTACGATTGAAAACTAGGGGGACAGCAAGGAGTAAGTGAAGCTTGAGTAGGAGGAGGTGAAAATTTGAAGGATAGGATGCGACAATATGATAGTATAAAAAAGGAGTGGGAAGTGTCAGTGTGAGCTATCAGAAGCAAAACGCAAGTTACATTTTTCTCCCATTACAAACAAATCGGACCTTGTTGTCCAGAAAATGTGAAATTCTGAAAAACAAAAAGACTTTAAGTGAGTGTAAAGACGACATAAAGAGAGAATCAGAAGAAGGCGAAGGATGGTCAGGATGAGAGGGAGGGTTTGAAGAAGATCAAAGGGGAAAGCTGGTTTAAGTATTTCCAATTGGTGTATGCCCTCAAGGTGAATACTAACGGTATTCCTCTTTTGCTGAGATACGAGAGTGCAGACAGCAGGGAGAGCGATGAGGATGGAGAAACTGAGGAGTTCAGTAGAGATGATGGAGGTAAAGGTATGTGTGTCAGGATGTGGGGACATACTGTAGCAATAAAAGTTTATAAATACCCTCACCCTGAGTCCAGAGCGTGCACGTGTGTGTGTGTGTGTGTGTGTGTGTGTGTGTGTGTCATGGGCTAGCATGAATGTCACAGAGAATTATTTAAATAAACTTAAAACTGAGGTCATCGCCGCAAGCTTCCTAGCTACATGAACAGTAACCTTGTCTCTGTGTGTGTTTTCATCATTTTTGTACGAAAGTCCGAGTCCACCAACAATAGCTGTTTGTTTTGATCTGTTTTCAAAAGCTACTATTTTTTACCCAGTTGATTTTATGCAAAAATAGTTTCTAAAATTGATATAAATGAAAACATTGAAAATACAACGTTCACATGACGTTGAGCGTTACTTCCGAACGTCCCGTTTGCAGACCATTTGGTACGGTTGGATAAGGACTTCTCACAGTTTCTGACAGTTTGGAGGGTCATGTCTTTTTTAATGGCCTCCCCCCTTTCTAAGACGAAAAACATAACAGCAAAACTGTCAGAAATGGATTAAACAGTGTGCTCTAAGCTGCTAACATTAGCGTATCATAATGCTAAATAGCATTATAGATACCATTATAGATGCCACGTCACATATGTTGATTAGACCTCATCATCATAGCCTTTTCTTTAGTGAAAATGATATGTTTCTACAGTAAACATCCAAGCAGTGTTATGTTAGAATGACAAAACCGTCTGATGTTACGCTTTTCCTTTTCCTACATCATTACAGTACTATAAATCTATCATGCGTGTAGCCATCAAGTATATATTTAAGACCCTTTAACTGGGGTCTCATTTTATAACCTGAAACATTAAAAAGTCACCTGGAGATGGTGTTTACAACCAACTCATGAACCCAGCATCAATTAGCTTGCAAGCTAAAAGTCTGCCAGTTGTCATTTTTTAATTACCATACATTTTGAGTGGAAACTGTGACACTGTTATCATTGTAAACTGCACATGTGTCATTCTAGGTTGGAAAGCTTGACATGCAACAGTAATTAAGCGGGGAAGGGGCCTAGCTAATGAATAATTACTGTTTTAGTGCCCTTGAACAAGGAGCTTTACTTTCGAAGTAAAAGCGAGTCTGTCCAAGCGTTAATCTACTGTATGTACAGTGTGTAAAGGGGGTTGTTGCTTGGAAATTACACTCATGCTCAGTCAACCTTCCAGGGACAATAAAGGTTAAAAAGATTTACCTTGACAAGCAGTGACTTGCCTTTGGCGCACTGGTAGAGGATTGTTTTGTTCTAATGGGATGCCTGGGGTTGGACGTAGTTCTGTACACTTTAACACCCACTACTGTTCAAGGACAACAACATGTGCGTGTGACCTTTGCCGACATGAAATGGTCTGTACAATCACCTGGTAAAAACCCCACGGCCTCTTTTCCAGGCAGTAGTACAAACAGTGACCAAAAGTACGTTAGACAAAGAGAAAATGATCCGATGGGACAGAGGGTTAGGGTTAACCATTTGTCTTTTCAGCCTTGGGCTGTATCCAACTTTACGCTCAATAGTTTACTCAATAGTGACTAAATTGGGATTTTGGACAATCATCAGTTATCATTATTTTGTGCCATCACTTACTGTGTGTAGTGCTGCATAACGTGATGGAAACATTTTTTTTTTTAGATTTTGTGGGAATTCCTGAAGGTAAATACAGTATATAGTGCATACATTTTACACTTAGAATTTGGACACTTAAATAAAATGGTGGTATTAGCAAATATTGGTAGCAAATGGGGATTATAGTTTTCTATCTAGCCAATATTAGGATGCATTTACAATGATAGCTTCTTCTAGGTGTAAAACTGGTGAGTATAAAGCTATAATAACGGTTCGAAATAAAGACAAACTATGTAAAAGGATGGGGGGAAAAAAGTTAAGTGTAAGTTTTATTTTGGGATAGTTCAAATCAAAATGAGGACAGGGGATGATGGGACGTTCACCAGTCACACGGTTCTCATCATGTTTGCCCCAGTAGTTTCTTCCTACCCAAGAGCTCCAGTGCTGCACCCACAGGCTGCGTTACATGAAATACATGTATTATAGAGCTCTGTCCTTGGCAGTGACCTGTACTGTCTGCTTAGACTCAGCTAAAATAATGTTGCAGTGATCCTAGCTCTAATAAAATCCCAATGTTGTTGATAATTAAAACAAAAAAGGGTGTCAGCACTATAACTCTGAGCTTGTCTATAGGCCATGAGGAACTGTGGAGTAAGTTTACTGTTAAAGACTTATACCAATCACATTTAGAGTCAGCCACTATTATCCAACCAATCACACCACAGTGCCAGACAGGAACAGCATGGGCTCCTCTTTAAGATCATCAGTTGACAGCTCCTGTACTGCCAGCCTACTGTACTTCAAAGGTTAGTGTGTCAGTTGGAGTCAGCATCATTTTGTGTGTGTTTATGTGTCCGACTTACCCACAGCTTTGAGGGAGGTATATTTGTTGAGTCCCACTGTGCTGGGGTTGCTGTGCGGATGTGGAAGCCCTTGTCCAAACGGCCCATAAGCAGAGTTATTCAGTTGGTACTGTTCTGTTGAGAGACCAGCAGAGAGAGAGAGAGGCAGAGTCAGTTGGTGGTGATTAGATTACAGTATCTTTATAAAAACCTTTAGAAAGTGTCACACAACAGTCATGTTCGTTTGAAGCAAAGGTGATCCTGAGTGTGCGTCCTGTCATGTCCCTACAATTAATGTTTGCTTTTTTCAACCATAACCTCAACCTTCCTTAGTGTTTTAAAGAAGATGTAACCTTTCTGTAGTTGCCATATGCAGAACACAGATAAAGATAATAAAAATAAATAAAACACTGGCATTAACCCATTAGGTAGCCCTGGAGAAGAAATGAGCTGCAGGGCCCTACTGACCAACAGTTCCTTCCACTCTTTGCCGTCTGTAAGCACCCTGTCACCTTCAACTACCCTGCGTGTACAGTGCACACTGCAGACTACACTTGGCAGCTTCATTATAATTTGCCTACAGCCCCAGATCCAACCAGTACTCCTATAGTATTGCATATGATGTTTGCCAGTTGATTACACACATTTATACAATATATACTGAAGAAATAAAGGTATTAAAACTAGATTTTGACACAGGGCCCCTCCACAAGAGGGGCCTCAGAGTAGCTAACAATACAGGGACCTTACCATTTCAGTTTCCCAACTGAAGACAAACCAACTGACACACAGTGAACAAGGGACTTTCAGGGACCCTAAGAGAACTGGGGACATTGTGGTTCACGGTTGGTATCTTAACCCCAAAGGCAGGGGGACACCCTCAAGTGCGACTTTAAACAATCCATAAGGTGGAAGAGTTTGATCACTTGGCCTTTGTCATTTCTTGGAGTTCGGCTCGGTGTGTCATCATAGTCCTCTCAACATTGGTTGTACTGGGAATCTCTCAGGGGGGAATGTATGCTGTGGAAGCGTCACATAAACGCCGGATTAACATGAGTTAAAAAGCTTCTCCCTTTTACCTCCAGGCTGGTGACTTTGGGCGAGACAGCGACCCCAACCCTGACGGCCGGCCTGTCCCATGCTAAATGAACTGAGGTTAATGAACAATGGAACAAACTAGCAGAGAGAGTGAAGCCCAGGCTATTAGCATTAATGAAGTCCACTGATCCAGCCAGCGCACTTGATGTCAGCCCCAGGGATGGATGGACACACATGCAGCGCTCACGAATGTCCACATAGACGTACACACACACACACACACACACCCAGACATCATGCTTTATAAGGTCATTTGGATGACAGCAACAAAATCAGTGGAAATTAGCATTATTAGCGTATATAAAATGTGTGTTTGTGTGTGTGTCAGAACCTTTCTGTGTGTGAAAGTGACAGATCTTTTGACTGAATGAAACAGTAAAGCGTACTGATGTGCTCGCCAATCTGATTTGCCATGCTCAAGTCAAGTCTATTTGTGCATAAGAGTGTGTGTGTGTAGTAGTAGAGTGCCACACTGGGAGACGCACAGCATCAGAGACAGAATATTTCATCACATCTGCGACTGTCAGTGCTAAGAAAGAGGTGCACATGGCACAACTTCTGAATGCTAATCACCGCACGCACGCACATGAAACAGACGCAGAGTGAGAGAGTGGTGTGTGGTTTGGATGATGAGCGGAGACGGAGGGCTGGTGAAGGAGAGATGGCAGGATGTTCTGGTGGAATAAATTAGGAAATGATGCTGAAGCCAGAGGGGTGGAGAAATGTCAAGAGTAACAACATTTACACTCTGAGCCTCTACCTTAATCACTGTTCACACACACACACACACACACACACACACACACTCATCAATGTAGTCTAAGCTGATTAGCTATGGAGAGTGTGAGAGTGTGTGAGTGTGATCAGGGTATCATCAAGTGTAATTCAGTGGTGCTGACCTCTCAGCATGTGCCATATTAGTGGATTATGAGGAAAAAGTCCTTTTCATACTGTCATCATCATGATCATCATCATTATCATCATTATCACTATTTTCATGATCACCATCTTCTACTAACAACAGTAAATGACACCCTGGTACTGTATATTCACTGGTTGTCATGAGAAGGTCAGATGTTTTTGCATCAAGTCAATCTCAGACAACCCTCTAAACTATGAGATGGAGGTATGAAATTGAAAACTGTAACTTCTCCAAATTATTATTATTTTTTACTATTTTGAGCCACACGCTTCTTGAATAAACCTCACAGGAAATGGAACACACCAAAACCTAAATAAGAATGCTCCCCATACTGATCCCCCTCCGCATGCACATGTGCGCACACACTCAACCACACAGAAATGTAAACAATACCTATTAATGAGTCCATCTGCTTGGCCAAACCCTCTCTCAGGGTACAAGGTTTGAGCGATTGCGTAATGGAATAAGTATGTAAGAGTGTGTGTGTGTGTGTGTGTGTGTGTAAGCCAATGCATTAAACAGGAACTGTGGGAATTAGGAGAGGTTCTGGTTCGAGGTTGTGGATGTTAAAACTCCAGCACGGTTGCACATATTAATTTTCTCCAGTCTGGCATCGGGATCTTTTAAGTGCAGAACGAGAGGGCAGGAACGCTGCTGCTTAATGAGTTACGTAACATCTCCTCTCTCTTTGGGAACTGCAGGCAGTGGACGATTAAGGTGAAGGGGCTTCCTTTGTACCATTTGTCAAAACGAGTCAGGAGCGTGGAAACAAGCTGTCCGATCGAAGGGGGGAGGAAGACAACGGCTTGGTCTTGAGTGGAGGTGGTCACGTGTGTGCTAGTCTGGCGTATTAATACAGAGTATTAGGGGGTGTCCACCTGGAGAGAGTGAGAATATCCCACTTAATGAAAAGTGTGTTAATCGTGTTGAAACTTCTCATGTCATGTCTCAGTGATGCTCTCTAAAGGTGACCATCTTTTCTGTATAAGAGGTATACAAAATAAGGAAAGAATAAGAAAACCAAAATAAAATATTCTTCTGATTGTGCCGTAATGACAGAACTGTTGGCTACTCTGTATTTTTCTCCTTTTCAAAAAGATAGCGGATAACAAAACTTAACAATAAATAATAAAGCCATGCCATGCAGACATGAGACGGTGTCTGATTAGCAGTTTGAGATGAAAAGAAGGTTGTATTTTTCAGAAGTTTTAGCAGAAGCACTAATGATGCACCAGCAAGACATTTAGATTTAGATTCTTTTTCAGGTCAGCAACTTTAGAGGAGTTGAAGGAGGTTTTGATGTAATGGGATTTCTCTCACACACACAAACACACACACACCTATACCATCTGCCTGCTGTTTCCACTGGCGTGCCATTGTGAGTGCTCATGACCGTGAAAAACACTAAGAAAAGCAGCGAGGCCAACACGCGTCTCTGTATGTCGTTTGTGTGTTCTGTGTATAAATGTGCATCTCTTGAGTGTGTGTGTTGTGTTTGAAAAGATACATAAAAGGAGTCTTAAGTGCCGTGGGGGGGTGATAAAGGAGAGAGTGCATGGCGTCTGTCATCACCGAGATGAAATATGAACGTCCCTGTGAGAGAGAGCGACGGTTGCGAATAAGCAGACGAGAATGAAGCGAGAGAGCGCACGGCGTCTGTCATCAGTGAGATCATATGTGAAAGTCTGTGTGCATCATCATCTACTGCTGCAGAGTCAGAGCAGACGTACACAACCGTCTCCCACCCCCACGTCCTTTATAATCCTCGCCCTGTGCGATCTGCTGAGTTGGTCGTACACATGCCTTTTGTCAGAATAATCAACATGACACGAGCAGGGGAGCAAAGATTCATACTGAGATCATTAATTTAGGAGAATAAGTAGTTTGCCTCTCATGACCCCCCAGGGGAAGAGTTGAGGGAGCAGGAAAACCTTTTGGAGGAGAAGAGCGCTCAAAAGGCAACTCTCCTGACAGCTGGGGTAAAAGACAAAAAAAAAAAAAAAAAAAAGAGAAGTGAGAGAAGAAAAGGTGAAATTTGTGTTACAAAGAGTGATTTGTTACTGGGTCAGGCTACAGTACTTCTGCAGTCGACTTTGATAAATAGGTCATCGCTCTTCGCTTCAAGCTCTCTTTCTGCAATGAGTCATGTTTGTTGGAGACTTTTAGACCAAATATTTGCTTCCTGTCCTCAGTTAACATCAGCTGCTGATGGTTCATGTAAATCTCAAAAAGTGTCTCTGACAAGTTCGGACTTTTTGGCATTCCTGACCTTTAAAGTCACAGTGAAAGTTGGACATATATTTGGGTGGGGTTTAGTTAGTATTGAAATGAAATCCCTCACATATGATTCGATCACTCTAAAATGGGCGTGGCTTAGCAAATGCATCACGATACAGAGCTCTACGGTCAGGGTTAGGTTAGCTCGGGAGGAGGATAAAGGTGAAATTAATAAATTAGGCTTCAACCACATTCTTCGGGCATGAACATTTTTCTTGACAGCTGAAATCCAACCACAAACCTCCTACTTTGATATTGTTCTGCTAACTACCCAAGAGCTAACAGTTAAAAGCAGTTTTACATGGTGGGCGGGTTAGCTAGTCACCCCAAACCGCATTTAATTGGATAAATGTATGTTACTGCCTCCAAGTTCAAGATAGTCTTACAAAAATATTAACGTTTTACAGTAAAAGAAAAGAGAGGGATTTTGATAAAAACATACTCAAAAATTACTTTTTTGACACCTATTTATCATGTAACAAGAGGACACAGGATTAGAACTTGGAAAACAAAATTTTCATTTAATTTTTCATTGTCTTTAAAGCGAGACGACATAACTTTGTTCCACTGTTACACAACTACGGGATAATAGTAAATGTGCTAAAGCATCCCGTAATATCGGTCACAAAGTCTGCCAACTGACTCACCAATGGCACTTACTCACCAATATCTATATAAAGTTTGCTAACATAAGCTAACATTAGCCACCACAAGCTATTGGTCATACCAGACCAGTTAAGGCTGTAGCAGAAAACCCCCTGAGTGAATTAAACATGTTTTATCGCTTATGAATTCAACCTTTCCTTGGTTTCTTCTTCTTCTTTTTCTTTGTTCTTTCAAAGGTTACATAGTCGCGCTTTAAAGTGAACGTCAGCCACAGAGAGAATGGCAGCACTTGCCTCCAATCAGTTCAAATGTGTTCAATTACTGTGTGTGTACTGAGCATTACTTTTTCCAGAGGCCTCTGTCTGCCATCTTGTCTACTATGGAAAAACCAATATTGTTCATCTGTTTTCTGCCCAGGCAATCTATGTAGTGTTCCACTTTGTCCTGTGGCTCAATTAGGGAACATTTTGCATTACATTTTGTGTTTGCGTACACATACAGTGTGTGCCAGCTTCAATTCACAGCGTCTTAGGGTGAACAGAGGACAAAGATCTGGGACAGAGGGAGGTGATTCATGATGTGAAGCACTGACGTGTCGACCCTCAAATGTCAACTTGTGAGTTTTATTAAAACCTTGTTATGTTACCAAAAAGAATACGTGTGTAGACATCTTTCAGTTGACGTGTTATAAGACAATTTTGAACTTTCTTTTCTCTCAAACAATACTTTTCATACTGAGTTTAGATGTGATCCGATGTAGCTTTTTGTTTTGTTTTATTGGCTCAAAGTTTTTCTGTTTTTATTGATCGCAAACAATTGGAGTGGACATTTTACTGCCTCTGAGAAGAAGTGGGTGTAATGTGCATAAATATGGAACACATTAGCATCAATAGGTATCATCCTCAGTGCTGATTTCACTGCCAAGTCCCCTGCCTTTCGCTACCGTCACTTCACATTAGGAAGTGGACTCACTCATGTCCCACGCCTACGTTTACTTACTTACAGTTTTTTCATTCAATCAACATTTTCTGCCACATGCTGGTCCCTTCATGTCAATCCCCCAGCAGTCTGTGGTTCTCAGCACGCTGTCGACAACTAAATAAGACTTAAACCTTTTCGAGGGCAGCAACAGGAGGAACAGTGGGAGTGAGCTCAGGAAAAAAAGAGAGAAAAGGGGAATGAAGAAAACATGGTAGGGTGTAGGAGTGACTGAAGAGCCAGCGCATCACTTAGTAAGAACTGAAAGAAAAGTCTCTCATGCTGCCATGACACAAGACTGCAGATTTTCAGCCAGCAGAGATCGTGTTAGCTCCTGAGATCAACTGACATGTGGGCATTAATATTTATGATTTGACAGCTGCAGGGCCATGAAGCTCTGTAGTATCTGAGCATTATGGACCAGCCACTTAGTTTGCGCTGTGAATTGAATTGCTTTAACTCCCTTTTACTTCCTCTGTGCTTCTTACTGTACTGCAGGCTCTCTGGCCACAAGCAACAGTTACTCAGCAAGATGAAGGAGATGAAATAATAAGGCTACAGCCAGTGTGGCGGTTTGTTTTCCTCTTTCTTTTTTAATGCTAAGTTCCAGCTCGTGCATCTGTTTCCCTTTTCAAGTGAATACGATCAATGAAAACACTCTGGATTAAAGCGTCCACCGCATACAGTACGTCATATCATGTCATTAGCAGTGTGTGAAATTCTACATAGCAAGAGATGAGAGATGGACGCTGCAGGGGGGCCTCTCATATCAAACACTCCACCCCACTCCCTCCCTCTGACACACACACACACCCATGCACACTCACATGCAGGCCCACAAACACGCATACTAATCCATACACACGTGCACAGGCAGCTTTGGCAAAAACCAAATTGAACAACAATGCAAACATAAAAAATAGGATGGCACTCTTACTCTTAAACTGTGTGCTGTGTATCTGGACGTATAGAAAATGTATGGAACATGGCACATGCTGCCTGTAGGGGTGCAGCCTGCCTACATTAACATACTAATTAAACAGTCTGTGTGTGTGTGTGTGTGTGTGTGTGTGTGTGTGTAGAACACCAGTGTTGCAGTGTTCTACTTACAGATGAAGATGCTCCATTGTTCAGTCTCTCCCCTCCACCCTGTACCTAATTAAGTCTCACCGGCCAGTGCCAAAATTGTGTAAAATTTAAAATGCCCTGTACATGAATGCGTTGGCGTAAATGTGCTTGTCTCAGTTCTGTTTGGGGAACTTTTTACAGCAGTAGGTAGCCGCTGCTGTGTTTTTCACTTCCCTCCTTCCAGTATTTCAAGAAAGTCAAGGATGCATTGAGAGTTTTATTTCTGTCTGAAGGTTTCACTTTCACTTGTACTTGTTGCTTTTACACTTTTTAGGCTTTTTTTTTGTATCTCTGATACAGTTAGATTTAAAGCAAATTCTGTTAAGTTTGTACCAAGAATATATTTAACAGACGGATTAAAGGATTATTTGACTTTTTGTGCTACGAGAAATTGTAGAAATATTACGTCTCAAAGAAAGATAATAAAAAAGCATTCCAGAAACAAATCAGTCGTACATTGATACGGATTCAGTTTACCCTGGGGACAATCTGTTGGATATTTCTGCTTGAATTTCTAATTTCAGTCTTGTGATAGACTAGTGATTAATACAAGTCGTTACAGCCCCACAACCCTGCACCAGATAAGTAGGTTTAGAGAAAGGATGGATGGATTTTCTTCGCATTCTGAATGCATTTGTTGATCCTGTGTAAATGTTTTAGCCTTAATTGTAGATGCAAAACTCTGTCATGAATATTGAATGGAGTAAAATTCATTACATGTGTGACCCTGCATATAATGCCGTTCATTATGCAGATAGAGAAACAGATGCAAAATGAGCTGAAGCCAAACGGCAGCACAGATGCTGTTTGTTGAGCTCCTCTGAAGTTGTGTTTTATGTTTTTGTCATTTGGTGGGGAATCGGATTCTCGCTGACTTCACAAACACAATTTCACAGTATCTTTCTCACTTACACCAGCACATAGAGATTTTCTCCCGGCGATAGCAACACTGGCAGTATATTGTATGCTATCCTGAATTCACCTGTGTATTATGGGTGTGTATGTGCGTGCACGCTCTCTCTCTCAGTACTCACCACTCCTGCTGCGCAGCATCCTGGCTGAGATGCCGTTGGATCTCCCTCCGCCGGGCGAACCGGCCGCAGCGTTTTCCACCGAGCTCACCTCACCTCCCTGCTGCTTCAGCAGGTCTGTCAGTGTCCTGGAGAACAACACACACACAAACACACACACACACACATTTATGTTGTTGTGTCTAACAGATAAAATTGCACCAAATTATTTTGAATCCCAAACACAAACGACTGACAGAGAAGAAGAGAAAGAGGACAAAAACACAGTTGACAATAGGTGCTCGACTGTAAGCAGAGTGGAATAACAAAAGATGTCAATAGCTGGTGAAACATGTGGTTTCTTGCTGTATGTTCACATTGCGGAACACAAATGTCCCCCCCCCCACCCCCCCGCCAAACCAGTCAATGTGCCTGAAATGGTCTATTGACATAGCTAAGTACAAAACACTCAACAATGTGATGACAACAAAACAGACATTAAAACTGGAAGTCAAACCAAAAAAGAGCCATATGTTCTGCGCAAGCTACGCTGAACGAAGGTGAATGGCAGAAAAAAAGAAAAATGAGCCCTGATTCCTTCATCCGACCTTGTGCACAAAAATCAGGAAGACAGAAGAAACATTATTCATGCCGTCCTCCAGTCGAAAATAAATACAAAGCGACGAGATGGATTGGTCACATTGGAGCGGTTGCACAGCTTGATTCTGAAACGACATCTGTCAGTGGATGAGACAACAAACATCATCTGCTATCCAGATGTGTACAGTTAGTCCCCTGAGAGGGCTTTCCTGAACAGCTGTGTGCACACATGCAAGCAGTTCATTTACAGTACATTTACACTCCTCCCAGGGGAGGGTGTCTTCACTGTGTGTGGAAGTTGCCTGTGTGTGAATGTTTTCATGATTCCTGCCTGCCTGTGTGTGTGTGTGTGTGTGTGTGTGTGTGTGTGGTTGTGTAGCAAGTGTGCAAAGAAGTGGTGGTGTGTGATTCTACATGTGTGCGTTGTGTGTTGGGTTAACAGAGTTGAACAGAAATCATCACATGTCCGTGCAGTCATATAGATACCCAGCCAACTTCTAAAACCATTTTGGCGTAATTCGTTTTTGCTTTTGTTGCCGTTGGCTGCACAATGTGGGGCAGTTCAGACACTTACGTCAAGGGCTTGACCATTTTTAGCAGCGTTTGTACAGTTCGATTTGGCAGAAAAGGCTCTGCTCTTTGAGGGAGCTCTCCAAGAATCTGGTTGGGATCAACAAAACCAAAAACCCAACACATACAGAGAAGGCTGGGCTCGTGGATGGAGCTGTGAAAGCAAACTAAATATTATAATATTATAAATATTATAACGGTTGCGATTGACACCTACTTAAATATGATTGGACGATACTAGTCAGCTGTAAATGAGCCAGTGATTGTGACACATGAATGGAGCATCTGATGCCATGTTATGCCATGTTTGGGCTGATTTTGAACTTGATGTCAAACCAGATTTCATAATATAATACATCATTTTAAGCAGAAACCATATTGTAAGACTATTGTTTGTTTATTGGGTATTAATATGACAGTATGTGTTGCAGTGTGTTACCATGAAGCAGGGCTGCTTAATGTCTTATATATCATAACTCCCCACTCGCAAAATCAGGTATTGTGGTCCATGTATGAGTGAAGTGAAGTGAAGCCCCTGCTTTTATTTAGACCAAGTCAAACTGTTTGTGTCACGTGACCTTTAATTTAGGAGGAGGTTTCTGTTTCACTGCACCCATAAAACTGAGCCACAGAAGTATATTTTCATTCTGGTTTTGCATTTTTTCCTTCCGCATTTTATAGTCAACATCCTGGATTACTTGTTGTAGTTCTGTCAGTTTGCGCTCGCCGAGTGGCTCATCTCCCTGCTGCGTGTTTGTGTGTGTGTTTTGTTCTGTGTGTCCTCTAGGATAAATTCCAGCCAGCTGTATTTGACTAGAGGCCTTTTTTTTTTTTTTTTTGCTGAACGACATACGGGCAAGATTTCCTGCAATATGGTCATGTTTGGACTCGGGGCTTGTTGTGTTTGGAAGCAAGAAATGCAAAGGAATGATCATCTCTCTCTCTCTCTCTCTCTCTCTCTCTCTCTCTCTCTCTCTCTCTCTCTCACACACACACACACACACACACACACATTCTTGTACTTCCCTAGTATAAGGTCTTTCCATTCATTTCATTAAATCAGCTAAAGACTCATGCTACCCGACCACCCCAACTTTCTTCCCACAGCTGGTGACACCATCCTCTTTGTCCTACACACACACACACACACACACACACACAGGCATACTCATCACTCTGAATAAACACATTTCCGCTCCCTGTGCAAACTGCTGAATTTACAGTGTTGATGGTATTCACTCCCTTGATCAATAATTCAAACACTGGTGCCTCTGTTTCGCTAACGAAGCTTATGTGTTTAGTACCTTCTACCACACACACACACACACACACACGCATATATGTACAGGTACACAAAACACACACAACCTAGAGTATGACCGACCTGACAGCGACAGCCGGGGGCAGCTTGTTCACACTCAACTTGCCAAATAGAAAAGTGAGTCCCTTTGGCCTCCTCTTAGATCACCTACAAAGTGTGTGTGTGTGTGTGTGTGTGTGTGTGTGTGTGTGTGTGTGTGTGGGTGTGTGAGGATCATCTCATGGAGTAACGCTGTCACAGCAAGTGTCTCCTGCAGGGACTTTGGCAATGACATGAAGCTGCCTTGGTGTCAGATATCGTATTCATGCTTGTTTTATCCGTCACAAGTATCTCATGCAGACAAATGGTACCTGTGTGTACAGTTTGTGCGAGTGTTTGCATTTAACTCCCGAGACTAATAATTCTGTTATGAATATAGCTATGGATGGTGTATTTCTGGGTTTTGGGGTTGATTAAAGGCGCTCTGGGACATGTAGGAAATCACTAAACTGAAGTGCATGTCTCATCTACTTATACTTCACTAAACTGAAGTATAAGTAGATGAGACATGTTAAAGGAAGACATTTTATGAGCTATTTCTGGAGCCTTATTTTGTAACAGAATATTATATTCATTCATTCAAATCAATTCAGATCTTAATCATCTTACTGTGAATCCTTTTATGCACACCGTGCATGCGCGTGTGTCTTTGCGAAAGTCTGCATTAGATTATGACGTGAAATTGTCCCCTTCTAAATATTTGCATCGCCCAACAAAAAGACTTTGAACGCCTCCTGATCTCTGTTCCTCTTTCCGCAAAGATGTAAATCACTTTCTCTCTTCTTTTCTTCGTCACTTCTCAATTCTTTTTCCCTTCAGTCTTCCTATTCTTTCTCTCTCTCTCTCTCTGCCCCCTCCTCGCCGAAACGCAGCCCTAAATCTGCCCCCCCCCCCCCCCCCCCAAACCATATCGTTTGTCTTCCTCTCCTCCAGTCTCTCTCTGCTCCTCATCCCCTCTCTGACTCACTGCCGTGCGGCGCCTCAGGCCTCCACGCACTCCTCTCTTGGCTCGCCGCTCAAACAACTTGCTGATTTGGACTTTTAATCTGCAACAAAAACTTCACCTGTCTCCGGGCTATGTAGTGTTTATGGAGCGTTGGCTGAGCTTCATGAGAGTTTCTGCGGATGCCTTTTGAAAGAGTGAAGATGGCCGTGCAGCTGGTTGAAAGATTAAGACTCGCAGGGTGGGATAGATTGACAGAAAAAGCTTGTGGTGGCCGCAAACGAGGAGCATGTTTGTCAAGTGCAGCCTGGATCAGTTCTCATATACTGTCATTACAATTTGTTATCCTGTTTGCAGCATCTTAAATCCATGTTGTTAGTTTCACTCACCAAAATTAAAGAGTTTTTTTTGCACGCAGGAAAATGAGCTTGTTACTGAGGTCACATACTTCAAACCTGCAAAAACTCCGAAAAACATCTCAGGCTGTCCCATTAAATCACAACTGATTGATGTCATAAATATGCAGCATTAAATATGAATTAACATGTGCCTTGTCTTTACATTACTGTCAGTCCTCCAGGATATTTCTGATCTTTCAGTTGCAAGAAAAAACACAAATTCACCCAATTCTCACATAATTCACCAGTTTGTTCCAGTCCCTGAAATATTTCAACAAAACATTGTCACTCTGGACTAAAATGCCTCTTGAATGCAAATATAGTCCCAATTTTCCTTCCGTGAAATGATCCAGTCCAAGCCAAATGTAATCACAGCTCGACCAGCTAACTGTAACTGTAAATGGCTTAAATGACCAGGGGACTTTGATGCCCTGAATTGAGACTTTATTTCTCTGCTAAAGGGCTGACGCAATTTGGACAATTAAACAAGAACAATTACAAACTGCACTGCAAAATATGAGACAATTTGCTGCACATTGAATCATTTGGGCTACAATTATTAGAAAAGCCTTTTTTTCTGTGACAGAGAAATCTCTGCTGTTGGGGAAACCTTATGGACCACATGATATGTACATATTCAGTGAGTAACCTCCAGGGTCGACTCTTTATTACTCTGCAACATGTTACGTAACAGCGATAGGCCTGAGATCTGTGAGGTCATCTGTACCTCCATGCTCTCCCATCACATCACAGCCACGCTGAGATGAGACTTTGCTAATGTCCTGTAACAATAAATTACTCCACCCACATCACCCAGATCAGAACACACACACACACACACGCAGTGATAGTCACAGCTAATATTACAGTAACTCTCCAAACAGAGGAATCCACTCTGTGTCTCTCTGCAGCGAGACCCCATTGATTATTCTAATGTGAAATGTCCTGAATACGTTAAGGTCTGCACATACATTCAGGACGTGCAGCAAAGTGCATGTGCATCCTCATGTCCTGTTTGTGCATTAGTGCACACATTATTGATCCTGTAACTGAAATTTGGTTTACAGTTTTACAGTGCTGTGTATCAAATAGACATTACATGACAAAGAAGCATGTGGAGCTTGAATAGTGAACACACACTGTCACTACTATCTGTCACACACACAAACACACACATGGAGACAGATGAATGATGTCCCACATCGGGACTCAGTCAATCCATCAGTGCCTCCTTCCTCTTTTCTGATTCTTCTCACACCCGTACTGTACTTTTACCATCTGTTGTCTGTCCAAACCAGTTTCTAGACACCACCCACCATTAGGTTTATTTATAAAAACAAAACTTTGAGATAATCCGCTGAAAAAGTAAAGCGACCGCGGCAGATATCTCCAATCTCTTTATTTCCCCTCTGTTGTCACTGCTCTCGTCACTCATCGCTTCTCTCTTTTCATCAGAGATACAGTTAAAACAGATTCGCTGTCACTGACGATTACTGATAAAGAGTGAGACGATGACAACTTACATCTTAAATGCACCCCCCCCCCCCCACACACACACACACACACAAAGCCTGCACACACTTGTGTGTTTCTGCAGAGATATCTAGCAGCACAAATATCAACATACTTCTGCTACATACATACAGCCTACTGTAAAGTCAGTGTCTAACATTTAATTAAAAAAACGAGTTCAACAGTTAGGTTAACGGAAACCTTTCTACTGCACCGCATAAACAAAGCCAAACGTGTTCTTCATGTGCTTTTCTGTCATAACAAACAAACAAGCCCACGGAGGCGACGAGGTCTTAACACCTACATTCACATCTGACTGCTCCTTTCTCAGACATGTAGAGAGCTGTGATTATAGTGTGCATGACAAACAGGATTAATGGTGACACATGGAGGTTTTCCAGTAGCCTCCATATCTATGCGGGTTATTGTTCTGCTGTTAGATGCAGGCAGAATCAGAGAGTTTGCGGTTTTATGCTAACATGTAGCCTGTGTGTCATGTGTCATTTTTCATTTTTTCAGCCACCTTGAAAATAAAATAATGTGGTTCTATGCTGACTTGTCCAGAAGTCTTACATTGTTTTCTGGGTCATTACTCAGCTGTCGTGTGTGCAGGTAGCATCTGTGTGGGTTTGTTTTCATGCTAACTTGTTGTCTTTCCCTCCCGAGCACGGAGGTTGCCACGTCCATTTTATTTTGCAGCTACCTTTAAACGGACACATAGCTGTTCTATGGTGATTAATCAGTTATCCAGAAGTCTTATATTGTTTTCTGTGTCATTATTCAGCTGTTAGCATGGCAGCATCTTGAGGAGTTGTGTTTTCATGCTAACAAGCTAACTTGCCTAGTTTTCCCTCTGGCACAGAGGTCAGTGGTTCTTCTATTTTTCCCGCCACCTTGAAAGAAAGAAACGCGGTTCTGTGGTGATTTTTTTTCAGTTCTCACGTACCCTATATAGTTTTCTAGGGTATTATTCAGCGGTTTGATGCAGGTATCATCTGAGCGCTTTTTGTTTTCATACCAAAAAGCACACTTGTCTAGCCTTTCCCTCCGGCACAGAAGCTGCCAAGTGAGTTTTCTTTATCCAGCCACCTTGAAAATGGAAGAAATGCAGTTTTGAGCTGTTTTCAAGTTTGCAAGTAGCGTACATATTTATATGGGCTGTTTTTAGCTGGTTTTCATGCCTGTTTGAGGCTGTAGACAGATGGCCCATTAGAAGTTTGGGAGAAGGATGAAATGGAGCTACAGGGGCCAGCTTACTGTGTGTCAGCTGGTCCTGTGAACTTCACTGTTGACTGATATGTGTTTGACTTTCACCTTGGAATCAACTCTTTTCCGCAGTCTTAAAAATGGAAATGCCACCTTTAAGGTATAATAGATAAAAAGCTGCCAATCGTTCAGCTTTTCAGATGTCAACCATTTTAGCCTCTCCCCTGATAAACAGACTAACACACAAAGACAAACACAGAAGCAGCACATAGCCAAATCCTTGAGTCAGTGGGCGCTGACCCACATTTAAGTGTGTGTGGACCCAGTGAAGCCCGGCAGGACTGAGGAGGAGCACGTAGAGGAGGAGAGAGGAAGGTAAAGCAGCTGGAGGGGGGAAATTGTCACATCTGATACAGCAAGGAAGCTGTCAACGTACATGTCCTTTCACTTTGGGAGGAACTGCGGCAAGTGGTGACGCAGGCGCATACGTGTGCAAACACATTTACTCGCAAGCATGCATGCATGCAGACATGCGCACACAAGGGTGACAGGTGAGAGGTGATGGAGAGTGACAGCTCAACCCTGGAGGCAATCAGAAGGCAGGAGGGATGGAGGGGAGCTGAGAAAGTGGAGCAGAGGAGGAGGAAACTTTGAGGAAACTTCTGTCTTTTTTCACTTCTTAGTGCAAACGCACTGTCTCACATGGCAGGTATTTGGGGCTCACACTGGCGTGATTTCCTGCCTGGAGTGTCTTTTTTCCCCTCTTTTCTAAAACCAGATGAAGTCATCAGAGAAATGGGATGGTGCAACTGATGTGTGCATTCTTTGTTGATGCACGTGTGTGTGTGTGTGTGTGTGTGTGTGTGTGTCCCAACATGCATACACACTGTACATCAGTGAGCACTGTGGGGTTATGCACAGAGCAGAAATGAACAAGGTGTCAGATCCTTCAAATGTTTATGAACTTTTAAACTTTGAAAAAAGTTTATAATCTGTGAATTGAGAATATGTGGGAGAAAATGTCCTGGAATAATTCATCAATCAATTATCACTTTTCCAGATTTTACTTTGGTTAACATATGAATACACAGCCTGAAGGTGTCGTAAGTGTTTCTGAATGTTGCTCCGTTTATGTGATGGTATATAAAGTGCAAAAGTATGATTTTACAGCTCAATAGAATTGCACCAGTTTCCCCAAAAGGAGCAAACTGTCGCCAAAAATCACATCAACCGGCCAAAAAAAATGCCCTTGAAATATTATCCTGGTGTCATTTTAATGTGTGTGTGTGTCGAAGAGACAGAGAGAGGAGGTGAAATGGAACTGTGATGCCATTTGTTGCGTGCGGCCGCTGCCCATATGTTTGCCCACACTGTATCGAGTATTGCTTATCTGTCTGCCTTAAATCAGGGCAGAGCAGTCAAACCCTTTAAGTGACAGTGTCCTTCATTACATAACATCGTGGCCAAAAAGCCCACTGCAGTGCACACACACACACACACACACACACACACACTGGAGATGAACTGCAAATGCAGTCAAACATATAGATCTATGCATGTAGTGTTGACGCCGGATGCAAACCTCTCCAGAGAAGCCTTGTGGTTTTCGCCTTAAAGAAGATTATTTTTGGACATTGCACAAAGGCTGTTCATTTCATGACCATAAGAAGTTTGTGGATTTTATCTAATGTTTGATTATATTTGTCTGCATTTGTTTAATAGTTGGAGATACACGGTTCCCCTGTTGACAGCATCTGGAGTGCTGGGGCACACAAATGGCCAGATACATACATGCACACACACACACTGTCGCATGAATGCACGCACGCACACACACACACACACACACACACACACACACACACACACACACACACACTCTCTCTCTCTCTTAACCATGTGACCTCAGCTGCCACCATGTTGGTCCTTGGCCTCTCTCACTTGTGTCAGGTGGACATTGTGCGTTCTCATGGCGGGAATTGTTCCTATAATATGATACAGAGTACGGGCCAGACCTGCTCTGTATGAAGAGTGCCCTGAGATAACTTGTGTTATGATTTAGCGCTATATAAATAAAATTGTATTGTATTGCAGTGCATTTCGCCTCCTGGCCATCCTGACCTCTCACTGTGGTGATCTCAACCGTGCTCACGCAGCCTAAATGCCACCACTATCATTCTTGTTGTTAATTGAACTATAAATCACTGCGAGTGCATGCGTGTGTGCGTGTGTGTAAAATCATGAAGGTCATCGGTGTTTGTTTACTCCCTGGGTGTAAAGCCAGCCCCTCTCCGGTTGAGGCCTTTCATTAGACGTGACATGAGTGACCTACGGCGGCGCTCTCCATTCCTTTTTGTTGGCTGAGGATTAGTGCAGCATGCAAACATACTGAACCTGGTTTGGTTGGAAGAAGAGCGGGTTCATGCATTAGAAGGTGTGTATGTGTGTGTGTGTGTGCGTGTGCGTGTGTGTGTGTGTGTGGGAGGAAGGTAATCTGAGAGGAGGATCACTTTGGATTTCTAACTTTCAAAGCTGATTCGGGAGAACTGGTGGGATTTCAGAGTGTTAATCATCCTCTGCTCGCAGGGTGTCGAGACGGAGACAAACATGGTGGGAAGGAAAGAAAGAGCAGGTGCATGGCATGCATGGCATGCATGGAGCGCAGACGCTGCCTTTTGTGCTTCGCCACATCAATATCCAACTCTCGAGTGGGTGGGCGTGTGTACATATTCATGCGTTTCTCCTCATGAAGCGCGTGCAGTACACGAGGTCTTAGTTGCACATACACTTTTGGACCAGGGATTTATGTCAGCGGGCTAATAACTAAATGAGCGTGCAGGCAGAGCAGTCCAGAAACGGTAAAGCTGTAATCTTGGTGAAATTTGTTTAATCGCAAGGAGGAGCGGTAATCTGTTGAGATGGGCTCACGGAGGGAGGGTGTTTATGAAGCCGGAGTGTTTCTATTTCAGTGAGGTGCTACCCTGCAGGAAATATTAATCCTGGCTGTGTGTTATCCGTAGAATGAGTTTTTTTGCGGCTCAGGTTAACGGGAGAGACACACAAGCTGAGCTGCTGGTCGACGGAGGTTTGGTGTCCACTTTCTCAATTAAAATGCACAAAGAAGCCACTGTAAAAATGAGTGAAAGCAGAAGTAGAGGCAAGTTAGGTGCGGTACTGACAGCAGATGAGGGAGGTGACGTGGAGGAGGAGATGGAGAGAAAAAAAAAAAAGAGAGGATGTGAGTGGTTGAAACTGGCCCCTGCCTCAGCTCTTTGGGCCCCAGAGGAGAGGGAAAGGGGGATGGAAAGGAAGAGGAAAGAAGAAAAGCAGAAAGGATGGATGATAGCTGGAGGATGAGAGGAGATGAGGAGGAAGGCCAGTGAGGAGGGACTTCGAGTAACATTGTAATTTGTGAGAAAGAAACTGAGGATGGCACGTGGTGAGATGGAGATTCGCGGAAGAAAAGCGAGATCAAATACAAGACGCTCGGAGAGATAAGAAGAATTAGACAGAGAAGAGAATGAGGAGAGGCAGCCAGTGAGGGTTAGATAGTTTGGGATGAAAGCGGGGAGATTTGAGCTGCACGCTGCGCGCTGTTTGCTGTAATGATTTCCTGGGGTGAACAGATTGAACCCTGGACCACGTATTGAACCCAACTGCAGCGGGAGTGTGTGTTTACATGTGTGTGTGTGTGTGTGTGTGTGTGCATGCTTATCAGGAGAGAGAAAGAGATAGAGTTCACAACAGAAGTACCAAACTGTTGGTTGTGTGTCAAAGTGGAAAATAATCTGTGACCGTCCTGCCCTTTCGTTATTTGTTTTTCAATGCTAAAGTGTAAGAAGTGATCTGACACACATGAGGGGAAACTTGAAAGAAGGAATTCTGGCATCGAAGCACAAAGACGTTCGCTCTTCAAGGCTGCATCACACTCAACACCTACTGCGGCAAAAACTGTTTGGTCGATTTTTCTTTGTTTTCCAGTCTTTTTTGTTTATTTCAAATATAAGTCATGCTTACAAGCAAAGCAAATGATACACAAGGGGTGAAATACAAAAGCATATGAAAAAGAAAAAAAAATGGAAAAAAGGAGAAACAAAGAAACAAGCACAAAAAAACAAAGAAAAAATGCAAAATTAGACACATTAAAAGATTATGAGCAAATGCAAAATATGGGTGTTATATATGTGTATGAAGGGGTGTGTAGACATATGAGCTTGTACCTTACAGGTATGATCTCATTCACAACATGCAAACACACCTGGTGAGTGACTCAGAGAATTACACGGCTCATAAAGCGCAACACTTCACACACTTATCTTAAAATACCGTGATAAGATCAACTGGATTTTGCCAACTTTTTTTTCAGTCCTCTCTCTGTCAGACTCTGTTTTTTTTTCTTTCTCTTGTTTGAAATTCAGGTTACATTTAACAAGCATTCCAGTTACACCTCGGGGACAAAAGTCATCAGCTTCTGCTCTAAAAGGTTTTGTTAGGTTGAGATGAGCTGAACAAACTTGGTTATGTGTTGTCAGGAAAAGGCTCAGAGATGAATTTGTACAAGCAGACACACACACACACACACACACGTTAGAAGGCCGACAGACACACATTAAACGCTGGCAGGTTGAGTGTTAGCATGTTGATGGGACACGAAATGGCATTTTTCTGCTATTCTGCTGGGGTGAAGTCAGAATTTCCAACTTCTCCAACACCCCTGCAGTGCATCAGAACATGCATGCAAACACACACACATACATGCATTCACAAACACACATAAATACACGCATGTACGCACACACACACATACTTCTATCCGCCTCTTTGCTTAAATCTACTCGCTATATGAAATGTCGTTGACACACAGACCCTCTCCACGTACACACTCACACACACACACACACTTACACACACCCTCATGCTCCTCACCTGGAGTTGAGGTCAGTGTGCGCCGCCCCCGCTCCTCCTCCTCCTCCTCCACTTCCTCCGCGGCTCTTCTCCAGGCCCAGTTTGGTGAAGATGCCCACCAGCACCATGATAGCCACCACGCCGCAGATGATGTAGACGATGAGGTGTGTGCGGTCCCGGTCCTGGTCCTCCTGGCCCTCGGTGATGGTGGCCACAGGCTTTCCGGTGTTGGCCCAGATGGGCGTGTCGTAGTTGGAGCAGATCCTCTGGTCCAGCCGCTGCTGGCGGAACTGGCAGCAGAAGCGGTAGAAGCAGGTGCCACAGCAGTACAGAAAGACGCCGGCGTTGCAGTTGAAAGGAGGGTCCCATTGGCCCATCACGTCGTAGTAGCCCTGGCAACGCGTCCCGCCTACGGGAGGGACGTCCTCGTCATCCGCGTCTCCACCGCTGGTGGGAGTGGACAGCCCTGTCTCCTGAGGAGTGTTCTGTGTGGTCTCCACGTAGCTTGGAGTCGTCTGGTTGGCCAGCGCGGTGGGGACGATGAACGGGTCACCTTCGGTTACTGTCACCGTGGTGACGGATGGGTCCTGGGTGAGAGCAGGTTGAGCTACAAGGAAGGAGAGGAGGAAGAGGAGGAAAAGGTGGCAGGAGGAAGGGTTGGTGGCCGCCATGCTGCTGGGAGAGCCCTTCTGTCCAACGTCCCACCTGCAGGCTTTGGACAGGATGTTTGGAGACGGGTGCAAAAGTGTTAAAGACAGAAGAAAGAAAATTACTTTCAGATGCATTTATTTTACTATTTCACAGCAATTAATCTCATTAATGCAAGGTAGAAGTTGTTTATTATTTATTCATCAACAATCTTCATGAAGCTGCAAAGCTGCACTTATGCGACATATCAGAACAATCGGAAAAACAAACAGATTTGCGGCATGTTCCCGTGAAAACTGGATTTTAGCCAGAATGATTAAACACATGATGTATCTATTGATCTCACATGCTTATGGAATCAATAATGAAAAGAGGGTAGAGGACTTTTTAAACAAGTCAGTCAGAATCACTATTGGAGACCGTTGCCGTTCAGTGAGACGTGGTCGTTACCCGTCTTTGTAGGTTGAAAAGAGCCACAAGGCAAACGAAATGTTCAGAGCTGTCCTACAGATTCTTCGCTCTTTCAGAGAGACGCTTGATACGTTGAACGCAAAAAGAATAACGGGGAAGTAAGCATCAAAAATAGCACAGCATGCATTTGTTTTCTTCTGAAATGGTGCCATGAAGCACAATAAAACATACACAAACAATAGAGAATCACTGAACGCACTCTCACCTTTGTCTCTTTGCTATCTGCACACAGTCGACCTTCCTCTGCGATTCCTCCCCAAAGTTCAAGGGCTAAAAATTCCCGCTAGAAATATCCACAAACTTTACTCAGCAGCATTTTTTTCCCAGAGTGTCCCCGCAGATCTCTCTTCCTCATGTGTTCTCCATCGTCAAGCTGGGGGGCTCGATCCGGGAGATTCAAAAAAACAAAAAAACAACACGCTCCTCTTATCCTCTTCTTCTCCCGTATCACCTCTTTTTCTTCCTCTTCTTCTTCTTCCTCTTCTTCTTCTTCTTCTTCTTCTTGAAGCACTGCTCAGTCTGTGCTGGCAGGTGGGAGTCCGGACCGGTCCAGGATTGTTAGGATCTCCTGCTGCCAAGACCCCTGTGTGCTGTGTGTGTGCATATGTGTGTGTGTGTGTGTGTATGTATGAGAAAAAATTGAATGAGAGCGGGTGCGTGTGTGTGTGTGTGTGTGGCTGCACTGAGTGCTGCAACAGTTCAGGAACCAAATGAGATCTCCTCCCCTGTTTACCTCTCCTCAGTGCCAGATAGACAGAGCGAGGGAGGGAGAGGAGAGAGGAGAGGGAGAGAGAGGGAGAGAGAGGGAGAGTGAGTGTGTGCATGTGTGTGTGTGTGTGTGTGTGGGGGGGGGGGGGGGGATTATATCCAGCTGCATCTCCCATCATCCCCAGAGGAAAAAAGCCTGGGAGGAGAGAGGAGGGAAAAAATAAAAAGAGGAGGGAAAGAACTGAAATGTGAACTGTAACTGATTAGAGTCACTTTCTTATCATTTTTTGTCCTCTTTGTGTCTTTCTTGTTCTTTGTTTCCATCCCTGTTTGTTTGTTTGTGTGTGTGTGTGTGTGTGTGTGTGTGTGTGTGTGTGTGTGTTACTGTATGTCGAATGCGTTTGCATGGCTGACGGAGGACAGTCAACATCTGCTGCGGTCACTCCTGCTCATCATCTACTTATTGCTCTCCCTGTCCCCGACATGCCTTTCCTGCATCCCCCCTCAAAACACACACACACACACACACACACACACACACACACACGCATGCATGAGCATGAGCATCATCACACAACCCCTCCCTCTCTCCCCTGCCAATCGCTCATCTCCCGCTTCGCCATCCTTTCTTCTCCCGTCTCTTAGCGTGTCTTCCCTGCCCTCCCCTCGCGCCTTGGGCATAGATAACCCACTTGTTTGCAAATGTCTGTGTTGAGTATGTGCATGTGTGTGTGTGTGTGTGTGTGTGTGTGTGTTGTGAGCGTCTGTTTGCATCAGAAAGATTCAGGAGTCAGCAGGGTCCAACTCCAGCTTCGCCTCGTCTTTTGTTTAAATCCCAACCTGCGCAGGAGATATTAAAACCATGAGCCAAGACTGGCAGACACTGCTGAAGGCTGCAGCCTGTGGACGCAGACACACACACACACACACACACACACACACAGATGCCACTGCTGAGGCCAATTATAAGAGCTTTTCTCAAAGTAAACTACCACATGTACAATTTTTAATGGAATTATAAGCCAGATTGACAAGGGGCTTTTTGTTTTGCTTCCCGCTAATCGCCTCTCCCAAAATCCCCTCCTTTATGTCTTGTCATTCCCGAGCAAACTCAACGCTTCCTCCACTTTCCTCTGATTTTCACTCTATTGCATGCTGGATATCAGAGAGAGAGCGAGAGAGAGAGCGAGAGAGAGAGAGAGAGAGAGAGAGAGAGAGAGAGAGAGAGAGAGAGAGAGACCGGGCGATGAAAGCGTCATAGAGAGAATGAAAAGAAGAGAGTAAATGTAGGGCAGTGGGGAGGAGGCCGACAAGAAAAGAAAGAAAGGAGGAAAGAAAGGAAGGAAGTGGGGGAGGGAGAGGGGGAACAGTGGAGGAGAAGCGATTGGCTGAGGACCAAAGATGAGAGAGGAGAGACACAGAGAGAGAGAGAGACGGATTTAGAGGAAGAAGTAGGAAGGAGAAAGAGAGGGAGGTAAGAGTTGAGGAAGTGGGGAGCAGAGAGGCGACAGGTACAGGATGCAGAGGGAGAGATGGTTGACGTGGGGGCAGGGGGGATGAAGGGAAGAGCGAATGAAATGAAAGACCTTATTTCAATTTTTTTCTTTTCTTCACCACTTTATGCTGATGAGACTCATCACGATGTGAGCCTCAGAGTGCACATACAGTGTAACCACACAGATGTATGTTATGTAAGAGTGAGTATCGATTGGACCGTGATGCGCAGAAGGTCGGCAAGCCAACGGCAAACCACATGAGGTCCAGGGATGAGCGTTATTGTGGGATTTCACGGCATGAAAATGTTCTCTTTTTTTTTAAATTAAAACAGGAAACTGTTTTCAGCTGAAGGAGGCCACGAGACGTTATTTTAGTCTAGTGTGTGTTTGTGTTTGTGATTTCCAGTATATACAACAGTATGTAGATATGCATGACTTTGTTTATGCGTATCCATCGGGACTGGCGGAGACACGTTGAAGCCGTGTGATCAGAATCTCTGCAGCCATACAATTTGAAGAGAAACTGTCATTAAATGAATGCCCTTCTTGCAATTGCAACGCTTACTTTTGATCTGAACGGGTGTCTACCTTACGACTCAATCAGACAACCGCTTAGTAGTGATCACTGCGTGAGGTTGAGGCCATAGTTTACATGCTTGTGTGGAATATGAAAGTCCTGCTATGATCTATGCTTGCACCGATGAGATATTCTGCATATCTCTCAGAAGTGCGAGTGACCTTCTCGGTTGACAATGAATGATATTTTTTGTGATGGTTTGACGCCCAGTGCCTTTTCAGGACATCCTGTGCCATCTCATGCCACTGAACTTTCTTCATACTTTCTGTAGTGAGGCTTTGGTGCAGACATATCTCAACAACTGCTGGATTAATTGCCATGAAATGGTAAACCGATCATCATGATTCCCAGACGATGTATCCTAATGACTTTGGTGATCCTCTGACTTTTCGTTGTGTTGACATTTATGGTTTTGTGTGAAATGTCTTGACAACTATTGGATGGATTGCCGTGAAATACTTTGATTTATGACCAAATATCTGCAAAACTAAAGACATCCATCAGCCTCAGCTGTGCTAATCAGCAAATGTTAGCATGCTAACAATACGGTGAACATGCTAAACATTATAACTGCTAAACATCAGCATGCTATCATTGCTGACATTACCAATTAGCTCCAAGTACAGCCTCGCAGAGCTGCTAGCATGGTTGAAGACTTTGTTGCACTTCCATCTAGTTGGGGGACTCGAAAGAGACAGATTAGAAAAGAATAGTCAAAACCGAAGCAGTAGTTCCAAAAACACTGGATCCTACATTTCCCACCATGCAACAGGATAGTGTCTCTTTCAAACTCCACACCCCCACTACGTCACACTGGCTCTCTGTTATAAATTTCTTGAGCTGAATCCAAGATCAGTATTTTCTCTTCGTCCAGAGGCACAGTAGATGTTGTACAACTGTTAACAGACTGAGTAGTGACGAGTAAACTTCGTGTGTGTGCTCCTTTTACGAAAGAATGTTTTTTCTCCCTAACTTTAACTTTAATTTAATAGCTTATGTTTAATAGCTATAGTTTAACAGTGCTTTACATTACCTGTCTAAGAAACGTGGAAGTGTGTATATTTTTAGTGTTGCACCCTTAGAAGTGTGTGTGTTATTACCTCAGGTGTGCTGATAATAATAATAATTGATGACTCAAACTCCCTTTGTGAGAGACATTTGTTATTGTGTGTGTGTTATTGTGTGTGTGTGTGTGTGTGTGTGTGGCATGTCTCCTGCTCTGACGAAGGTCTGTGTGACCGACAAAATAAATTGAGCGGCTGCAACAGGGATGAGCGTGCAGATGCTTTGACTTCTGTTCATCTGCTATATGTTTTGCGCAGGGCACCGTCTTCTTTTGTGGCGGTGCACAATACCTCCGGACATGTTCATAGTTTACACCCACAAATTGCCTCTGATAACGACAAGTTGCCTCCAATGAAAATGTCGCTTTTGCATTCCTGTTTTTCACCAGCTTGGCACCTTCAGGAAAATAGAGGTCAAGGTGTCCAAATGAGAAAGCGCGGTGTGTTTTTGTGCATTTAATAGAAACAGGAAAATGAAGATGACGCGTGTGTGTGTGTGTGTGTGTGTGTGTGTGTGTGTGTGAGTGTCGGTACGGTTTAAATGCAGAGGGGCTGTTGTCACCACATGAATTCTAAATAATCCTGTTGAATTAATGTTCATCTTGAACTAGATTCACAAAGTGCCTGCAGGTCTCTGATTTACCAGAGCAATGTTGCCCCCTTCATTAGGAGACACTTTGAATATCCCGAACGTGTTGAATATTTCATTTGATGACTTCACAGCGTCTATGAATATTCATATTTTGGCTTTGTGTGCTTCCAACTGATAAGTGTTAATGGGGAAATCTTAATCCTAAAACACGTGTTCACATCAGCTACGGTGGCGTACTTTGCAGCTTGTGGTCCTTTCTGTGAAACTTTTCTCAGTCACAGACAGAGATTGGTGTATCATGGCAATATTTACAGCAGATACAGTGTTTGAGTTTGACGCATTGTTATTGGTGTCAGTTCTCTGAAATCAAGGTGCTTCTTTCTTCACACCAATCATACACTGAGGAAACACTGTAGAAGAGGCGACGCAGCCTTGCAGCATGTAACTAACTTTCATTTCCTGCTAATACACAGCTCCCTCTCTTCCTCTTATTATGTTTATCACTACCAATTACCTCTCTTATTAGTATTTCCCTACCAACCTTAAAGAATATCAAAAGGCATTGTGGGAGTTGTAGTAAATCACTAGCTGGTGTCAAAATAGGCAGGTTGATACAAAACAAGTATAGTAAGGTCAAACAGTTTTAACAAAAGAAATATTATCTCAAGATCCACTGACTAACTTCTTCCAGAGCCTCAGCAGACAAAGTTTGGACCTGAAGTTAAGATTTTAAGACGATTTTACTGTTTCCAAGATCAAGAAAGCAACTTTTATGATCTACATCTAAACAGAAGCTGATGATATTTATCCCGGTTTGTCTTGCAAGTGTTTCTTATCCAGAGGAGACGATGCAGACACCTCCAGTCATTTACGCACCTACATGTCTGATGAGCATGAGCAGATGTAAAGCAGAACAGAGAGAGCGTTACGTCTTGCTTCTATTAAAAAGCATTTGCAGAGGACGTGTCTTACTTTTGCTAAAACTTGACGGACTTAAATTGGTGCTGTTGAACATTGGGTCATCTCTGTCTGCGTGTGTGTGTGAGAGAGTGTTTTTTTGGTGTGTGTGTGTGTGTGTGTGTGTGTGTGCGCGCGCACACACGAGAGAGCGAATACTCCACATGAAGCGGAGGAGCCGTGCGGGGCTGTGATCAGAGGGAAGCCCCGTAATGAGTTGATCCAGGCGAGGCTTTGATGCTGCTCTTCTCCGGGGATCCTGGGAAATAAAAGAGAGGAGGAGGGATGGCGGAATGACCTTTTATACTTTTACAATCAGTGCATCACGGTTACATTACAAAAAGTCAAGACATTACCTCATGGGAATTCCCAGTTTGACGAATTTTGCTGCAAAATTCTGTCTCTTAGAACATATATTTTGTCTTACGCTAGTATGTGTACCAACAATAATTTGAATACACTCTGATACCTACAACATATGCTATCCCCATCAGCCTCAGCTGTGCTTTGTGTTTCGTGCTAATTAGCAAATGCTAACAGTCCAAACTAATCTATCTTGCTAACCCCTGTATTGCGAATGAAGTCCTTATTGACATAGTGTTAATACAGTGAGAAAGAGTCGGGTGCTGCCAGGGATGCCAGTAGTGCCTCAGTCAATGTTGTATTTGTCTGCACATATCAAAGGCTCCGAGAGCTTCTGTTGTTTTGTGCTGTGTTCTGTCACAGGTCCATGTGCACAGGGAAGTGTGTGTGTGTGTGTGTGTGTGTGTGTGTGCGTGTGTGTGTGCGTGCCTCTCTGTGACCGTCTGAGGCAGTCGCTGTTCCTGGCATTTCTATTTCATTGCATGAGTGATGATTGTGCATCGCGACATTTACAGGTGACTAACACAGCCGCGTGTGCATGAACGCAACATAAAGATCAAAGGTTATTCAGAGAGTAATCCAGCATTGTGCGCCGTAGATTGAGCTACTTGGGCCAGTAAACTCTATTTTTCTATTTTATTTTCAACAATAGCTGCTGTGCTGCACAGTGAAATAGAATACACTGGAAAACTCTGCAGTACTGCAGTACTATGTATATATAGTTTTTGGCTGATGGCAGAATGAAAGAATTTTAGAAGTCAACAATTTTGATGACATGCAAGTTCTTCGTGCAGTTCTTTTATTTTTCAAGAAAAATCGTAAAATTGGAAGAAACTCACTGTTTTAAAATGAAAAGCAAAGACTGAACAACTTGATACTGGAAAGTCAGATTTTGCAAAAACAAACGAATGAATGATGAATTTATCAGCAACATCCTGTAGGTCAAACGACTGTAGAGGCAACGGTGTTAAGAACATGTAACATACTGTACACACACACACACACAGACACAGAGTTGCATTCGTGTCTCCTGACAGATGTATCTCTCAGCTGCTCTGACAGGGTGCAGGGCTTTGGGTCAGGCGATTATAAGGTCAGCTCCTCCGGGACAAACTGGCCGCACACTTCAAACAGGAAGCTGATGGATCACAAACATCAGCCCATCGATCTCTGCTCATAGAGCGTAATGACAGGAGCTCTGCATGCACGCCTGTGTGTGTGTGTGTGTGTGTGGAGTAATTTATTCAGCAACTAGCGTAGACTAAGGGCTTGTGTGATACATTTACATGTTTTTACAGTGTATCAAATGATGGGATTCAATAAATGAAAATGACTGTAAACAAATGAGTCCACAGTGGAGATGATATGTAGCCTCCATGCTAATGCTGGCACTTGTTAAAACCACTTTTCCCATAAACCCTGATGAATAATAATAATATTTTGTGAATAAGCAAGAAGAGCCGCGACCAAACGTCAGAGGGTTCACTTCACTGCTCAGTGGAACCACAGTTCCAGTGTTAGTATGCTGAAGGACTCAGTTTGATCATGCAGGGGCCTTTTAATGAATACCAATTACATATGTTAATTCAGGCAATGCTTTATTATCTGCATTTATATATGGTCACGGGTGCACACTGGAGTCTGTGTCTTACTCAGGGTGTGTGTGCGCTCTCATTGGACCACATTCTAATATAAAGAGTTTACACTCCAGGGACCTGGAAAGGTAATTACAAATTACCTTATGAGGCATTGGATGGGGGGGGGGGGGGGGGGGTGACTTGCAGTGGTGATGCTGCATCACAGCGATGTTTGTGTGTCAAGTGTGGTTTTGTGTGTGTGTTTATTCTCTTATCTCTCTTGCACTGGCGTACAGTGTACAGTAAATGCTTGATTTTGAGGTGTCAGTTGTCAATCTTCTTATCTGCCCACACAGCCTATGTGTGTATGTACAGTCATGGAAAAAATTATTAGACCACCCTTGTTTTCTTCAATTTCTTGTTCATTTTAATGCCTGGTACCACTAAAGGTACATTTGTTTGGACAAATATAATGATAACAACAAAAATAGCTCATAAGAGTTTAATTTAAGAGCTGATATCTAGCCATTTTCCATGGTTTTCTTGATAATAACCAAAATCACTTAAGTTCTTACATCAATAGCTATGGCATTGTACTGCCAAAAACAGTGCTTTTAGGCATTCCATGTTTTCTTTTCTGTCTGTTTTAGTCACATGATACACACAGGAGTTAGTACTTGATTGCATAACCATTGTTTTTGATGACTGCAGCCATGCGTCTTGGCATGCTCTCCACCAGCTTCTGACATTGTTCTGCTGTCACAGCAGCCCATTCCTGTTGCACAAATTCAAACAAATTTGCTTTGTTTTTGGGCTTGTGGTTCTCCATTTTGAGTTTGATGATTTTCCACAGGTTTTCCATTGGATTTAGATCTGGTGATTGAGCAGGCCAAGGCATGGTTCGAATGTTCTGGTTCTCCATCCAGGCTTTAACTGACCTTGCCGTGTGGCAAGGGGCATTGTCTTGTTGGAAAATCCAGTCATTCGAGGCAGGAAAGAGTTTTCCAGCTGATGGAAGAAGACTGTTTTCAAGAGTAGCCCTGTACATGACCTGGTTCATTCGCCCTTCACACAATTGCATTTGCCCTGTTCCACCCATACTGAAACAACCCCAGATCATCACTGATCCACCCCCATGTTTTACTGTAGGGGCAAGACAGTCTGGTTTGTAGGCTTCTCCAGGCTTCCTCCTAACCAGTAAGTTGGCTGGAGTGGGCATCAACTCAAAATTGGATTCATCACTGAAGAGAACCTTAGCCCAATCATCAACAGTCCAATCCTTGTGATCCCTAGCAAAGAGTAACCGGGCCTTCCTCTGCCTTTCGTTGATGAAGGGCTTCTTCCGTGCCCTGTGTGACTTCAGACCAGCTTCAAGAAGTCGGTTTCGAACTGTCCTTGCCGAACAAGTCACAATTTTCGACAGTGCCCGCTCATTTTTAAGCTCCTTGGAGGTCTGACGACGATTCCTGACACAAGAACGGATGAGTGCACGGTCATCTCGTGGGGTAGAAAGACGTTTCCTGCCTCGACCAGCTAGCAATTTGGTGGTACCATGTTCGGCTTGTTTTTTCTTGGTGTAATGAATGGCTGTCTTGGAGATCTTCAGTTTTTTGGCTACCTGTCTCTCACTCATGCCAATTTCCAGCAGTGCCAAGATGGCTGCCTTTGTGGCTTCACATAATTCTTTTGTTTTAGGCATTATGTGAGAGCTGACAACTTCTGAGTTGTGCTACGGCTTGAATGTTAGCAGGAAACCACTCCAGGCCTTTGCATGTGCAGTGCTGCTATATACCCTGGGAATACAATTAAGCTTAAGCATGTCAAATAGGACATAAAGTATTATGTAATCAGCTGCATTTTTTGTCGTGTTCATTGTATTCTTCAGGTAATATACCTTTAGTGGTACCAGGCATTAAAATGAACAAGTAATTGAAGAAAACAAGGGTGGTCTAATAATTTTTTCCATGACTGTATATCTGCGTCGGGTAAGTGTGTGTGTGTGTGTGTGTGTGTGTGTGTGTGTGTGTGTGTGTGTGTGTGTGTGTTCACCCTGACAGCCCACGTTGTGAGCTCACAGCACAAAGCTAATGAGTGAGTCTGATGTTTCCGATGCTGCAGGACTGAACCCCGTTTGACGCCACATCCACACAACAGCACAGCAGAGACTCTAACAGACTGACACAATGTTTGGAGTCAAAGACATTTAGCGCTCCACATGTTTTGACCTGAGTAAATGTTGCTGACTTCACAGCACTCCTCGGGGTGGTGGGCTTTGATTTGTTGATATGAGATGTGACGTTGGGAAATGTTTGCTTCCGACTCCATTTTGTTTGCCTGGAGAATAATTTAAATCTCTCCCTCCGCCGCTGTCTGTTCCCTCATGCATTAACACAGCACAGTACACATAAGGTCATACGTCGGCTGCTGCTTTAATAAGGGAACTTGAGGTGACACATGGTGCTTCATGGTCATTATGCACTAAAAGGTGGTCGTTGTAGGATTCTTGCATTTATTGTGCTTGTATCATACTTGTATCATACTCATTTGCCAAGTTTCAAAGTCCAACAGAGGAGAGTGTCACATTTATACTTAATTGAGAATTTGTCATCGTCATGCCTGTATGCCTTTTCTGTCATCAGTCATTTCAGCAGACAATTGTTCAAAGGTTTAAAAAATATTACATGCCTCCTAAACAGCAGCGAAAAGGAAGAAAGAAGAGAACTTCTCGTCTTTTTGGTTTTCTTTGGTTATCACAGACCTGTGCTGGTGGCAAACATGTGCACCCAGTGTACAGTTTGCTGATGTCTTGCTGCATGATTTGTGCCTATTGAAGGTGGGAGCGTCAACATAATACGTGCAACTGCAAAGAACCATAGCTTGTACTTTTTTATTTACATGCAATCTTTCAATTTTGCATCTCAAAAACGTCAAACATTTACCTTTTTGAAACTGCAATTGTTGTGATGTCGTAAGTTGTGCTCTTACGCACACGTGTTCAACTCAGATTTATGGTGAAGGCGGAGGGACTTCAGCAGGCGGATGTGAAAACAGACTGAAGTGTCAAACTCAGTGAAGCTCAGACATCCAAGTGAGGTAACAAATCACGCTGTTATCACACTTTAGGTATTAATTGGTCCAGCGTGACCTTTAGGTTGAGGGTTACCCGGCTCCATATTGATCACTGACTGGCTTGTATGTCTGTCACTTGTTGGTTAACACCAGGCAGAACGAGCAAAATGGCTGCACGCAATCCATAAAACAACTGTGTCATTGATTGTTTTTCTGAGTGCATTTACTCCGGTATTGAACTAAAGGTTGATGCATGTAAACTGCATCCTGTTCACAGAGACTGGGATGGGCTTATATCTTTAGTTTTAGAATATTTGATTGTTTGAGCTACAATACCAGGGTTTGTTTAAACCCAATCCAGTTGAATATTGGAACACATAATACATGGAGCACTAAATCACCCAATGGCTGCCTTGGGATTTCCACAAGTCTCGATTTATTTATTTATTTTTCAACAAATTTGTCTCCAGAAAAACGCACAGACATGGATGAGACAGAGGTCTGGCTTTCCAATATGGCCTCCACAGAACAGACAGGAGAAGTTGCGGAATGAGACACAGTAGCCGTGTTTTCCGTTCAATTGTCAAGCGGATTTTAAGCGAACTTTTGAAATATCGCAAATAAGAAATCTGAATTAGGAGCGTTTCCATCAACTTGTTTGGAGCGAATAAACTAGGCTCGTTGATCCGCCATGTGAGTTAAATGTTGGCTACGTCAGAACTTATTCTGCAAAGGTGTTTCCATATCCCATCAACTCTTTTTTGACAATGGAAAAAAATACCTCAAGCAAACATAAAAACTTTTTTTCGGCAAATTGAGGAAGTTTTATCCAATTCTGCCGTCTCCATACAGCTTTTTTAATGTGATACTTCAAGATGAACATAGAAATACCTTTATGGAAACCAGCTAGTGACAGAGAGGGACGGCAGAGTTATTAGAGTCGGTTAGGTGAAGGATTGCTGTTCCTCTGACTGTTTGGCTGCACTCAGTCAGCCAATTAGAAAAGCAAAGACAAAGAGGGCAGCAGAGCCCAGAGGGCCTGAATCAGAGCGCAGGACTACCACCCACAACATCCTGTGACACACACAAACACTATCATCGCATGCTATTTGGAAACTGAAAAGTCCAAAGAGTACAAAAGAAAAAGAAAGAAATTGTGTCTCAGTTTGGGTGATTTGGACACAAGACCAGGGAAAGCAAAGAGTGCAACAGCACTGTCTCCAATCAGGGTGCCATGTGTGTGTGTGTGTGTGTGTGTGTGTGTGTGTGTGTGTCTTCCTGCACAGTCCCCCTGGACCTCCCTGTCAGCAGTGACCTTTACCAAATCAAAGGAGATGCAAATATCCAGCTTCATTTAGGCCTATTACAACTCCACACACAGTGACTTATGGAGGCGAATGAGCTCGGTGCAGACACCCAGTGAGAATAGCTGTCAGTCTTCTCGGCCCGGCTTTGATTAGCAATTTGAAGGGCCTCTCCCCGGCCCGACTCTCCTCAACAGATACAAATCAGCCCTGACGCTGTCTCGTCCATTACAGGCATCATTTCTACTGAGAATTGTAATGAATCTCCCCACAGTCTTTGTGCCCCCCCCCGCCCTGCTTCTCTCTCCTCCATCACAGCTTTCACACCCTTTACAATAAAAAACACTATTCATCATCACCTGAGTTGACATTTTACTGTATCTATACTCTTTGACTCTGTGACTTTAAACGTGCTACATGCATTTTTAGTCAATATTTGCCAAAATTTCCCACAACGCAACCACAGTCTAATAACTGTATCGTAACCAGGATTTCAAAATAAAACCCGCCAAATGCAAATATTAATTATGGTTTGAACAAGTAGGCTACTGAATATATTTTCTGTCCTACAAGGCCACAGTCACAATGACCAGCGCACTAGACATAAAAGTGCGACATCACCATATATCTGCACATCAAGTCCTTGTATCACCATAAATTTGAATATAACCACCCTGTATCGCCATAGATGTGCGTAACGATAACCTATGTCATTGATTTTGACTGGGCACAGGGCATTTTTTGGCGTGTTGTATATTGTATATTACATCAGACCACACAATGAACAATGTCAGATTTCTACTTCAGTTTCACAGCTTCCCGGAGTGTGTAGTGCACAATGCTGCTTGTGACTAATTCTCAGAGGCATGGCTGGGAGGACTCATCTGGGGGTGCCAGAGGTGTGCGGAGCTATTGTGAAAGTTGGGTGTTAACTGACAGACAAGACAAAGAGGAGTAAAATATAAATTGTTATATATATTCTTTGCTTCTCTCTTGTTTGTTTTTTCCTGCTTGAGTTTCCCCACATGGATCAACAAAAGTTTAATTTGAAACTTGAATGTCGGGGGGGGGGGGGGGGGGGGGGAACTCAACCTTACAACAAGAGACATAAAATCCATTGATGAAGTCAAGCCATCGATTTCTACTCAACCTGTAGCTTTAAAAGGTCAAGGTGTCAACGCTGCCCGCTACATCAGCCAATCACAGAGCAGAAAAATGTTGTTTTGTATTGAGACAGCACAGACGGGGCAGTGTGTGTCGGAGACGGCATTCTGTTTGTTGTGATGGTGCAGCCATACACATTCGAAATGGAACGAGCACAGAATTTAAATGTGAAAATGTTAAAGGGGACATTTAAGCGGGATTTTAGGAGGGGGCTGCATCTAAACCACATAATACTTTGCAAAAATTGAGTTCTTCAATTCAATCTTGTCCCTACAAGGATAGAGGTAAAAGGAACACGAACACACAGGAGCGACTGAATGTCGTGGGGGGGGGGGGGGGGGGGGGTGAAGAGGCAGGAATCTTAAAACCTTCAGAAACTAAAAGTCAGAAAACATAACCTGTGCAAAAATATTCTCACGTAGTGTGTATGTGTGTGTGTGTGAGACAGTATCAGTGTCACAGTGACAATGATGGTTGAATGATCAGAGGACATTTAACCTCCAGTAGCAGCAGGACTGCACTGATTTTTGTTCTTTTTAGTTGATTACATTTACTTTTCAGGGACCATGTACAAAAAACATTAATCTCATACAAGGAGAAGAGTTTTGGATTTTAGTTACAGAGGCTACTTTGTGTTAGTTTCAGTTTTAGATGGAGTTTGGATGGAATTATTCTGAACACGCGGATGTGTCACTACATGCAATGATGTTTCCTTTCATCCCACCGCTCTGCAGTCGCAGTGATACTCTCCCTGTCAGCAGTGTTTTGTCACGAACATGTAAAAAGCCAATTAGAAACCCAGTTGTGCATATACGTGGCCAAGAAATCCAACTTTCTCCAGGGGAAGTCAGGTTTCTCTAATCGCCTAACCAGTTACGGAAATGAGTAGTTTCTTGGTTTATATGACTTTTACAAAATCAGCTTACTCATGATGGACAGTTTCTTTCAAAAAAAAAAAAAGGATCAAAATCGATGCAACAGAAGGTCTTGTCTTTTTTTTTTTATTCCACACATTCTTCTTCCTTGTCAAAAACCTACTTTACCCACAATGCATCTCAAACGCTTACAGTTTGGTCAGGGATTAAGGCGTGACATGCTAGTGGCAGCTAACGTAGCCTCAAGCAGAGATGAGGAGCGGGCTGCAGAGGTCTGGTGAGCTCCACACCCCCACATTTCTTTTCCTTTCCAAACTTCTTCCCCTCCAACTGATGCTGACTGAAGCGGCGTCACTTGATGCAACTTGTGAATTATCCCCTCCTTTGTGTCCCTCCACTGTGGCTCACTGTCGCGGGAGGCAGAAAGAGAACGGTGACTTCGGAGGATGCCCTCTTGATTTGTCACTGAAGCTTCATGTTAGCTCCAGCTGAACTCAACTATTCATTTTTACACATTTTGCCCGCCATCTCTCACATTGGAATCACGTTCTGGAAGGATTTCCTCACAGCCAATAGGAACTGAAGGAATGATTACATGATTACGTTGGTGCATGATCCCCCCCCCACATCTCTCTTAAATAAGAGATCCGGCCTTCAAGACCACTTTCCCACAAACTGCGTTGCTTCTTGACACACAGAGGATCATTCACACAATCTGTTTTTCCATCTTTTCAATGACCTTTTCATCAGCCTCATGCCTCCGTCGTCAGAAACCTGATGACTCCAGATGTGGCAGGTCAATATTTTACATACAACACCTTTCAATCATGCAGCACGTGTTTGCCGAACAAGGACTTCCTATAAACGCCGTGATGCACCGCCTTGTCGTGCGCATCTGCAATGCTAAGCGGCAGCCAGGTGAGTGGCAGCTGCAGTAGTTGATTTTTAAGAGCGAGCAGCTATTTCGGTAAGTCCTCCAGCAGGCTTCTTTCTCTGGAGTTAATCACACTGAACAACAACACCGCGAGGCTGCAGCTCCTCTCTCCTCCTCTCTGGGGTCTCCACCGGCTCTCCCTTTTCTTCTGGCTCCGCTCTCGTCTTCTCCTCTCCCTCGCTCTCACTGCTGCTCCTTGTTTTTATTTATATCCACATCTGTATTGTAACACCCCCCCCCCGTCTCGTTCGTGCCTCTCACTCCTCTCTGCTTTTTTTTCTCCCCCCACTTTTCTCAGTTAATCATCCCAGAGTCTCTCAGGGATGTTGGGGGTTGAATGTCATTACATTGGCTGCATTGCGATAACACCCATTGCCCCGTCATCACTCTCAGGCCAGTTTCACCCACAACTGTGTCTTTTTGATTGACTGTGCCATCTCTCCTGCACTAATCCTGAAACACACACATCAGCAGCCAGTCGCTGGTGAAACGTCCTCCATCACCTGGGCTTTTTGATCTTTTTGATCTTTTTTTCACAGTGACCATTTTGAACTTCACCTGTATGACGATGTCTGTCCAAAGTTGCAAATATAAGGAATCAAATATTTACTGTTGTGGAAGATTTTCCCTGGGAAAATCGAAATTAATTCAGCAAAAGAATTGGGTCTCATTTTTGCAGTATCAGTTTTTTTTATTTATTCTTTTTCATCTATTTTTGCCTTTATTTGACAGCTAACAGAAAAGAGGCAGACAGGAAACAGGGGGGCGGGCTGACATGCAACTAAAGTTATTTTGCCCATCAGTATTGTACTCACCAAATTACTATTACACTACACTACAAGTCCAACGGGGGCAACACACTGGGGGTACAATCACCTCACTGCTGGTGTTTCTTCACCTGTTGGACTTCACGCTGCTGCAGTCTGAGATCTCAGCAATTAACTTGAACAACACGTTATTGCTACCGACGGGAACGATGGCCACAACACGTGACCCAAAACACAGCTATCCTCCAGCACACCTCACCAAATGTTGCCAGCTATCTTGCCTTCATCGCGGTGGTGTCAATCTCACTTAGATACTAGAGTCTACAAAACAACATTAGTGTATACTTGTTGACAATATACCATGTTTATTTTTACCTGTAAATGACACAGAAAGAGAAAGGAAGTACAAAACAGAATGCAATCTTTCATGAAAAGCCTAATTGTAGCAGCTCACACTGGTCTGCACTTCACCGTGTGAGCGTCAGAGTTAAAAATAAGACCCAAGATGTCACTAATTATCCTTTGAATGCAATTAAGGCTTTGCTACTATGATAACACACACACACACACACACACACACACACACACACACACACACACACCCAAACAAGAACAACTGTGCTGCCACATGTGAGCTTCGTAGGATCTTTTGTTATTTTCAGCTCTGAAAGTGAAACAGCTCTTCCAGATTTCAAGGGGGGAATAATTGGGGTGAACACGTGGTGGTATGACATAATGTATGCATATAATTGGATTATCTTACACTGTACTTTTACAGCAATATAAGACATAGATGTCCCTTGAAGACATTCTCTACTGTTACTGTGCCAGCACTCCCAGTAACACCACTGTCCTAGTTCATGTAACTGATTCCCAGTACAATCGCTCTGATCACGTCTCTGTTCCGTCGCTCTTATCTGCCATCTGAACTAATGCTTCCCTCCAATTAAACCGAGAGCTCAGGGCTGTTTGGGCTGAACCGGTCAATTAATTGATGCTTCCATTGGGATGAACCTACTTTCATGTTGTGCTCTCATCATGTCCATTCAGTGTTATGCGCTGATCCCGTATCAGATCACTGACACGAGAGTACTGTCTGACCTGAGCGTGAACCACCAAGCCCATTCGTCGCAACGAGCTGTAAGCTGAACATTTTTCACCTGCAAAGTTGTGAACGTGAAGTTTCTGTGCTTTTCTGGACAAACTGATCGAACCTAACAGATCCGCCTCGTGGCACCAGTTTCGCTCCAGTGGGCCCAAGCCACACGTCAAACTGTCTGACACCTCCTGTATGCTAATGAAGATCCAATTGATCTAGAATGGAATTGACACTGCGGGGCGATTGTGCCTGACTCGACATTCATGCTTCATCGTTCATAGTCAAACATGCGTTTCTTTTTTTTTGTGCCCCTCACACACAAAAACCTCTTCTGCAGCTCGTGACTCACCTGAGCTGCAATATTGCAGGTAAACCAACCGTTTTCTCTCTGCTTCATCACTCTCCCTCCCTCCTCACCAGATCAAAACAAAAACCTCTAAACCAGGCCAACATGGGCGCATTGCGTAACTCTCCCTCACACAGTTTAGCTGTCCCAAGGTTATGTTAAAGGACCTCGATTACATAATGGCCGGTCAACCGCGAGCGCAGCTGCCCCTCCCAAAGGCCAATATGATCCCACCCAGGTTGACAATGTCGGGTTAAAACAGGATAAAATCCTTATATCGAGTTGGATTATGGACTGAAACTCCATTTAAAATTAAACAAACTATATGTACATGCTTTTTTTTTTTTCACTCTTAATGCTGTGTTTGTATCTCTTGGCTATAAAACCAGCACACTTACTTTTAACAGACACAACACGGAGAAAACCTTTTGTTTCAAACGAGCAGGAGGTGGGATATTCTGGAGAGCTCTGATCTTCTGCTCTTCTGGCGGTATTCTCACTTCTGTCAAGTTACTTACAAAGAGCGAGTCTCTTAAAATCTTAAATGAAGCTGCTAAAATTTTCCAAAGAGCTGCGAGGGACGGCGGAGCTGGGGGATAATTCTCTGTGGGTTCATCACACCCCTTTCATAAAACACATAGTCATTTATTCCATTGTATATATAAAAATATCAATTAGTGCAGCTTTAGGTGAAGTTAAAAACTATAGATCCAATCTCTCTAATCGAAATCAGTAGCCACAAACAAAAGACAGGTCTCCAAGAGGTGATGATTCAACTCTATGGTTCATTTTGAAGCTGCCATTTGTTTGGTTTTGTTGTACTGAACCTGTTTATTGGAAGTTGTTTATGGTATTCCTCCTCGCTTCCAGCCACACCACAAATTGCCACCTGCGCCTTACAGTTAATAGGGGGCTGTAATTACTTTGAATTGTATTCAGAGTCTGGATCAGAGGAGTCTGCATTTAGTTTGCGAGCTCAAAGAGACTGTTTGCACGCCCTCCTCGCTCTCGTCTTTTTTTTTTTTTTTGCCCACGTACTCTCATGTCTTTCAAACAAACAGGTGTAGTAACAAAACACTCCTGCTATTCTCTCAGCACCCTCCCCCCACTACCCACCCTGATCCCCACCCCCCCACCCATGCCTGTGCAAATGTCAGCCTTCACATCCTCTGCTATCAAAGGCTCCGCAGTCACAGCAGGATCCACCCAAACCTGACTGCTCCTTTCACATCATACACCTTCACACGGGAGAGGAGACGGAGGCACGACGAGAAACGTTTGCTCTCCTTGAAACGCAGTGGTTTGGTCGAACAAACGGGTAGAAAAACATGCATGTGCGGCTTTGTTTTTTTTTGGTAACATGGGTGGCACGATGCACTGAAGCAGAGGATCTGATTGGTCCTGAAGTACACACAAGATATAAAACTGCACATCAACAGCTTCACCTTCACATTTTGTAACACACTCAAACCGCTGACACTGTCATTACCAACATCATGATATGACTACAAGATCCACATCACCTCATCTTGACTACCAGCAGATCTCGTTTGTGTGGTGGTATCACCGTAGGGTCGTGTCTTGAAAAAGCTGTTGTATTCTGAAATGGCTAGTTTGAAAGATGTGGTTGTTGCCATCCAGGAAGGGTCTAACGGTAAGATGCTATTGAGTTGCATTGTGGGACATGTAGGAGGCAGCATTCTACGACCCGTACTAGGGAGAGAGAGGCAGGATATCTAGGAAGTAGCCTCGAAGATAATCAGCGGAAATCAGTGCCAGGCTAAAAGTTAAGTTGTCCGTCTTTTGGAGCAGAAGGCCGTTTCCTTTCGTTCTCGCGGCGTTCACATTTTGGTGATAAAAGGTTTTCTAAGCACGTGCGATTAAAAACCATGCGTGCCTGCTGGCTGCAGGGTGGCGGGCTCCTGTCAGTGGGATGTGGACTACAGAGGAGGATCTTTATCCCTCGTGGTGCTGCGGCCCTTTGGAGCTCGCTGTGGTTAATTAGTGGCATGGCCTCGAGACTTTTATCTGCTCTGTGTGTAGGAGAGAGAGAGAGGGAGGGAGGGAGGGAGGGAGGGAGGGAGGGGGTGGTGATGCAGCACTGGGGAGCTGCTGTGACCTGTGTGTGTGTGTGTGTGTGTGTGTGTGTGAAGTGAATCCGTAAGAGCGTACTGAGCTGATTGCATGTTTGCGTGCAGTGCATTGAATATCTGTGTGTGTGTGTGTGTGTGTGTGTGTATGTGAGAGAGCTACCGAGGGCTCATCGGGGTCTTTGAGAGATGATGAAGGGCTGGCTGAGTGAAACTTGAAAGGCTGGAGCGAGTCAAACAGGGCATTACAGCTCGATTCAGATCGGTGTTACAAAGAAAAGAGGAGGAGACGACGAAGAGGTCACTTTACCCTCGCTGTTCAAAACAAGAGCTCTCTAATTACTAACATTTCTCCCCTTAATTCGGGTCTGTGGGTAGAAATTAGTCTCTTTTCATCGAGGGATCTCTCCCGGCCGGACTGCGCTGGAGCCAAATGGTGGTACTTGAGAGACATTTACTTCTGATGTTTTCAGATCGCTGACACCTTTTCTGCTACCATTCTGTACCTGCAGGAGATGAGTTATGGTGGCCAGTTATCCTCAAAAAAAAGGAAAAAAAGAAAAGTAAGGAGGGTACTGTCATTTAATTTTTTGCTTAAGGGAGAGTAGTGTAACATTTCTGGAAGAGCAGGGGAGGGTCTGTCATCTATTTCTTACACTATATTTCTATTTTGTTTCACATTTTATATTCATGAGATTTATTATATATATATATATAAAAAAGAGATCAGATAGCTACATGAAAAAGATGGCTTCCTGTGTGCCAGAGGTGTGTTCTGCCATGTGCAGAGGATATGGGGTGGGGTGGAAGTATTGCAGGGCTACTATTTAGTCTACCATAAGTGTATTATTTGGGTATAGTGGGGGGAGTGAAGGAGAGGGTCCAAAGAAAGGGTCATGCTTTTTTTTTTATAAAATAAAATATTCACCTCAATAATTTGTGTATGAACAAATAATCGACTCCCCATGAAGATGTTTCTTTAACCATGACCTGCTGCATCTTGAACACAGCTTGTCATGTCCAGCACCAAGTGTCAGTGCATCTGTTTCATTCTCTGAGTCAGAGGATAAGTGTGAAGGTCTCACCAGGAACCAGCAGACGGGCAGGTGTAAAAAAAAAAAAAAAAAAAAAAAAAAAAAGAGATGACCAAGCAATGCAACACAACAGCAAAGAGTGAGGAAACCATATAGGGGCAAAAGTGCGAGCGCGTCAGCCACAAGATATTCACTTCTTCTGAAAGAGTGTCGACAAATGTATTCGCTGGTAGGTGAAGGAAAGTATTAGTCACAAACGCTTCTCTATTCTTAGGAAGTTTTAGTTTACTTTACACTAAGTTATGTTTTGGACGCCGTCATTTTCCTGAAGTGTGTTTTGACTGCAGTTTCACGCTTCACTACACATCGCAGTCACATCCATTACCGAGTACAAACAGAGTCGTTAACAGCAGCAGAGAAGACACAAAGGAAAGCCAAGTATTAAAGAGTAAACTGACTTGATTTAAGAAGTTTTTGAATAAAAATCTACGCAGAGTCACCAGAAACCTAAAAAACACCTGTGGAATGTAATGCAACACAACGGCGGCTCTGCCTCATAGTGGTGTTGTGATGGACGGCATCATACTCAAAGGCGTAAACGATGAAGAGGAGTGTACCAGTGTACCGTGCATGTGTGTCTGGGAAACTCACCAGTGTCCACGCAGATGAGCTTCCTCCATCAGGGTCAGTGGGGAGGAAGGGGACGGTGTGCTTTCAAAACAAAATGTCTGAGGAGAATCCAGTTAAACCTTTCTGCTAGCTGAGTGAAGATCTGACGCAGAGCAGCTCAGCCAGTGGTGGAACGTACCATTTAATGGACATTTACTCAAGTACTGTACTTAAGGACACATTTGAGGTACTTGTACTTGTGAATTATGTTTTCAGTACATTTTCCTGATAAACTTACACACTTTTACTTCAGTAACATTTTCATTGCAGGACTTTTACTTTTTACAGTGTGGCATAAGTAAATGTACTTGTTTTTACTTTACCACCCGGAGCAGGTGTGTGTTTTGGTTTTGACTGAGCATAAAGCAGTTAAAGGAATCAAACTGGAGTGTCTCCAACACTCTTAACTCAGAGTTGGAAAGTCATGTCATAACAATGGCAGAAAAACCTCCCACCATGTCAGTAGAAAACATTAATATAGACGTTATATATATATATATATATATATATAGTCATCTGATTTATGATCAAATGCAATTTCCCTGCATGCAAAATGGCAGGTGCAAGGTGCTGTTTCTCACTGTCAGTTATTTATCCTGTTTGGTACTGCAACAAAAAAAAAAAAAAATCTAACAGTGCAGCCAAATTTGTATTCAAGACAGCTGATTTCTTTACAATGGCGCCCTCTTGTGGCCTCTCTCTTTATCACCAGGATTATTTAAACCAGAAAGTAACAGAAGAGCAGGTCACTGATGATCGAATAAATAATGAAGAAATTAATCAATAAGAATAAAGCAATCTCTTTGCTCTTTGTAAACTAATTATTATAATTAACTACGTTATATGTTCATTTGTTGTGACCATGTAAAAGAAAACCAAACGCATCTTTTGAGTTTTTCTAGTATGTTTATTTTTGTAACTTTTTTTCTTTAAAAAATGACAAGGTCCAAGTGTTTTGGAAGCCCCGCCCTCACCCTATGTTCCCCAGCCGGCTAGCTCGACTCTAAAGCAACCAGCTAAGAAAAATAGTCATATGGACAATTGATAATATACACCCCATATACAGCAATACATAGTGGTCTACCATAATGTTACCAATAATACGCAACCTCCACTGAGGCTTCAATTCAAACTGTTGCCACTGATATGGTTCATTTCGATAGCAACTCTCAACCAATGACGGTTGTGTTATTTGACTAGTGTGGGCGGGGTTCAGGTTGCCATGGTGAGGCGACGAGGTCACCAACAGCTGCCTTTTCTTTTCACACCATCAACGGCTCAGCTGATCAACATAACACACGGTGGCTGTCACACGGCGTTAAGATCCGGCTGTTGACCTGAACACCCCCCCCCTTTAAACCAATCAGATTCAGCATAAGTGCAAAGTTTAGGAGGCACTGGCACACACACACTCTGCGTTCTCGAGGAGCGCGAGTAAACGTCACTGACAGTCCCCCTCCTCAGCTCTAATCTGTCAAACTCTTTCCAAGGGTTGAAATGTTGTATTACAGTGACCAGCAGGATTACAGGTTCCTGCTGGTTCACCTTAACCTGGTTACAGTGCAGGTCAGGACACAGGAAAGGAACAGTCTGCCGTATGGATCCCCATAGAATTAAATTTCAAAATGTCCACTTCACTTCCAAGTCCTTTCTATGAAATTAACTTCTATGTCTCCTTCTTATTTCATCTCATCCTGCATACAGGATAAGGTAACAGCCAGTGAAAGACAGGGCAAACGGTGTAAATGTGTGTGTGTGTGTGCGTGTGTGTGCGTTTGCATGTGCCAGTGACCCCCGCAGTGGTAGAGACAGCATAGAAAAGGTTTCTGTATGTGCATGAAATAAAGTCGGAGCCTGTACACAGTGTGAGCCAGCACGAGTCCATCCGAGTGCCGGGCTACAGACACGACTCCCAGTGCAGCTGCAGGTCTGTGCTGTCCAGAAAATCGGCGGAGAAGACGCTCGGTGGAGTGTGCGGCGCCAGCGGGGTCAGACTCGTCCCCCCGTCACCAGCTCCCGCTCCTCCTCCTCCTCCTCTCACTCCTCCGCTGCCCCCGCTCCCTCCGCCGGTGCTCCCCACCATGGAGATATCCAGCCAGTCCATGCTGTCCAGGGTGGGGTCGCCAAAGTCCAGCCCCGTAGAGTGGGGGGAGAAGCCCAGGTCGGACGTGTCCATGGGGGAGGGAGGGTGGTCCAGGATGCTGGGCGTGCTCAGCATTTGGCTGTGGAGGTCGTCGATCAGCGTCAGGCCGCCGTCGGGCTCCACTCCCAGCAGCGGGGCGCCTGTGGTGCTCTCCAGGAAGTCTTCCAGGCGTCCGCTGCCTGTGCAGGGCTCTCCCACAGAAGGCTGAGGGGAGATGAGGGGCTCAGTAGGAGTGGGAGGGGAGAGGTGGAGGGGAGACGGGGTAGAAGATGGGGAGGGCGGGTCAGAGTGGAGAGGGTTGGCCTTGAAGCCGGGGATTTCTGAAGGAGGACAGAGAGAGAGAAATGTCATCAGCACAGGAGACGACAGACTCGTGATGTCTTCCTCTCATTGACGGTTTTAACAGAGTTTATTACCTCCACTCTTCAGCAGGATGTCAAACAGGTCGTCCATCTGCTGACTGTTCACGCCATTCTCCTGCTAACAGAGGAGAGCGGATGTTATCCGTCAGCCACCAACTATAAACACAGGCTTCTCCACAACAGACAAACCGACCAGATGTAGATCACATGATCTTATACCTTAAACTAAATGCAGCATTTCTTTCTTTTTCTAAAACAGTGGTCATTTGGCATATTTGGCATATGAAATATATGATATTATGTATAAAAATGACTGGACTTTATGAACTTAGAGCAATATTACATGAAATAATATTATTATCAATCAAAAAAGAATTTCAGCCGTTTAAATTGCTCTGCTCATTTGCAGATAGATATGCAACAATTCAGTAAAATTAGCTTTCATTATAGTTTTTCAAAGACAAAAAACCTGCACACATTCAGCTGCGTTTCATCACACAGTAAATCCAAGCCAACACCACAGCAACCTCTCTGCCCAAAACTTTCCAACTGCCTTCTAAGTTCTCAGTGAAATGAGCACACAGCTCAGTGGGAGCAGCAGAGGAGGATCATGGAGGAGCAGACAGAAACAGAACACTAAAGGAGAGATGGAAAGAGGACATACTTTGGAGCGTTGAGTAGGAAGGGAGGTGTTGGGTTTGGGAGAGGGAGGGGTGAACAGTGTGTGCCGGTCGTAAGGCGGACACACCTCCTCTCTCTGCCAGGATGAAGTGATGGAATGAAAAGAGAAGAGAAGAAACAGGCAGGAAAAAAGTTACTGGAGTCTACAACATGTGGAGAAGCCTGAGCAGTAGAGATGACATGGCGATGGGAACAATCAGGAGTGAAGGAGGAGGAGGAGTTGGCGTTACCTTGAGAGAGGAGATTAAGTTGCTTTGGCTTTCACTGTCTGACATGTCGTCAAAGAAAGGCTGCAGATTGGGCGGAGCGGTGACTGACAGACTGGGTTGTGGCACGCCATTGGTGTCCAGGTGCAGCCCCGCCTTCTGTCCCTGTGAAGTGAAGAGAGCCATGAAGACATATTCAGACTGTACAACAGCAGACACCGACATGCTGAATACATCGTTTTGATTGGCTACTTAAATCTTATTTCTGAATAACAGGCAGTTTCACATTTCATCAGTCTACAGTCCGTTTGATTTAGATGACTTTAAACTGTGTTAGGGGAGACACCTTGTGGCAGCACTACATATTATATATATATATATATATATATATATATATATATATATATATATATATATATAATATATATGATATATATAATACACACACACACACACACACACACACACACACACATACATACATACATATAGTCTCTGTTGTACCTTTTTGATTGGCTGTCTGACAGGCTCGGCCTGTGGCTGCTCTTTTGATTGGCTGTCAGTGCTGGAGAGTTTACTTGGAGTCGACTGCAATCTCTAAAAGAAGCACAGAAAGTTGCAGGTAAATGTTTTATCACAGATTATTAACGCTGCACCGTCCACCAAAGAATAGTCGTACAGTACCTGCAGTGTGATGCGTCCGTTGGTTTTGGCCAATGAGGACACTCCATTCTGTCCGTCGGTGGTGTGATTGGTGAGAGCGATCAGGTAGTGGTTGCCGTTGCTGTCAGTGACCAGTGTCGGCGTGCCATTCGCCTTGAGGAGGTCTAATGAAATGGCCTGAGTGTGGATCTGAGTGCCGTTCTGCTGGTTGATGAAGACCGGGGCCACCTGGAAACCAAGCAGTACGTTTCTCTGTTTCAGTGGCATTAAAACTTGAATACATTTTATTTAAATGAAAGCTTCAAATTATTAGCCAGCACCTTAAGAGGGCTGATGATGTTGGTGTTAAATGTGGTGAATATGTTTCATTATATGGGGCTGCTGCTGCGACATTACCTGTTGTGTGGTGCCAGCTGCCGTCTGCTGCCTCTGCTGCTGCCTCTGCTGAGCCCTCAGCTGCCTCCTCTGCTGGGTTTGGTTCATCGCAGGCTTCTGGACCTGCACCTGAACCTGCTTTAGCTGAACCGGGTTCTTCTGCTGGCTCTGTTGAACTTGCCCTGGAGTTTGTTTGAGCTGGTTCTGCTGCACTAGCTTCTGTTGACTCAGTTTCTGTTGGGCAAGTTTCTGCTGTGCTAACTTCTGCTGGGCCTGGAGCTGTTTCTGTTGGGTTTGCTGTATGATGAGCTGCTGCAGTTGCTGCTGCTGCTGGAGAAGGATTTGGGCTTCTTTCTTCTGCTGTTGTAGTTTTTGAGGGTTCGACTTAGCCTCTGCCACTTTCTGCAGTTGATTCTGCTGCAGCGTCTGTTTCTGCTGTTCAGCTTGTTGGACCTGCAGCCGATGAATCTGCTGCAGCCTGAGCAGAGTCTCCTGAGAGCACTGCATCGGCTGGGCCAGTTTCTTTGCCTGGGCCTCCTCTGTTACTCCCTCCATCCCCTCCTCAGACTCCACCTCCTTCTTCACCTTCACCACGATACCATTGGGGAGAGTGGGGGGCTGAATGGCTGAGGCTTTTATCAGAGTTTGAAGTTTAACCTCTGGGGATGTTCTCTTCTCACTTCCATCCTTCTCCAACACTATTCCACCTGCCACTTTGCCCTGCTCCAGCTGGGACCTGAGGGTCTCCACCAGCCTCTGCTTCTGCCTCAGCATCCTGGTCAACTCCTCGATCTGTTTGTCCTTCTCCTGGAGCATCATGTCCTTGTCTAATGTGTCTATTCCAGTCAGGGGCTCTGGAGACTGACATGAGGCGGGCGAAGGCCTGGAGAGGCTGCATGTGCTCTGGATCTCGTCTTTGACCTTAGAGAGAGGCTGTGAGCGCGGAGAGAGGTTTGATGGGTGTTGAGGAGATGGATGTAGGGTGAGTTGGGTCAGGGGAGAGCTCACCTGAGGGACAACAAAACAAGAAGAGAATGTTAGGAAAAGGCTTAAATGAATATGTTCAATTATTTACCAGTGTCCTTAACAAAAAGACACTAATTTAACAATCATTGCTTCACATAAAGATCTCACCATCTCTCCAAACATGTCTCCATTACAGCTCGTCTCATCTGGACTCATCCCGGCCAACGACCTCTCAGACGGAGTGGGGGACACCGGAGGGCTGGAGCTGGTGCTGCCAAATCGCATGACCCGCCCTGGAACCACCTGAGCCAATGATGACAAAGCTAACTTAAACATACCCTCTCCTGATTGGTGGTCAGGGGTGGCAGTTGTGGTTGGAGAGGATGTGATGGTGCTAGCGGCTGAGGTCGCGCTGTGCTGGCTGGGCTGCGATATGCCATTTTTCAAAACTGCCGCGGTGCCGCCATTTTGCTCCTGGTAGTTGCGGAGCCTCTCAATGAGATCGTTCTTGGTTCCTGAGACGGTCAAACCACGCAATTTCAGTTCCTGTTTCAACTCAGCTACCTGGAGGATGAGAAACCAGACCAGTAGTCACTTAGCAGGCAGTGAAAGAGAACAGAATAGCTGATATGCAAATGACAAAAACACAAATTGTTCAGGGAGGAAAAGTTCAGTTCAGCAGAACATTATTTAGGCCAGTGGGTCCCAATCTGAAGAGGTCACAAAATGATTAAAGGAAGGAACATTTCCACAACATTATGTTTTTTTCCCCTTTTACTTGGAAAATATTGTACACTTTGACCTCGATGCATCCAGCAAATGTTCAAATGAAACAATCTGAGCTGTGTATTTTGCAGTACATTTTTGAGATGATAAAAATGGATTCAAATTTAGACAGGGTGTCTGTTAACATGTTCACAAACTTTGACCTAAAATTCAAATTTACAGACTGGATCATTTGTATTAGTTTTAACACCTGTTCTCCTTCAATAAATGGCAGTATTTTTTTTACTATATAAAACATATTTAGTTGAAATATTCTTGGCAGGTACATTTCTGACACTGGGCAAAGCTAACTTACTTTGAACTCATCCAGGTTGGCTGGCAGAGTGGTTGGTTTGGCTCCTCCCACTGCAGTTTGGCTCTGACGGGCAGTCCCACTCTGATTGGAGGGGGCAGGGGTGGTCGTTGTGGGAACGCTGCGGGAGGGAGAAGGACCAGAGTTGGTTGTGGGGGGCTGCTCAGTTGGTGGCCTGAGGGGAGGCAGAAAACAGTTAAGTATGAATATCGAATGCTGTGACTGAAGCCAGGTCGCAGGGTCACGCAAATGTAATGGTGGTAAATGTGAAAAATGATGTTTAAAGATGTAAAAGATTCTGTACAGCATTTTTGAAATTGACGATTTCTTTCTCCAAAGTTACTTTTTTGGGAGGGGTTTCTGATTCTAGTTAAATACATCAACACAAAACCAAAAACCACAACATATAGGTTTCATCATTGACATTTGAAGTTTTATTACATCAATAATCTAATATTTGAAAACTAAACATATTATAAAATCACACTTTTTTTTTTTGTCAAGCCAACTATGTCAACTACTTCTGTTTCAAGCTGCAGGCTCTATAGACTCACCCAAAAACCACTAATGTGGAAGGAACGAGCTACAGCACAACAGACAGGAGAAGACAGTAAGTCATAATGGAAACTGCCTGCAGGACTGTGCTGCAGAAATGAATTTTCTGGTTTCATACGAGGAAGAAAAAGAAGGGTGGCAAACTAGTTTACTCTTCGCTTAAAACCACTTCCACACCACAGCCACACTGTTGTGTGTAATGCTTGAAACTCACTTGGGAGGGGCGGGCAGGATGGTGTGGTAGTTGTAGTGCTGCTGTTGCTGGTTGAGGATCTGCAGCTGCAGGAAGAGCTGCTGCTGATGGAGGAGCTTCGCGTAGGACGAGTCCATCTGGGGCGGACGCTCTTTGTCTGCCTTCTGGTCTGGGGGGATGTACTGGTGGTACTTGAGCTTCTTCACCTACACCCAGCAGACGAGAAGGTTGAGGGACAACTCAATTCTTTTATACTTTTACACTATTAGATACCATCAATGTGGGACATCCTGCCTTGTCTTGGTCTACATACGTTATGTTCTGACAACTCAAGTGTATGTGCATTCAGAACATGAAGGTGGAAAGATCAGTAATAACACAACTACAGCCAAAGTAAGTATTTCCTGTTCAGAAAAAGCGAGTCTGTATTCTGGTGAATTGAGGATAATGTAGTTGCAGAAAGCTGTATCTCTTCCCCTTCTACGATGGATTTCTCCTTGTATGATTGTTAAATGTCAAAACTTTGAGTCTAGAGAGAAGCCTTGACACCCCTCTGACTCTGAGAGAACTAACACCAAAACCACAGGCAGAGCTAGATGACTAGATGAGTGATGAACTCCGTTCCTCTGTTAAATCTGACAAACACAATCTTAAACTCTTAAAGCCTAAAAAATATGTGCTGACAACTTCGCACATTTGACTGTTGTGGATGAATATTCTTTGAATCCAATCAGACCCGTAAAATACTGCGTCAGCGCCTGATCAAATGAAAACGAAACATAGAGCTTGCTGACCTTGGGTTTGCTGTCTTTTGGTTTCTTGGGTCTCTGTGGAGGACGGTCTGAACTCGTCTTAGCCTGAGACTGCTGACAGAAACCGTGAGAAATGGGGTCGGGGAGGAGGAAGTAAGGAAATGAAGAGATGAGGGAGGGTTAGCCAGTTATAGCTGCTCCACAAATAGAGATTAAGGTCAGATTTATTCATAAGTCATCAAATCTGCAGGATCGAAATCAAAACAGGGAAACATTTCATGGTTCCATGTTTATGTGAAGAGAGGAAAATGACCCGCGTTTCCACACCTTGATGTGTCCAGTAGAGGGGCGGGAGTTTGCTGAGGTCACCGTCGTCCCATTTGTCAATTTTGGGAGTGGGGAGAAGTCTGACCCGTTCACCTGGGGAGGAGGTGGCGGAGGAGGCGGTGGAGGTGGAGGGGACTGTGTAATGAACTGAGAAGATATTACTCTTGTTAATAGTGTGATCATGTTTCGCCATAACTTTTGTTTTGTTTGAATAAGTTCAAGTTGAAGTGACCCATAATTCAAATGAAATCCTGCGTCATCCTACCTGTGGGGGGGACATGTCCCCGTTCTGGGTGAGCACATCAGGGGGGGACAGCTGAGGGACGGCACTCAGAGGAGAGTCGTGATTGATTAGCTGGTCGGGTGACAGAGCGTCACTGCTGTCTTCATCTAAAGACGAGCTCTCTCCCCCGGCTCCCTTTGGAGAATCTGTGACGGAGAACAAATATTTTCAGATTCAATCAAACAGCAGGGTTACCGTGGCATCTCATGGTGGTCTGTTATAAACCTCTGTGGCCAGTAAAACGATGAAAGTGGCTCATGAATTTGGGAATTTTCCCAGCCACCATGGCCAGAGGGCAAAACTGTTCAATCCCTGGCCTCCTCAAAATGTGTTTCACAGTCCAACAAAGTCATTGCTGTTTAGCAGATTGCCCAACAGCGATGATTTGTTTCAGAGAAGTTGTACAACACTGTACGTCCTACCATGTTTCGAAACAGGACTATGTCCAAACATAGTTGTTGCGTCATTTGTGTAGCAGAGCTGTTAGTCAAAAGTTGTGTGTTTTAGTTTTTATGGCATCACAAGCAGTACGATGATGCAACCTGTAGTAAGAAAAATACCGTATTACAAGAGTGTGGATGTTGTAATTACACAGCTAAAGGTGTGTTTAGACAGAACGGAAATTCGATTTTAGAGATGGTGCAATTGAAGTCAGTGGTATAATGGCAACTCAGAGGTGAACATGTTTTAACCTGAGTACAACACCTGGACTCATCCCTAAGATGTGTGGCTCCAATACAGTCAGCAAGCATCTGTCAATTAAGCCAGGCGAAAATATTCACTTTGTGTTCGGTCTGAAAGTAAAAGATTGTATTGTTTTGTTTCTTCTGTACCAGTCGTACTGCATGTTTTCTTAAATGTTGTAATCTGGATGCATTATATCATGTTTGAAGGTGTTGTATTTATGTGATTGCTATAGTGTCCATGAGTTTATGTGTGTGACTGTAATGTGACTTAATGATTGTAAATATGAGTTTGTGTTTTGAATGTTCTTATTAAATGTGTGCACGTTTTACTTCTTTTTGAGGACATTTAGACAGCGAGCAGTCTGCAAACTGCGACTATTTGAATGTCATGAGGTATGCGTGTAGTTACCCAGTGGTGAGTGCACAGGGCAGTCGACGGACAGGATGTTCTTGTGAACCAGTTCAATGGGACCTGGTCTGTGGGAGATCTTGTCGTTGAGGTCGTCGGCCAGTCGCGCTCGCTTCAGCTGCAGCTGCTTGGCCTGCAGGGACGGCTCTGCCGACGTCTCTGCGGAGGACACAGCAGGATAACATGCGTCAAGTCATTCATTTTACAGCTAAAAGTGAGCGAGTGCTTTGTAAACACAAGATGTACATCGACGCACAATCCATTATATAACATTTTCAGGAGATCCATAAAGACAGGAATTTGAATTTCAGATACTGAGTTTTAAGACTCCTTTTAGCACTTCCTGGATTTGAATTAATGCTCAGTTTAAAAACCAAACCAAAGCAGCTGCTAGTTTAACAAGAAAATTAATTAAGTGACAGCATCAAGTCAAACTGATACACCAAACTTAAAAATACATGGCGCAAACAAAGATGCCACTTCATCTTACACCTTATATTTGAAAACATTTTTAATACAAATATATGAATTTTAAAATATAATGAGTTTTATGATACTTATGCAGTGCCAATTTACAGTTTAACTCTGTAAATTGGCACTAAGAACTCTACATTTACCTCATAACATGGAACTGGTTCTGTTTTGTTTACTGTGTGGTTCATGTAAGGTTCATGTATTTCACATATGTTAAACCTTTCATTCAACACTTCTGTAGAATGAAACTCTTTTGAGTCTAAAAGTACAGTTCCATTTTTAGGTGAAAACGCACCCTCCAGAATGTGCATCCTGACCAGCTCAGAGCGCTCAGGACGACTCCGGATCTTCCTCTTCAGATAGTCCTCGGTCTGGGGAAAAACAGTTATAGAGTATAACAGACTAGATGCAGATTATGAAATTAAATCTCTACCAAAGTTCAGGTCTCCCTCTTGCTGCCATCATGCAAAGTTGCTAAAACTTTGGTCCGTGCCTTACCTGAAGAAAGCTACCTTACTACTATTTGTATGCCATCAAAGGTTTCGACTTGTTACGTCCTGTAAGCAGGTAAGTGTCTGTACTGACAATAGTGCTTTGTGATCTATGCTGTTTATACATACTGTAAATGATGCTTCAACAAAGCAAGTCCACTGAGAAACCAGGAAACTCCTACTTAAGACACTCACCCTTGCTCTCTCCAGACTCCTCCGCTGTTCGTGAAAGGCTGCTGGGCTCTTCAGTGCTGCATGGAGAGAGGGATGGTGGGGGATGGGGGGTGGTGGAGAGAGGGAGATGAATACAGCTCCCACAGGCTCTGATGGGAGTCGTGATGCTCCTTTCAGCAAGTGAAAATGTGAGAACAGATACAGCTATAGAGGAAGACAGACTCAAAGCAGAAGTGGCTACAGGACGAGAAGGTCAGGAGTGCTATTTTGAACCCCCGCACTCTGATGACAGCTCAGGAGGCTGATGGGCTGCTGCCGCATGCTGTGTGTGCAAGAAAAACATTTCTGCAGTGAAAGCCACCTCTGTTATCACTAAGAAAACTGCAACTGCGATTGATTTCTTTGGCCTGTTACTATGCTGTTCAGATCCCAGTCATGTTATTGTTGTGTTCCTGCAGCTGCAGGAAGTGTTGTAGTAGTCAGTGGTGGTGGCGGCTTAGCTTAGGTAAGTTTAGGTTTTAAGGGAGCACATATGCAGACAAACCTCCAGGAACCGCATGACTGTAACCATGACCAGAGCTTTCCCAAACCTTTACTCAGCACTTTCACGAGCCTAATTGTTACCATACTGCCTTCTGGGAGCTCAGTTGGTCACGTCATTCCATACAGTTTTTCCACGTATTCTTTCACTTAGTTTGAACAGAGGATAGAAGTTTTTGCAGATTTTTTTTGTCATTAAGTCAGTGTTACACACATGAAAAGAGGCACTAATTGATTTGAGTGAGTGTCAAAACTCCAACACACATAACCTGTTTAATGTAGCAAAACCTTTTTGCATGCCAAATATGATATCCTGATTAAACTCTTACATACTTTTCTACATCAGCACAATAGCCCCGCTTCAAGATAGTTTTATGGTTATTTTAAACCATGTGTGCTGACTTTCATGGTGCATTTTGAGATTTGTAGACAGCAGACTACCCAAACTATTTCAAAGGCCAATTGTGCTACAATAACTCCTCAACCCTGTTGCGGACAGACTTTGTATCATTTATTCCATCTCTTATTCATAATTCAGTTTAATGAATTAGTTGAATTAGTTTAAATGTCAAGGTGAGAGTCAGAAAGCTAAACAGACACAAACAAAGATGTGCACTCTGTTTGGGGAAGGATATTAGAAGGGCATTGGCAGTTACAATGATGCAACGTAGCAGGCATCTGATTGGTCAAGAGCTGGTGAAATCCCTGTCAATGGTGTGTGAGTGTGGACATTCTGGCTACAGGCGGGGCGTCAACTGTATGTGTGCCATCGGGTGGGGGTGGGTGGCACTCCTCATGTCACAACTCCTGACGTTCGAAGAGAACAGTCAAGATCACAACACAACACAGATGACTGGTCAGCTGATCCTGTCACTATTTGAATCACTTGAGAAAAAGTGAACAAAATATTTCTTGCTCATGAAAGAAGGGTTTGACTGATATCAGTTTGTCAATATATCAGTCTCATATTGGCCTTTTGTTTTCAAAACAACAGGTGTTGACAAAACATCAGTTTTCAAAAACACTTTCCAAAGTAGATGCATTTGAAACACCGATTTCTAATTGTCAGCATGTCAATATCTCATAGTACTTCCACTGTTGGATGTGACTTTCTATTGCCTTTGAGTGCCCCTGTTATTGCTTGGTTTTAGGTTAATGCAATCCATCTCATAATGCAGCTTTAACTGACGTGATATTCTGTTTCACCACAGGTATACAATTGTTATTTCATTGAATGTCTGAACACCTGGCCTTCATGACTGCCAAATCAATCATTATATTACACTTTTGCAATTAACAGAAACAATACAAACAACACCTGTATTGTGTATCTGGACACGTAAAAAGGAAATGGAATCCTTTGACACATACACATCTTTTACAAATCTTTTTTTCATTAGTGGATCAATATCTAACTTTCAAGAGGTCACATTTTGTTTCTTGAATTACTACACCGTATAACTGTATTGTTATTGCTTATTTACCCATTTATCTGAGCATGATCTTTACTGCCCTATACTCAACAGGGACCTTGACAGGCGAACAGCCTTGGCTCTACCTTGCAGCGTCTCGAGGCAACAGTCACAATGGGGGCTCTTTTTAAAAATCCTCTGTTTGAGGAAAACATCACCTTGAGAGTAAACACAATCTTTGATGAATCTCTGATAAACCCAAGCCTTCTCATTCTCCCTCTTTATGTAATTTGTCTCTTTGTATCTCCACAGAAGAGGAGCTTGAGAGTGAAATATTCCACCAGTTCATGCTTATCCTAATTCAACAGTCTGGCATGAGGCCTGTTGCATAAGGAGGCCACAGACAGATTTACTGTAACTTCTAAATGGTCTAATGTAATGTCGAATGAAAGACTCCATGCTGCCCACTAAAACAAGTACCTGGTCTGAGTGTCCTCTCCAGTGCATTATTTCACGCCTAATCCATACTTAAACCATTACCTTTACTACCTGTACCATGCTTTTAATGCAAAGTGAGCCAGGTTAGTTACTTTAAGTGCATTTTTAGTGGGCTGATATGCTAACTAATCCACCCAGGGTTGCTCATTACTGCAACAGCAGTGATAGTATACAACAGTAAACAGTCCAGCTTTTAAAGGATCCAAAAAAGAACAGTTTCTAATTCCCACACTACCTTTTTTCATTTTGGATAACCTCTAATAACCCCTCTATCTCCCCTACTTGAGACTCATCTAGAATATTCAGTGCATCTCTCTTCTTACGAAGAGGCTTCTTGAAAACATTCTGCACAGAAACAAAGGAACATTTTTTAAAAATATCTCAGCCTCTTGTGAGGTGCGGAACTCTGAAACAGGAAGTGGATACAGAAGAGGAAGCTGCCCTATTTGATAACACAAAATGGTGCAAAGACACCACCAAATTTGACACACGCAGAACGTACACACTCATGCCGATAACGCATGCCGATAGGCTGACATTTTCAGCCAAAAAATGGATGCAAAAAAGTCTCAGCATTCATAACATTGTGTTCCCTGAAGATACTCAAAACACACAGTAAGATACAGTGAGAACATATCCTGTATAGCAGACAAGGATAATCAGATATGTCACAGCACGGGGCCCATTTAGCTTGTGTATCAATCGACCATACACATATAGCTCAGCGTTAGTAGCCACTCATTCAATCTCTGACAGGGTCTGACATGCTGTCTGATGCTAATCAGGAAAGGGTTAGCACTTTGACCTCAGCTCAAAGGAATAGACACACTGTCCTAGTTGTCATCATAGATTTCTATATGGCATCATAATACTAAGACCTTCCATACACTAAATAAAAACTACCTTTGGGTGAGACTGAGTCAGTTTTCTGTAGTGTGTATTGAGCATGGGCATCACTGGCTGTAGATGTAATAACATACCATATGTATGTAAACATTAAAATGTAACCACATTGCACATTTGCAGGATACAGAAAAAGCAGAGAATCGCAGACTTCAGGCTGAGACTTACGTGGCATGATCCCTTGGCTGACCAGTTCCTCTCGTGTGCGTCTCTGCTGGAGTTTGAGCTGGAGGACTGCATGGAGACAGAGGTGGTGAGGGGGGAGAAAGAGGAGAAGAGCGAGTCAGTGACGGCCGGTGAGAATAAGAAACTGCAGCTCCGAGGTCTTAAAGCTTGCTTATTGCCCACTGATCAGTAGTCCATCTGCCACATTTAGGTAAATAACCATTCACTGGAACCCAGATGACTTTGGGCTGACATGAAGAGGACCCAACTCAGCCTCCCATTTCCCCCTTCTTTAGTGCTTTTTCTGAAGCTACAGAGGAGGCGGGTACAAGGAGGGCGTGAGCAGAGTACTACACACTTCCTGTTTCAGGACTTTTTTTTTTTTCATGTCTGAGTGCCAAGTCTGCGCAGATGTGTGTGAAGAACAGTCATCATTAATCAAAGAATCACTAAGAGAGATAAAGCAAGCACAGCAAAAGATGAGAGAAAGCAGCAGAGGAAGAAAAAAAAAAAGAACAACTACAGTACAGACTGAAACAAGACCAGCCTCGATTTGAGAGTAGATGAGAAGAAAAACAAATAGTGCATATTGCGCCGTCATTTCAAAACAGGAAGCACTTGTTACATAAGACAGAGGTCTGGAAAGAGAGCTTTAAGGAACACAGTGCTGGACAAAGGGGGTTGGACCATGTTTGACCTTTCTGCACACAATATTTCAGTTGTGCATTGTGTAGCACAGTCGTTCTCGTCTTGGTACCTTTTAAAGTAAAACAACTCGATCCTTGGACTGAAAGCTTATTAGCTCTCATTCTAGCCCCATAATCGTAATTTAATGTTAAATTAGAAACAAGATGAAGACTTTTACAGAATAACGATTTAAACAGCTGCAGGATCGTGCAGAAGTGCATTGTATTTCATCTTTTACTGCAGTGTCAGTTTCATTGCAACATGGTGGGGATTTAGGGAAGTGAGCAGAAACAACTACAAACACATCACTGACCATTGCCAATGTACAGGACAGCTACATGTTTGTGGTAAGCTGGTTTTTCTGAGGTCGATAAGTCAGTGACACTACTCTATACTTTCACTGTGCTTGTTGGCAGCAGCCTGCTTCCATTTTAAAACTGAAAATGTGACACTTGATGTGATACTTACCGTTCATCTTGGTTTTAAGTTTACAGAGTTTGATCAAATCAGAGGAAGGAATGAACATGTTTTTACACCAAATACTATTTTAACACAGACATTCAGCTCAGCTCCACTCAGCTGAGACTCTTCTTTTATATGTACCAGCTGTCACTGTGTGTGTGTGTGTGTGTGTGTGTGTGTGTGTGTGTGTGTGTGTGTGAAGTGTAACGCACCACTGAGGCTTCCCAAGCATTTCGGGCCAGGGTTGTGTCTGCTACACAGGCAGCACCTGTTCCTTCCCACTAACAAAGTGACATCATTGGTGCTCGCAGGCTAGCTAACCAGTTAGCTGTCCTGCGAAGCTACTTCTTTGTGTTAGCACTCTGTTATGACAAACAATCCAGGCCTGGACAGAAAACACTGCGAGTCCCAGGAATTCACGTCAGAGCCTGTGTGCAACTAAATGTCAGTCCTTGGCTCTAGATCCTCGCTGGCGATCCCAGCTCCCCTCTGTTATATTTACAAGTGTGTATGCTCTACATCTTGAGGGATCAGTCTAGCACTAGAGACTCCCCTCTGGAAGCAATAACACGTCAGTTCACAGTCAGCAACGTAAACACAGAAACCTAAACACAGCCAGGCAAGTTCATGTATATGTTGCACACAGCGAAGAGATTCGTTTTCCCTCAGCGCCAAACACACTGGCAAACACTTAGGAGACTCACGTGCTGCCTGAATCTGCACACAAATACAAAAACACACACAAAGACACACTCTGACCGTGCCATGGCAGAGTGCAGGATAAGATGCCGGGCCACTTGGCACTTCCAGGGAAGAGGTTTATTCTGGGATCTGAGATCTTACACTTTCCTTCTATCCCAGCCTCACAACTCCGTGCTCCCTTCTCATATTCTTTCACTCTCACTCTCACTCTCACACACACACACACACACACACACACACACACACACACACACACAGTTTAGTGACACTGTTTAGTCCAGTGGCCACAGTGGCTTGTTATGGCTGTTATCACCAGTTTATCAACCAACTGAATTGGCAAGTAAAGACGATAGCAATAACAAGACTCAAAAATGATAGCGTCAGTCGTCATTAAACCCATTTTCTCAGTGGTTTGAAACTCACAAGTCTAACAGTGACACCTCATACATGCTAGTGAAGATGCTAAGTGTGAAAAGCTGCAATGGTGTTGAAACTGTAGGCTGATGTGGGGAAACCAAATCAGTACAGTACAGTTATAACAACTAAAATATCACCAAATAACATACACGTATGGACATCAAACAAATATGGAGGCCAGAAATTGTTTGTAGTAGAATCATAACCATAAAGTAAGCTCTGCATTGTTGTCATAAGTATAAGGGACAACCTTTATACTGATAGTGTGTCAGTAACCTGGTCTCATGTGTTCATGTAAACATAGCAGTAGCGATGCTGATGATTAAATACGACATTGCCTTCATCTAAATCAGGTTTGAGGGCCATTTTGGTTAATTTAAGAAAGGGATGAAAAGGCAGGGCAGTTTTATTGGGATACTAGGCCACAGCCAAAACCGGCCTCCGCAGTCATAAAAAGTTAGAGCGAAGGAACACAGAGGGAGAGAGACAGAAAGACGGCACATACGACTACATTTACAGCTTTAAGATGAAGCAGAGGAAACAATGCTGAATGACTGCTGGTTTTCTCAAGGACACTTTGCTCGCTCAATCGAGCCTGAGATCTTTTGGTAACAGGATGGCTGTTTTTAACCACTTTACCAACCGCTGGCCATAGAGTCAAAATGCAAGTCAGAGTGAATATAGAGTTAGAGAGAGCTTCAGTTTCAGAATGCATCCTATTTTCACACCTTCATTTCTTAATTTTAATATTTTGGTGTAAAGTCACCTTCACCTCAATACTATTTGAATTATCAACTCATCTTAAATGTCTTTTTAGTAAATGAGTAATTGTTACGTCTATAAAATGTCCCCAACAATACAAAATGGCCATCAAAATTTACCGGAACCCAACGTAATGTCTTCAATTGTCAAAAAGTATTATTTTTGTATTTGCATCTGTAGTATTTATTTTGCAATAGAGAAAAACAATTTACCATTGCTAAGCCATAACCAGCATACCTTTGATATTTCCAACCTGATGAATAAATAAAATGCCTAACTAAATACCTAAATAATCAAATCTTCAAAGTTTAGTGTTTAAACACATCTGTCTCGCAGCTACAAACTACAGCATACTGTACAGCAAAAGGTTGTATGGTAGCTGTTTAAATAGTGAGACAGTGAAATAATATTTTCTGCAGTTTGCAGACACACTGACACCAAGGTCACATACATGACTGTCCACTTCTGCACAAGACCATGTAAAAGTAGTGGGGAACGAGGGATCCAGAGGTAAAGGCGCCAGCGAGGGAGAAGGAAGAGGTCACCGAGGCAGAGCCAAGTTCTTGGTGGCCAACTAGGCTAATCCTGCTGTGCCCATGTCACTAGACATGATTAAACATGTCTGAGTTCGTCACTGTCCCCAAAGACCCCCAGGCTTGGCACAGCTAAGCCTACACACACACTGCTCATAGCAACATGCATGAAGGAAGAATGCTACGCGCCCACACTGGGTGAGGAAGTGGGCACATGGAGACGGAAACATACATGATCACACTGTCACATACCCAGCTACATCACAGACAGCTCTGCGCCGACGTTACACTTGGCACTGGCGTTGGAAATGTCGTATTTGGAAAGCCTGTTAATGTTCTCCTGCGTGAGCTCATCATTTGCATAGTAGCGCAGTTTGATTGCATCTGTTGAACAGAGACATGAACGCAGCGCCTGACCACAGCAAATGTCTCACACATCAGTGAGAATGGAATGAGGCTAGAGGGCAGGAACAATACAAGGTTAAGGCCATTCACACCTTGGAATCACTCCCACTGCTTTCGCACTGCCGCACTGTGCTGGGAAGCCAGCTGACAACAAGAAGGGTTGTGGTGAATACTAATTATCTTAAAGTTCAAGGAAGGCGAGTCAAACTCCCAAAGCTTTCATGGCTTTATGCAGTTCCTGTCACACACTTACATTAGATATGATGTGTGCCTGCTTTGAAGAGTTTAGCAGTTAGCAAAAGGCAGACCTGGAATAATAACTGCAGCTGTAGTGTCATGCATGCACAGTGACAGTGTTATATATCAGCTGTTTTTATGCGACTGTAGAAATTCCTTCTACCCTTTTTTTTCTGACCTCACAGGAATGTTTTGTTTCATATGTAGTCAGTCATCTATGACTCTGACCCTTGCTTGAAATGCTTGTAATGTTGGTTATAAACAAACTGAAGCTTATTTTATTGTCGCACTGACTGTAAACCATTCCAAATTAGGCTGTATCTCCAATTTGTTGATATTATGTCACCATTGGCTTGTCTTGATTTTTCCCCTTTTCGATGGAAAAAGATGTTTTTGTAAGCTCTCAGTGTTTGTTTTCCTCTTGTTTTTTCCAAAATGTACAGTGGCTACCACCACCACCACCACCACTACAGAAACTGAAAAAAAGCAGCAGCCCAATCTGCCTGAAAATGACATCTTATAGGTATTAAATATTTGCTAGTAGCTTTAGTTGGGTCATAAGTTAAAGGGACCATGTGGAGTTTTTGACCACTAGCAGCGCTATGGAGCAATGTTTTTATGAGCAGCTCCCTGCTTGGTTTGTTATCGTGGATCTTCCTGCCAATGGTTTCCCACTATTCCACTAATCTACAGGTGGCAGTAATGCGCAAAGATATGCAGCAATGTGCCAGAAAAGGCAGGGAGGAAGAAGACTGCTAGCAAGTAAATATTCGTGCATAAAGGAGGTTTTCAAAATGAAAAAAAAATGAAAAAAAATGTTCAACATTGAAAGATTTATAATTTTTTTAGGCCTCAAGGATATACACAATGAGCTTTGGGAAGTAACACTGAACGTAAATATTAATTTATTAATAAAAGAAAACTCCACAGGGTACCTTTAAGACTGAAGGAATATGTGATGTGACTTTAACAAAACAGACTCAGTAATTTACACATGCAGTGTGCAGCCCACACTTCCTTAATTTAACATAGTGGTCAGGTTTGCTCTATTGAACAGCTTTATCAGAGAGAGCATATAACCACTTCTACTTCCTTCCTGCATAGGCCAGTAAACCCAGTCGCTTATCTTTAACACCATTAACTACTTATATGAAGCCATAAAGTCGTGATATGAACCTGTAGACTGAGTCATATAAACACAAATCATATCAGATATCTTGTCTACTGACTATGTGTGGCTCCAGATCGCCCACCTTCTTTCAGGCTGTGATAGACATGTCTGTCATGATCCATTGTCAGTCCTGCCTTCTCCATGTCTTCTCCCATTGGAGGAGAGCCCGGGGGGGAGGGTTCAAAGGACAGGCAATGGTTGGTGTCCAGCATTATCATTCAGAATGGAGATCAATTATTTGGTAAACATTGAACTTGTCATGCAAAAGCGGTCCTCCTCCCAAGTCCCAAATGTTGGCTGCTTTGATTGAAGAGGAGAGGAAAGAAGAGTCCTCGATGTGTCAAAACTGCACCAGCTGTCCCTTCAATTAGCTGTCCTCTCTTTCAAAAGGAAGGACGTGAATCAAATGCTTCAGAAGACTCCCATACAAGTCAAAGAAAATCTCCTTTTAAACCCAAACGTGTAAGGAAAAACGCTGCTACCGCCTCGCCTCTCCTCTCCCAGTGCCCCTCTCTTCTGTATCAGAGTAATCGATTGGTCTGTCTCAGCTTCTCTCTCTCTTTCTCGTCCTCCTCCTGTTCTCTCCTTCCCTTGCAGTGGCAGCCGGCGAGTCACGACGGCGCTGCTCTGCTCGGATCTGCGAAGGTTTCCCAGAGAGACGAGAGGAAAGAAATCCACAGGGCGAGTAGTGGATGAAAAGAACAAGAGAGCTGAGGGGAGGAAACTGAAAAGAGGCCAGTGGCGGAGGAAGAGAGGACAGCAGTGTGCGACGCCAGAGAGAGAGTGCCCAGAGAGACTGCTCTGGTTGCAGCTCCTCCTGAATCACACACACACACACACACACACACACACACACACACACACATAAGCAGGGAGTGTTGCCGATAAAGTTCTCCTGCTCAGCTGTTGCCATTCATTCACTGTTACAGGCTGAGGGGGGCTGCCACATGCAAACCTCCTCCCTGTCAAACACAAACACAGCATACAGAACAAAATCACAGCACCATGAATGAGACAATCTTTTCTTCAACACTTTCTAGACCACACAGGCTCTCGAAAATGGTGACTCAGTCAGTCTATGGACAATTTTTATTGGTTAAGTGGAAACGGCAGTAACTGTTTTCAGTGATGACCTCATCCAACATAATCGACCTTTGTCAAAGATGCTTGGGTAAATCTGATACTGGGATGAATCACACACACAGACACACACACACACAGACAGACACACACACACACACACACACACACACACACACACACACACACACACAGACACACACACAGACACACACACACACACAGACACACACACACTGACTTTTAGAGTGATTGATTGATACCCAATCACCACTGCAATTGTGAAATTGTATTTTTGAACAGTCTGCCCTTGAGGAAAGGCATCTCACACAGAGAAGGAATGAGACTCTTGTTGGACCTGAGAGAATCAAAGCCGATGCATCCTAATCCTGTCGGAAAACTCCACCAAACTGTCTCTGGTTCCCGCAGACTGCTGATGGTAAATGCCGTCCCTGGCCGCACCCCCCTCCCCCCCTCTCCACTCTGTTTTAAATAGCAAGGCCAGCTGGCCATAAGGGGGCTATATTCAGCTTGGTATCACCTGTGCGCTCGCGGGGTAAGGTTACTTTGAGGCGCACACATCACGGCCTGCAAATACACACACATACGCAAACTTTTAAGCTGCATTTCTTTGGACTGAATCAATGTTTTATGAAGCATGACACAAAGGGAGATACATTGCTTTCATACCTTTCATTTCACTACACATACTGTACAGAGTCGGAGTCGACCTATTAATAAAACAAGGGCCTGAGTGTATATATATATATATATATATATATATATATATATATATATATATATATATATATATATATATATATATATATATATATATATATCAAATATTAAAACCCAGCACATTGTGTGACAACATTGCTGACCAGTACAGTACACCTCTATCATGCAGGTGACACACACACGTCTGCAGTGCACCTGAAAACACAGACAACACCTTGAACAAACGGTGGCTGGTATCTGTCTGTTATGATTAAAGTCCACCTGCTGGTATGATTCACAGTCTGGGCAGGAAACAAAGACATGACAACACACACCGCGATTAGGATGTCGCTGTGTGGGTTGAGCCAATCTCAGCAACACACACACACACACACACACACACACACACACACACACACACACACACACACACACACACACACACACACACACACCATAAACTGACACACAGCAGGCCAAACATGCCTGTTTATTTTCATTTTCACGGCTCAAAATCCTGAATCCTTTTTCCAAATCAACTTGCAACTGTATTTTTCAGCAACTTTGATTTTGTAATTCCATCTGTGTTTTTTACATAACAACAAGTGGGGCCCTAATTCCCATGGCGATATAAACGCCATGAGAGGGCGACAATTTACAGCTTAACAGAAACGTATTAATTCTGTGTTGTTTGATAATTGTCATGGTTACCTTCACCAACAGGGTAAAACAGAAGAGTTTTTATGGTTTTAGGGCTTAGTGGCAATAGTGTGTGGGAAGTACAGTTATGTTCTTTCCCATGACTTGACTACACCTGAATTATTATATTGTTATTGAACATTTAAGGAACAAGTACACTAAGTATCTAGGAGCTGCATGCCAACATGCTCACAATGATAATGCTAACATGCTGATGTTTAGCAGGCATAATATTTAGCATGTTCACCATCTCAGCTTAGCATGCCGTTAGCATTGCTAAAAACAGCATAAATACAATGAACTATGAAGTATGGCAGGCCTGATTCCCTGTGTTGCCAGTGTTTAAAACGTACTTCTACTTTATGACACTTCTGCATGCTGTTTGTGTACAGTATTCTAGTCACAGCCATCACATTGAGCGGTGATGTTAACCTTTAGCAAGAGAAATTAGCATAGTTCTGGCTTCAGGGACATTCCAGTCCAGCTATTTGGCCTTGGACATCCTTATCTGGGTCTTACTTTATTTGTCACTGAAAGACATTTCTGGGAATTAAACAAAAAGAAAACAGTGCTTTTTGGGCAAGCAGACAGGATATAATTACTGTATGAAGGTCTTGCTGAAATAGTGACTCCAAGACTTCCTGTGGATGTGTAAATGAATGGAAAACCCCCCCACAGCTTCATTCGGTCATTATGACCTGGACCACCAAGGGCATAAAGAGCTAAAACATTGGCTGTTTTCTTGTAAACATCTAAACATGCCAGTTTTTGGTATTGAAATTGATTATCTTTTCTTCTTTTTTTTTGCAGTTTTTTGATTAGAAATCTATTTGAGCTCAATCCTATTTAGAAAGGCAAGAGGCAAATACAAATGTCCCCTTCATTTGTATGACTAAGACTATCAGAAAAAAGACCTGACACTAAGTTTAACTGTGCGCAGAACATTATCATTTTCTGTCCACTACTGGCTGTGGCATCCCAACCATCAGCCCCACACATAAATAAATAGCCAAACAGTTGCAAAACTACAACATGACCTCCAAATTATCTTCAAAAATTACTGAAGTTGAGCGAATAAAGTGACGACAGCCCAAATATTTTTGATTTTTCTACCCTGCTCGTGGAACATCATGACCACCTTGGTACAGAGTGTATGTCCTTAAGACACGACCTGCCCAAAACAATTATCCCACCACATTCCATTAACCTTCCCACAACAATTAGTAGTTTCCGCAAACCTCCCCCAATCATCGCTAACAAACAAGACCAGGCAAGCCTGATTCAGGTGAACCACACGAGGAGCCTGTGAGGAAGATTCTCAGATATGAAACTGCTTAACTGACAATTTTCATCCATGGTGGGCAGTGAAACTCAACAACATGCTCTAAGAACACAATCTAGATCTATGTTGGACTCCTGTTGATACAAATCTTCCTGCCCTCAAACCTCCTCGTCTATTCACTTCTGTGAATATCATACTTTATCATATCCTCCTTCATTTAGATAACAGAAACCAAAAAACAATCACTATGCAGTTAAAAGTAAGATCTCAATTCATTTATTTTTTACTTTACTTTACTGTTTATGCAGGCCTGCAGCAGAATGGTGCTAGTATAGCAACAATTTATGTAGTTTATTTTATTACTGGCCAATAAATTTGTGTCTAATGGTCAAAACTTGATCTGAGTTAATAAACTTTCCCGGCAGCAGCTTAAGTTTATCACTGATGTGTCCAGGACGTATATATCCGTACTTGGCAGTCTATAACACTGGCAGAGTCAATTAATAGTAAAAGTTGATTTAATCTTAACTGAAATGTGTCAGTAGCATTTGTTATTAAAAAGTGTCAAGTGTCTTAAGTTGGGTTAGGGTTAACCCTAACCCTAACCCAAATGCATGGTTGTTTACTTTTTATCTTTGACCAGATAGTTCCTAACTTTTAACTTTAGGCTATATTTTATTTAGGCAGCTGAATAAACTGGTGACCTTCTAGTCACATGCACATAAAGAATGCACCAAACAGATGAACCAAACAAAACCTGACCTGCGGAGAAACCAGCCAGGCCAACACAGGTCAGACCAGCCATTAACATTCCAGCAGAGAAAACAGAAGGTGTTTTTTTCCTTCATTTCCTGGTTGCCCCCCCATCCGCTCTTCTGTGGAATTTACCAGCACTGTTTGCATTTGGCTGTGACTCAACATTGACATCAGGGCTAGGATTTCTTAGTTTTGATCCACTGAAATTTCTAAACTGCAAAGGAACACGGCCTGAGGAATTTAGGTAATTATATCTAAACCACAGTGCTCACACTGAGGAGACTGGTAGCTGCATGGCAGCCATGTGTGCAATCATAAGGAAAGGATGTGGAATCTGGCACAAAACCCTACAGTAAAAGGTGCTATAGCAAGCCTGCACCTAATCACTTACTGTACTGCACTCAGTCTGTGTGTACTGGAAGAGGTTAACTCACCGCCAGAAGCTTGTAAGCCAACTCTGTATGTGTTTGGAGATGAAGCAACTGTACAAGTCCTTCTGGGATATCAGATGCATAATCCCTAGCTGACCTAATACTGCACTTTAGCTTTGTCCCCAAGAGGATTCATGTTTTATTCTCTTTTCAGCTGTCAGAGTTGATAAAGAATGGCCTGCTACCATATCTAGCTGTTCTATATCTACCACATCTATACCATATCTAGAGTTGTGTTTTGCAATGTACAGATTTATTAACTATTGAAATATCTTCAAGACAGAATTGTCCAATATCTGTGAAAAATGCATGATGGGGAAATTCTACAATGTGTGCGAAAAAAAGGTTATTTACATGCCGTTGCAAAGTCTTAAATTGACAGAAAGGTCTAGAGATTTACACTGTCATTAAAGGAAATCCATGGTTTATTATAACTTTATTATAAAATAAGCACGATCAGACAGGTTGGAAACAAGCTGAAAGTATAAATAACTTCATTTTATATTCAAGTCAAGATCTAGTGTTTCCCAAAGATACTAAATGCCACTTACATTTTTCCATTTGATGAACTGATGTCTCGACCATACTGTGGTTTCTTTGGTTTGAATATTTGGCTCATTTTATGTATCATCTAACTAATTTTTGTTAACTTTATTTGACTTTACTTTAAAGCTAATAAAGTGGAAATTTACAGGGAAAATAAGGTTTCAAGAAGCTAAAAAACAAGCACAAGAAGACCAACCGAGCCTTCAACATATGTGCACACACTATAGGAAATTAAAGCCATATGAACACTGGTAAACGCTGTTGTGGGTAAAGAAAGAAGGTACTGAGCAAAGTAACAGAGCTGTCTGCGGTAGCACCCGTCACCGTCACCTAGTCAATAAAAAATAGTCCAACTATGGTCTGATTGTATACTGTTGAAGGACAGAGAAGCATCTATAAGAGCTGAAGGGAAAATAGAGGCATAGGCCAGCTGGCAGCTGTTAGCATCTGGTAACATGAACCGTCACTGTAACACAGAAAGGACTGGGGGGGGGGGTCGTGTTCAGCAAATGAGATTTTCAGAGAGGAATAGAGGCTGAGAGAGAGGGAAAAAGAGAGTACGAGAGCCGGAGAGGGGTGTTCCCTGTCCAGTGATGACGGCTTTTGTTACAGACTGTTACATAACTCCAACATCTGAAAATCATTTTTATTGTAACGAACCTTCTAACCTCTTGCCCTACTTGCAGAGGAAACACTGCTCTACGACGGGTTTCCATTTCAGTCCTACAACAACAGACTCCTGAGCAGACTGGCTGCAAAGAAAAGTGGCCAGTTAGCACAACAGAGAGAGAAAAGAGAAATATAGACGACAACTACAAAGTTGAAATGAGGGTGACAGCATGTATACAGCATATGAGTGACGGACAGAGAGGTTTTTTTTTTGCCTGGATATGAGAAAGTCTCTCTGTTGTGTGTGTTCTTACTAGTGTTTCCCTTCTGGTTGCTCTTTGGGGTTTTATAGGCCTCTTCTTCCTGCCTCCCCCTCCTCTCCTCTTTCTGTTACTGTATATAACATCTAATAAAAGCCAAGCTGTTAATTTGCTTCAGCGACCGAACTGACAGAGTTTTTATTAGACACCGACCTTTAATGGGGACACAGGTTTCTATTTTATCTGAGTGTTTAAGTGAGATGCTGACGCTAAATGACGTGTACGTGTGACAAAATGTCACAGAACATTGTGCTGCACACACCTCTGCTCCCCATCTCTGCTTCCAAGGAGACTCATGGTTTGTCATGTGGCGTTTGCAGATCTGGTTTATTGCTGATAAAAAGGTCCGTATTTCACTTTCTGATGCATCTGGCTGATAACATATCCTATCTTAGTGACAGACTGTTCTCACCGTGACCACATTTAAAGACACAGAACTTGAACGTTGGCTTGTTTTCTCCAACCTACCACATTACTGAAGCTAAAAACAAAGACACAACACAGAACTATTCAAAACACTTGGGAGAGAGCATGTGAACGTGAGAATGAAGAGGTATCGAGTGACTATGACGAGTCCTTAACGACCATGTGCGTTTCAATCCAAGCACAAACAGCTGTGTTCTTTCGTCCGGCATGACAGCGGGCACACACTAGCGGCCATGTTCTCGGAGCAAGAGAGTGACAAACTGCTGAGACAGGAGATGAGCCCGCTGACACTGGTGACACTGTTGATGCTATCTACGCTTATCAACTAAGTTTGCTGGGTGTGAGATGGTGAGACAGCTCGATTCTCACACTTACTACTACTTCATCAAACTAAACTATTTTTCAATTTCTTTAAAGATTTTTCTGAAACATGAAATTATAGGCTTCATGTTTTACTGTTTTTTCTCTTGTCAAATTCTGAAATGTTAATGAATCCTTAGACATGTTTCACATATAGCCCAAATAAAGTACATATAGAAAAGCTATAGCCCACACTGCTTTCACCTCATGCTGTCATCAACGCTGAATTTTCTCCAGCATACGGCTTACTCACAGTGACCTCTGCTAATTTCATCAGCTAACGTTAAGTGTGCCACACTTGGTGCTAGCAGGTGAGTCACGGGCTAATGGCTGTTCTATTATTCAGAAACAGGAGACAAGGCACAAACTAAAACAACTAGGAGGATACATGTCTTCTGTTTGTGTGTCTTCTGTTTGTGTTGCAGCAGGAACTTTTAACTATGTGTGCGCATGAGTTCACCTCTGAAAGCCCCGTTCACATATTGTAAAAGTAGAGGGTTTGTAGTTGATAATGTTGAGTTAAGATGGCTTTAAAAGCAGAGTAGTAATGTTACAAAATCACCCTTAACTTGTTCTAGTACTTATTCATTACGCCCTTCAAAAACAAGCTGTAGTGCTACAGCTTGTGCTGCCATACAATGCAATTTAAGACCACTGCTGTGATTTTAAAACAGTACATCAATATAAATAATACTAAACACATTTCGACTGTAGTGTGCTGCAAGATGCTGCATGATGCTACCCACAAAACTGATTATAAATGTGCATATGTGAGTGTGTGCTGCAGCTGTGCCCGAACCACACGCCACAACATGAGCACATTTATGAAAAAGAAGAGTGTACAGGTGCTTACTAGACCTTTAAATGTAGGTAGTATGATATCTGTGAATGCAAGTGTGGGGAAGATGTGTGTTTGCATGCTCAGCTGCTCCGTGCTGCATGTTTTAAGACTGCTGCAAGCTTGCATTCCCTGAAATGATGCATGTCATAAGGTGTGTGTGTGTGTGTCTTTAAAGATCACTGAGCTACACGAGTGGGCTTGTACCTGTGGGTGTGAAGGCACCATGTTCCTGTTGCTACGAGCAGACCTACGGAGCTGATAAAGAGCTTTTCTTTAGCTTTAGGCTACAGATCTAAGTGAGGCTGTTTGGCTACGCTCTCTCACTTCTCATTATCTAACAGGAATTTACTGGATCACAAATCAAAGATGTGAGTGTGTTAGTGCTTGTTGAAATACCGTGCCGTCAGGACACACTGTGAAAATGGAAGGCTACCAAAGCCTGTAAGTGCATGTCCAGGTCCCCACAGTGACATGAGTTGTGAAGTGTGTGTGTGTGTCTGCGGGTGAGTCATGCATCGTCTGTAGGTGTGTGCGTGGTGTGCTGGACACATTAAAGATTTAGGCCTCTCGCAAAACTTGCCTCAGTTGCATAAATATGTTTCTGCCTGTATGTTTATTAGACTGAAACCTGTTTACATCCACCCAAAACTACGCTATTTGGTCTCCTGTTGTTTAGATGATTAGCCTGTTTCGTAATGTTACTGGAAAGCTGAAATGTATGCCCCAACATACAAGTTGGTTTTGGACCATGGAGGAATATGGAGATTATCTAATGCCATGACAGGGTCCCTGGCAGAGAGGCGAGGAGACATGCAGCTGGATTGTGTTTGCTGCAGCTGTGTGTTTGGATTAGATTGAAACATAACTCCCCATTCCTTCCTTCCTTCCTTCCTTCCTTCCTTCCTTCCTTATGTCCAGTTCTAAAGTATTTTTTTATGGTATTATTTTTCAATTCTCTCTACTCTAATCTTACATTTCTTCACTCTCTTCCCTTCTGTCCACGCTTATTCCTCCTCTTTCTTGCCATCTATCAGTCTCTCCATCTCATTCTTCCCTCTCCCCTCCTACTCTCAGCCTGACAGAGTGCTGTGGGGCCTCTGCTGCTGGCAGCCTCCCAGTCTGTTACATAACAGTACCATCAGCCTGCCTCAATCACTGCTGGGCTAGGCTAACCTCGGCCAGGCTACATATCTTAAATACTGCCCAACAGCAAAGCGTCTGTCTGTGCGGGTCCAGATTACATTAGCATTTTTAATTTCTGGTGGCAAACGGATTTGTTTCTGGTGCCTGTCGAGCAGAGCCCAGCACTAATGACACAACATCGCAGTGTAAGCTATGGTCCATCTTCTGTCATTATGTAAGGGTGGGGACCAAAAGGGACGTGATGTTTATCTCCTTGTGTTTACAAGTCTAGATGATGTAGTCAGCCAATATCAAGCCACACTGATGTTATTTTAGCTGCTCCTCACCTAACATTTAGCCACATACTCTGATTCCCAGTCTCTGTTCACATTGTTCTGTTCTTTTCTTGACCACTTTCTTAAAGGTATCCGATCGGTCATGCTTCCATTCTTGTGAATCCTGAGCTCCGGGTGGCAACCTAGCTATAGTTCCGAACTGGTATCTTGTTCAAAGACCAACAATTCACAGTAGTGCAGTCAGGGTCTGATATTCATAGTCTGAACCTGTTGATTTTAACCTTCCGCTGCGTTTCTGCAACAAAAAAAAGAGTGTGCAGGTTTTCAATTTAACCGCACACTATGGCAGACAATTTGTTTGATTAGCCCCCCTCACTGGTTATAGGTGCAATAATCAGTGAAATCAGCTGCTGTAGTGTTTGATGGCAACAAAATGATTAAAATTCACTGTTCAGGCTTCCTGAGGACAGGTCTGCCACACATAAAACACTGTCTCATTGAATTTAACATTTACAATTCACTTTCTAGTCTCGGCAGTAGTCGATCTGGCACAATCTGTTCTGACTGAAGCGAGTGGGTCATTTCCACTTAAACCTGGAGTCTGTGACACATCTAACAGCTCCAGTCTCCATCAGTGAGCCCGGGCTGTGTTCTCTGTTACTTCCTCCCTCAGCTAACCTCCAACTCTCCAGCCCTGTCTGGATCCTGGCCTGCAGTTTGGGGGGGGGGGGGGGGGGCAGCCTAATTCACCAACCACACCTTTCAAATGGCTCAACACCCTGCAAACCTGGCCTCACTGGCCGGCCTGTTCCCTTTTGTTCTGGGGACCCTCAGGGATAAAACCCCTGAAAGCTACATTTACATACTACATACTGTAGGGTCACTTTGCCACTAAATCCACAGTGCCACCTCATAACGCAAGCTTCCAATAAAACTATGATAAAGATGATCAGTTTACAACCCTTAATATTATCGGGTTTGGTTGACAGTACCATGTCTCAGGAAAAGAATGTTTAAGTTAAATAGAGCAGAGCAGCCATTCTCATGTTAACAAATATACCAACACTTGAGACTGCAGAGTCAATACACCTAACATTTACTGATACATGCAACAGCTCACACACCACACCTGCAGTCAGCAAAGGTCGCTTTACAGGTAACTTTCAAATCGCTGTCATCACTTTTTTTTAAAGACACACACAAAGACGGGAAAGCAGAAGACAGCGTACTCAAATGGACTTTACCTGACTGGATAGTCATATCCCTCTGCACCATGCTGAAGGGAAGCTTCACCCTCCCGGCAAGATTAACGATTCATATTCCCGACACAAGCACATTAAATAGTGTGGAAAAAAACACAACAGCGGTAGAAGGCTGAAGAGCAGTCCAGCAACAGAAAAGCCACATTAAAAACGTTTTCCTCTCACCGGCAGCTGGTACTCCACAGGTAGCAGTGCACCTCACATTCCCTTTCTCTTGACTGTCTGTCTGCGAGTGTGTGCATGCCCCGACAGAGAGGGCGTGAGCAGGTCGGTGTGTCTTATTGCTCCTCCTTGGATGACAACAAGGTCCACCCAAGGGTTTCAGTCTCTCCGTGGCTACAACTCTGTTTCACTCCTGCTCCCATGCACAAAAATAAAAACTTTTGGTCACTCCTCTGCACTCTCTCAGCCAGTCTAGAAGTAAAAATTGAAAAAGAACAAAAACAAGCTGGTGCCAAGCCTCACCTCCTCAAGTACCAGTAACACTCCCCCTCCTTTCTTGCTTTTCCATTTTCCCTCGCTTTCCTTCTGTTTCCTCTCTGAGAAGTTATGCAATACTGCCATTTCAGACATGACCTCCCCCTCCTCTATTCTTCCCCTTCCTCCTTCTTCTGCTGCTGCTGCTGTTGCAGCCCACACTCCCACACTCAAACTAGCTTATCCACCTCAAAGTTTTGAATGTTCTCAGTCACATTATCGTAGCGTGACTGCTTTTGTTTGCTGCAGAACAATTCAGAGGCAAGTTTGTGACTGGGAAGACAGGAAATGTAAACTGCTTTTAAGGTCATTCTCTGTTGTGTCAGCCTCTATGTCTTGAATCAAAGCTGACTGTCTCACACACAGTCATGTACACTAGTGCATACGGACCTAAACATCGGTCTCTGATCCTCATCCTGAAAAACATGTCAGCTCTCTTTATACACACACACACACACACACACACACACACACACACGTGTTTAACAATAAATCTCCCAGCGCTTGTCCATGACTGAGGAAGGAACCTTGTGCAATAAACACATTGCATAACCTGGTGTCAGAGATAAAGCTTTGCCATGTGGGCATTCCATTCTGTATCACTGCCACAGATGTATGCATATAGAAATCAACATGCAGTCACATGCAATGCATCTCTCCAGTTCTCTGAAAGCATCTTCATGTTTAAGATTAGCTGCAGGAGTGCCTGCAGCAACATGTCTGCTTCTAGCTAGCAGAACCGAGTGTGTAAGGAACAGGCCAACAAGATCAGGGGTTGTTTAAATTTGGGAGTGGTTGCCTGAGGCTGTGTGTGAGAGAGTGTGTGTCTCTGTGTGTTTCTGTGAGGTAAACATATTTAAGGTCCTGTGACTACATGTCACAGGGCCAAGTGATGTAAATGTCGCTTGATATATTGTTTTGTACCATATATAAAGTTTCTTCTGTTTTTATGACTTCCATTGCAGTCTGTGCTGAAAGCTAGCTGTACTGTGCTTCATCTTCTTTTTCTGCCGTTGATCTTTATTGTATGTGTTATTGTGCAGTATTCTCTGGCACTGTCGGACACCCCCCCCCCCCCCCCCCGAAAGATGGTAAATCATTTACTGGTCCAACCTTACCTAACCTTAATCAGCAGGTCAACCAACTGTGTCTCCAAAAAAACGTGCGGCCAACGCCCAATTAGGAACAATGGCCAATGCAAGGTGCGTGTATGTGTGTAAGTAAAAGCTACACTATCCCATGTCTGACCAATTTGGATGCTTTGTTTTATTTAAGACATTAAGTAGCACATGCCACTTACTTTTATGTATGTGAATTACATGCCTTCGTTTAGGCTTAAACCTGAAGGTGCACTCCCACCACATATGTTTAGAAAAACCTGGTCAGGTGAGAAAGATGCTATTTGAGCTTAAGTGGCACTACACAGCTGCACCAAGTCAACTGAAAATGTTTGTCTTGATCTTGGACTAACTGCAGTCTAAACAAATGGTGGTTCTAATTGTGAAAAAAGCCCACCATAATTTGACGTCTTCAAATGTCTTGTCCAAACCTGTTGTTTAAAGATACTGAATTTACAATGCAAGACATACGAAGGCATATAAAACAGAGAAAAACAGCAACACTTGAGAAGCCAGAATCAGATTTTTTTGACATTTCTGCTTGAATAATGATTTAAATAATTCACAGTTTCTCAAAATTGTTTCTGATTAATTTTCTGTCGAGGGACTAAATCAATCAATCGACTGAATCGGTTTAGCTCTACATGCCCATATTACTTCTTGATAGCAGACAAAGGTGCTTAACTTCCAAAGACTGAATCAGATTCATTTCAACCATTGTCACCAAAAGCTCACATTAGACTCGTAAACAAGACTCTGTCCAATAAACAAGCTACCTTTGAGTGCTTGTGACCTTATTTATAAGCTCTGGTTCACTTGCGATGTGGCTGTGTGAACCTTAATGAACCAAATACAGAAATGCAGCAAAGTCAACTTTTCCACCATGATTCAAACCAAAGGACTCTGCTGCACGTCAGTCTGCATAGAGAGCCAAGTACTCTAAGCTCTAAGCTAACTCCAGACACAAAACAGGCCTACAGTCTTACCCAGCAAACGTGCGGCACAGTCTAATCTACTGTAACAAGAGGTCAGTGCAGAGGACCAAGCCAATTAGGTATAGCAGCTTCTTCACTCCCTTCTTTCTGGAGACTTCGCTGCGCGCACACACACACACACACACACACACACACACACACACACACACACACACACACACACACACACACACACACACACACACACACACACACACACACACACACCTGAGCACTTAAACCTCTATGTCTCTTTCTCTTGAACACCCTCTGCGAAGAGGTAAGCTCTCCACTGACAAACGACCAAGACGTACAGACGCATCTGACATTTAACTTCTGCCTCTCAAAGTGTGTTTTTCCCCACTTTCTACTTAGCCTCAACTTATGTAACATGTTCTCTGTGCACACTTATTTAGCTTGGAGGAATTTATGTTGGAAATACGCCACCTCTGTGAAGGATGAGTAGTGCTATTCCAAAATATTCACTTGGAAGCAAGAGTGTTGGCCTACAAGGTCTGTAGAGTGATGGGTTTTCACAACATTCATCCAGCAGTTTGAATGAAAAACTGTCCCTATAGCCAAGAAAAAAAGAATCTGTACATACAACATTAATTCATCCTCTGTTCATGTTGTTGGGAAATAGTATATGGTAGTCTGTATGTTGAGATGTAAACATCCAAATAAGCTAAAGGACAAAGGTTAAACAGAGGTTTAACATGCTGAGAAGAAAAGTAACCAGGCAGTGTCTGTACTACTGTAATGCACAATACTGTTTGATGAGTCTGGACTGGAAACCTTAAGAAAACACGTGAAATAACTACTTTGTCATTTTCATATGTAAACAGTGTTTTCATATTCATCTGCCTAAAACAGAGTTCATGTCAAAATAGCATAAAAAAATGCAACAGCTTTATTTTGAAAGCCAAAACACTGTACAGCAGTTTATACAACTCTGAGAAAGTTACCAGGCCCGTAATAATTTGCCCCTCCATACCTTCACTTGTGAGGTAAACAGTAGCATTTACATTTTACTTGCAATGTGTGTTTTCACCATTTGTTTGGTCATCACAGTGAGGCGAGGCTTGGACCATTCTGCTGCAAACATTGAGCCACGATGACTGCACGACGGCTCTGACCAATCCATCCAAAACCAAATACCAAAACGTGGGATTCAATGTGGTGAGTGAAAGAACAAAAAGTGTGCATGCAACACAGTCTCACCATTCTTCCTCTCCTGTAGAGGCAGGGGGTTGGGAGCAGGTTGGAGGGACAGCTCCTGAAGCTCACTGGTCACTGCCTCGCTCTGAGGGCTCAAGACCAAGCCTGGCATCCCAACAACTTCCATTATGCCAGGACTTGGCTCCTCCTCTTTCTGTGGGTGTAGCGTTGCCAGGGTGACGGACAGACCTGTAGTAAAAATAGGACATTAATTGTTTAATGACTCAACAAAGGGCGCCATGTGATGTTAAGACAACCAAGAATAAACTGAAATTCTTAATTTAAAGGTGCAATCAGTGCCACCCACATGCTGTGGATTTGGTTTAGCTTTATCTCAATATCTAATTTAGAACATCAGTGCAGCATTTAATAGGCTCGGGGACTTGAGACTTAGAAAAGCTTCAGTACGGATGCAGAGTTGGCATTTTATTATCTGACAGGTAAGCAGCTTATGATCTAGCTATTGAGTGCATAAGCTTGCTGGCTAATGTCTTTGATGCAAAATAGCAAACATCAGGTCATCACAGCATCACAGTCACTGACATTTACAGACATCTTATGGTGTTTTCCTTGTGTAGTGTCTTTCCAGCCATTTGCCAGTTCACATACATCTATGAAATACAGAACCAGGAAAATAAGCCAGAGCTTTTACTTTTAGCTTGCACCACCACCCCTAAATCAGTTTGTATTTTGTGGAGGCATAAACACGGTACTTCCATAAAGTAAATATAACCTTGGGTCTAATCTCTCAAGTCCTAGCCCTCCTTTGTTCCATTTGCCTCAGACAGGCATTTTCCCATAAAGGGTTTGTATTATCAGTTCGTCAGTAAAAGTAAATGCATTTGGAAATTTACCACATCAGATTGTCTTTATTGGCCAATCAGAGTTGAGTATTCAACAAAGCCATGGAATAAAAAATAAAGATTAAGCACCCTGGGCACTTTTACAGGCTACGACAAGTCAAAAAGCTAGTCCCAGGAAACTGAGCACATCTCTTTTTCCTCTCTGTCTGTCTTTTTCTGTCTCTCCCTGTCTCCCTCACACACATACACAAACAACTGGGCAAAGAGGAAGAATACAGGGCTGTAGGCTAGATTAAATCAGCCATCAGGGAAGAATTTGCATGTTTGAGCTTTTACAACTGTTGCTGTGGCCGCTGCTTTAGAAAAGCACAAAATCTGTTTATGGATTCTTTTCTTCTTCTTTTACTTTGTAACAACCTCTTCGAGTTCGCGAGTTCTATACATTTAACCCATCTGACAACTTCAGAGCCACCCTCAGAGCTGGAGGTATAAATAAGGTCCATGTTTGTGTCTGTGTGTGTTCTGTGTTGCAGAATTTCCCCATTGGGGACAATTAAGAACATGGGGGTTACTGTGAAAAGCCTGACTTGAGTGAGCCTAACAACCTGAAGCAAGTAACCAGTGCGTTAAATGGTTCCAAACAGACAATTCAGACTTACTCAAACCTCAAGACAGAGGGTTAAAGAAAAAAGTTTAGATTTTTATGGTCACACAGCAAAACATTTTACACATACATGAAGACCGAAACATTGAAGGGAAGATGACAAAAACACTGCTATAAACAAAGCCACAGAGAACCTTTGTTCTATCATCATCATTATTAATTTAATTATTTACACCTGTGATTTTCCTGCTGTGACATGTCAAAATGTCTTCTGTATTGTTAATTTGGGGGGAAATGAACAATAACATATTAAGAAATTTGCTGCCCTTTAATATTGCATTATCGCCCAGCCCAATTTACATAACATTAAAATGACACCAATTGTGTTAAAATGTGGATATGTGTTGCAGTACAGCAGTTATGAGTGACTGCAGGGAAAGAACACTGTGTTTCAGACTGGCAGGTACATTTGTAATACAAACTGGTTAAGCTGAGTGAAGCTAAACATACACACAAACCTGTCTGGAGGATATGTATCCATTGTAAGCCAGATCAAATTTATTTACACCTGCATTATGGAACAGATACTTCCTGATTTACTGGAGTAAGTCTGGTGTAACTGGTTCTCTTCCTTCATGAAACACTCCTCTGGACTGAATAGGCCCAGCAACTTGGCCAGCACATCACTAATGGTTGTTTACAACGGCAGGCCCGCTCTCTGTTGAGCTCTCTCTTGCTCTCTCTGCAAATATGTGTTTTTCTGGCCGTGGGGTTCTGATGGGGATTCTGTCATTGCTGCGCAGCGGGCCTGAAAACAATGAGGCAGTGTTGTCTGAGATGTCACTCTTCTCTCTCACAATCAAATGCCAGCGCACACATGTCTGAATAGCGGCACACTAACCACAAAACACTTAAAATGTACCCTTGCTGACGCTGGCCTCAGGATATCTGTTATCAAGTTTTATCATGTCAAATTTAAATCATGTAAGATCTTTTGCAGTGCTTGTTAGAATAAAATAGTGCTTTTTTAAAAATAAAAACAGAGGTATGAGAATATCTGCAGACCTATCAGAATAAAGGTCACATCCTATAGAAAATATTGTACATTTTGTGTTTTTAAAATTGAACTTGAAAAACAGAATGCATAAGCAAGACTTTTCTGGCCTGTATGTCAGGGTACCATCTGAACTATTTTGATACTAGTGCAAATATGATACCTGAGTTTTAGTATCAATGCCAAAACAATATCTATTTTACCTTATTTTGAGGAATATAAAAAAACATTTTCAAATGTTAAAAGTTTTGTAATCACAAGCAGTGATACAATACCTTTACCCTGAATAATATACAACTTACATTTGGCAAAATTAAGATTTAAAACAGTTGATATCTGTTACCAACTTTCTGATACCAACTTGACACTTGATGCTTCATACAGGACATTGCAGGTAGTACCAAACATGTACGGAGGTTCAATATCCAGCTGTACTGCCCTCTGAGCTTGCTTCAGTCCCGCATATTTTATTCCACAAGTGCTGACAAAGGCGTCAATTTGTTCTGTGATTTTGAGCATAGCGTGACTTTGTATGGGATGAAGGAGATGTTGATAGATGATGGTGATGTCAAACCGCCCTGTGAACATATTACACCACCTGATATCCTCCAGATCCTCAAAGACTTTGCCATTACATTGTCATGACAGCCTCTAGTATATCTCCTAATTGAATTCACCTACTTCCAAGAAGAGCTCTAAGTCAGCAGCAAAAGCAAACAGACATGAGTTTTGCATGTGCATTTCAGCCGGATCATATTACAACCTTGAAATCACATGTTATAGATGTTAACAGCCAAAACACGTCTAGCTGAGGGAGTCACAAGCCTTTCTTCTCAGACTGAGAACAGGGAAACTGGTTTAGAAAGGGAATGAAATAACATGTGACAGAATGATGCTAAAATGCAGCATTCAATCCAGAGTTAAGGGTCAGACTGCTGCAGTACGGCAAAACTCTGGAGAGAAATTAGCCAGTACATAACACTGGATAATGCATTACTAGCATCTACAGTAGGACACATTGTTTGCTTAATAACGGTGCAAGCTACCTGATCCGACTGCAAGATTCACGACAACATGTGATATGTGTCTCAGTGAAAAACATCACTTTGAGATGCATATCTCCTGTCAACAAGACATCAGAAAGTATGTGTGGTTTTACATCTCTGCGGTGTGTATAGAGATGCCTCAACAATCCAGCTGAACAGGGCCCAGGACTCCACAGTGACCTGAATATCAGGTGTTACACAGTCAATTACCCCGACCTTTTCAAATAGATGGCCTTCCAGAGAAGCTCACTGCAACATCAGTTGCTTCATCCTTCCTCTCCCAACAGAGGGCTGCTGTTCAAACATGCAGTGTGTACTGCTCTGGTGCAAAGACAGACACTAAGTACTAAAGCATTCCTCTCTACACGCCCACACTAGCCTTTACAGATATGTATCACAATTACACAGGTACACACAGGGCACACACATCCTGACAGGGTTTTTTTTTCAGTGAGCAGCAGCAAGGTAAAGGATGTGCTTTCCACCTGGCCTGACATGAAGCGGGATTACAGGGAACTATGCTTGTTGCTTACCTGTATTAATAATTCTTGAAGGGGCGTTTTCCCATTTCAGCAGGACGGAGCTTTGAACGGTTCTGTTGAAGAAAATAGAAATCTGTTTCAGCAGAGAATACCTGATATCTCACCTCCTTCCCAGCCAAACCCATTTCTCTATTCTGGTCCATGACTCTACGGATTATGATGTTGAGCAGCACTGCCTGTACCAGTGTAACCAGTGCGTGTGCAAAAATGCCATAGTGGAGTAAAATAGGTTAAAAAAAACAATCATGAGAGTTGATAATATGGGCTACACGAATCCACGTTGCATGAGGCCTTTCCACAGATGTCATGGGGCAGCAGCCTACAGCTGTCACTGTCCAAAACACAGACGTGCTAAGCTATTGTTAGCTTGTCTGGGTGGGAGTTAACCTGAACAGTCAAAACGTAAGTTTAAGTGAAGCTACTACGTAAACCCACACACAAACAACATAATGAACGCGAAGGGATACCAATTACAGAACAACATACTTATTGCTGGAGCCGGCTACATTTGAAGCCTGTTCGGCATCCCTGATGACTGCAGACAGTCAGACACCCTAAGTTAGCGAGCTACCGTTAGCATGCTATATGTGCCAGCCATTAACCCTAACCGCTAACGTTAGCTAGCTGTTTAGCGTAGTTCCTCTCTGTCACGTCGCTGCCTCCTCTGACGGGGAAGCTAGCTAAAGCCGTGACGCTATCTATTTAATTTATATATTCACGCTTACTTTTCATGGTCGCCACTTGTGTGTTGTGTCTGTAAGGATAAACGGCTTTGGCATCACACCGCCACTTCCGAATCACAAAGGAAACTTTAACCGGAAAACCCTCCTCTGCGTGGGACGCAAAGACCCACTTCCTTCACAACACCTTTCCTACCAGTTTACTACTACTTCTCTGTAACAGGAGATTGTACAGCGGAGTCATGTCCGCATGTATCTGACACAACACTGTCTCTAATATAATATGTATATTATTTAACTTCAAGAAACGGAGAAAATACATTGAAGGAAGATGCATGCAGCTCATAAAACTCTATACACCCCCCTGCACAGCCTCTGTCTCCATCTAGCGTCCACCTACATGTACTTCAGGAGGCCAGAGCTACAGGTTTGTAAATCACTGGGTGCAACCTGAGCTCACTGTGTCAGTCCTTACTTACATTACCTGTCATCTTTCCAAAATAAAGTGAAATCACATGCTTGATGCTCAAAACAAAGCCACATCTAATTAGCACAGGGCTCAAAAGCTTATACAGATTACTAAATCAATTGAACATGTGTTTGTGAAAATGTCTAATTACTTTAACGACACACCAGAGGAGCGGTGACTGACTAATGTTTTTAATGCACCACCATCATGCATTTCTTTCCTGTTTACAGTTGAATGTTGTAATGTATTGATCTTCTGTTGTGTATTGTGATTTTACTGTTATTCGACATTAAAGTGTTGACTTACTGTATTTTTAATGATTCAATGTGTAAGTGATTGAAATATGTAATGAATATAAACATAAATCTGAGGTAGATGCAAAGAAGAAAAAGTTAATTGAAAATGTGTCTTGTTTGAATGCACACTTTGCTGCAGTGTAAAGATACATTCTAGACTACATCTACACTTTATTTTACAAGTCTGTAATTTTGTAATGATTTCATATGATTTACGTGGCTTAACTTTGAAATTTGCTACTAATTCTAAGGAAAATAGAGACAAAACTCTTAAAGAGTTAAGTAAATTCACTCATTTGTCATTTATTATTAAAAACTTAAGTCTACCTATTTGTTGAATTGGATGCTTTCCTTTAAAAAAAAGTTATTTACTGTTACAAATCAGTTAATTTCTAGGAAAGTATTGGGAAGTATGGGACATTAAAGCGTCATTGTAAAATCTTTGAGAAAATGACTGTTATTATTGTTATTGTTTGACACTATCATTTGATAATGCTCATTTTGTTTGTGATGCAACAATGATTAAAATTCAATGATAAAACGTGTTGTGATGCTCTGATAAACTTGGTGCATGATGTATGACATTTTGAGTCCAAATTAGGAGCCCAAGTTTGAGCCTAAAATACTGTAATAGCTAAAACAAAGAGGGAGGGAAGAAAAGGAACGTAAAGCTGGAGAAGATGACAGTAATGCCATTTTAAACTAAAATCAAAATAACTGATGTTTATTATATATAGCAGCCGACTCTGCTTAAGTACAACTTTGAGGGAGGCCTACTTGTATTTTAGTTGAGTATTTACATTTCAAGCCACTTTATACTTCTACTTTATCACATTTTAGAGGGATATATTGTACTCTTTACAATATTTATTCAACAGGTTACTTTACAAATTAAATTTTACACACAAAACATATGATCAGCTTATAAGATACGATGCATTGTTATAAATTAAACTAGAGCTGAAACAATTAACTTAATCGATCAACAGAAAATTAATCTGCAACAATGATTAATCAGTTAATTTATTTATTTAAATAAATTATTTTGATGGTCTTCTATATGTTTGGTTTAAATGTTATAGGGCCACTTGATGCATAATACTTGACCTCACCATAATTGACTTTTGAAAAACTTTATTGATCATGTGTCAAAAGAATCACAAAAAAATATGTTATATGTAAATATTGTTATCTATATTTATCTGACTCCAGTTCAAGTAACATGACTCCACAACTCCGAGTCCACAAGTCTGCATGTAGTACAGGCAGAATTTTGGTGGACTACCATCTCTCCCAGTTTGTCTTCTTACAGTTTGCTGTACTCCAAAAACATAAAGGTATTAGGAAGAAGTGTGCTAAAAAGACAGTTACATATTTAGCTTGCTACCAGGTGATATGAGCCTGGAATTTGTTCTATTTTAATATTTGAAGCGATATTTCGTGAGCTGTTATGTCAAACTGTTATCATCTATCATTATAATAGACAGAATTATAGAACCGTGGCCATCCACTGCTGAACAGAAAACACTAGGCTGATTGCTAATCATGAATTCATCTTGATTCAAATGTATTCACTACAGCAGATCTTGATTTAAGATCCAGCACAGCTTATCTGAAATGACTGACCACACATTTGACAAACTAACAACTTTGTCAGCTAACTCGATGTTTCCACTGTGTGTCGCACTTGGATTTCCATTTAGCCGCTGACAGAGACCGTTAATCTGCCGCTGAACCTGCAGTAACTTCATGAACACTTGTCAGCTTCTGCTTCAAGTTTAATTCAGTTCACTTCAAATGTTATTTAAAAAGCGCCAAACCACAACAAAAGTTATCTCCCGACACTTTCCCTATAGAGCAGGTCCAGACCGCACTCTTTCTAATATTATTTACAGAGACCCAACAGTTCCCACCACGAGGGGAAAACTTCCTTTTAACGGGCAGAAACCTCCAACAGACCCGGGCTCTCGGTGGGCGGTCATCTGCCGTGACCGGTTATTGTTTAGTTTAACGACGATAAATAAGAAGAGAAAAAAAAAATACGGTTAAACTAACATGAATCTAATTCAGCGAAATTATGGAGAATAAATCGATCCAGTATGTTACAATATTTAAAAATGAGTGAAGGAAATTATTGCAAAACCTGTTTTGCATTAAATAATATTTTACAAACTAAAATAAATAAAATAAATACTGTAAATACTGACGTTATGACGAAATGATGTTAGGATTCTATGGTTGCTATGGACTCCATATATAAATCGGCGGAGCTCTTCATCGTCACCATTTCACTGCTGAACTTGACGAGAGACACATCGATCTGAGAGCGACCAGTACTTAAAAGTGACTTGGCAACAGAAAGAGAAAGAAGAACCCTTAAGAACCAGGCAGCTACTGACTGAGTTTATTTTACGTCTTCTAAATGGAAAAAGTAAGAATATGAATCCTTTAAAATCATTTTAAAACGTTCAAAGTAGCTTGTTAGCTAACATTAACGTTAGCTTGTTAGCTAGCTTGTTAGCTAACGATAGCGAACATTAATGTTAGCTTGTTAGCTAACTTGTTAGCTAATGTTAGCGAACAAGCTAATTTTAGCTAATGTTAGCTAGCTTGTTAGCTAACATTAATTTTTAATGGAATTATTAATGGAAATAAGTGTCAGATTTGAGTGTAAATAATTAAAATTATGCATAAAGAAAGAGTAAAATCTTTCAAATCCTTTTAAAGTATTTAAGAGTCTTTTTATTAGAGGCCGTGTGTACCTTTTGAAGCTAGAAAATCAGAGTTCAGAATTTAGTGCAGAAATGAACTGTTTGCTAACTAAATAACTGGTTAGCTATAGTTATTTCACTTTCACTAGACCATAAATAACTGAAAGTTGACAAAGACAGAAATAATCATGCAAATGAATGAACTGAACAAGAGAACTGACTTTCATAAACACCGTTTGGGGCAAAAAAATGAAGCAGGAGTAAGGAGTTGAGACTGTTAATAGACTGTATATTATCATATATTTATAGAATATTTGCTGTGTAGTTTGGTGAGGACCAGAGGCAGTTGTTAAGAGTAGAGCCTTTGAAAGCCTCACAGTCCTGAGAGCATTTATGTACATAATCTCTGCTAAACAAAGACCTGAAGAGACAAATGCTCCAGATAATGTACATATCATTTGTATGGGAACCTGCTTTGTTTCAGAGTTTAAAGTTAAAAAGGGTCAATGTCAAGTGAAATACCATTAATCTGTGAGGGCAAAATCATTAACAGTCTTTAATTATGGTAATGCAACAGAGGTTTGTAGAATGTGTTGTTCATTTTAATGTGACAGCAGATACTGTCTCAATTTAAAGTAATCCAAAAAATAATATGAAAAAAACATTTATTTTTGAAGAAAGGGTTTAAAATGAAATGTAGGAAATCACTATCTGATGTTGGTACGCCACTAAAGTAACTTACAAATTACAACACGATGATATTAGTTACTGCTCTGTTCTGTATTGTTGATGAGATCAGCTTGACACCAAACATAGATTTATCCACCTCTGCTGCATCAGTCTGAAAGAGATTCAACTAAACAAGGTTGAGTTAATTCCTTCTTTTTTTCCCCTGTCTCTATCTCTCCAACAGGAAGACAACAAGAGGCGGAGGGAGCAGGAGAGCAGCCCCGGAGCCCTCCAGGAGCCTGCAGAAAAAAGGTCCTGCCCTGCGAGGAGCTCCAGCCCGCAGCCGTCCACCTCTGGTCCACCGGATGGAGGACTGCAGGCCCTTGCCCAGCAGTGGGTGAGTAGTCCACCCCACTCACACACACTCTGCTGAAATGTATACACACAGAGCACTGCCTTCTGGGGAGGTTGCGTACAGTAATGCTGGAAAATCCAGCAAATCAATAATCATTTTGAGAGCACAGCATTTAACAATAAAAGAAAATGTAACTGACTTGTGAATGGTGTGGTCTCCCTCAACCCAGGTGACCCCTGTGCAGCCAGAGAGGAACCCCCAGCCGTCCTCTTCTGGGTCACAGCGGGCAGGACTCCGGGCCCTTGCCCAGCAGCGGGTGAGTAGTCCACCCCAAACACTGACACCAGACTTGTGAATGGTCGTGGTGTTTCTGCTGGCAGAGTGACCTCCACGATCTCCCTCAACCCAAATGACTTGTCTCCGTCTTCTGACTGAACTAGTTTGACCTGTTTCTTCCCTTTTCTTCTGTCCATCTGTTTAACAGGCTCGGGAACGGAGGCGGAGGCAGAGGCAGAGGCAGCAGGAGGCCAGGCGCAGCCGTCTACGCGAGGGGTACTTCGACGTGGAGGTCGTGTTCAGTGGACCCAGGCCCTCCGTCCGCATTCCCCGTTGGGTCCCACCTGCCACTGCCCAGGAGGTAATGGCTGAGGTGCTGGCATGGTGGGACGACTCTCCACTCAGCCCGGAGATGTGAGTATGACCCCTCACAGGTAAAGGGGCCGGGCTGAGCAGGTACAGTATATTTACTGGCAATTCCACCGCCGCTCACACATGTTGTAAATATTTCTTTCAAAGTCTTTTTTCTTTTTTTTCTTTTGAAAAACAAAAAACAAAAAAAACAAACAAAAAAAATGTAGTGATAAGTTGATAAGATATTGTTAAGTCATAAGTTTAAGATATAGTTAAGTAGCATTAAGTTAAGTATATAAACAAGTAATATAGATAGATATATAGATAAGTTTTTCTTTTAAACTTTATGTAAATAAGTACATTTTTAAATTGTAAAAGAAGTAAAGGGTTTTAAGAGGGTCTCAAGGAAATGTTCCATTCAAATCCTTTTTTCCTTCTGTGTTTAGTTTTAATGAGTCAAGAACAAGAGAAAGAAAATATTAATCTGTTCTCATTATTTGGCTATTTTATTCATTCATATCTCAGTATATTAACTGATGAGCAGTTGAATTGAACTGCAAGATTTGATCGACCAGTGTTAGATTTCTTGTTAAATTAGTATTTATAATGTCTTATTATATCATTAAATTGCAGTCTGAGCAGCAGGAAGCATGTATTTGTTTGGAACATTTCCAAAGGGTTAGGGTTAGGGAGGGTGGGACCCTCTTAAAGCCCTTTACTTCTGTTGCTTTTGTGGATATTAAAAGTTGATTAAAGAAAGAATTAATATTTAAAATTGAACAAAATATCCACAAAAGGATCCACTGCACATAGATAATGGTTAGTCCTCTAACTCTCTTTTGGGTTAGGGTTATAGTTAAGTAGCGATAAGTTAAGGACATAGATAAGTAGAGCTGCAAAGTTTAGTCGATTAATCAATGAGTCGAGCACCAGAAAATGAATTGACAGCTATTCATATTACTGATGAATTAAAATCTGGTTATCTTTGAGTTTTGGAGAGTTTGATGGACAAAATGACACATTTGAAGACGTCACTTTGGACTCTGGAAAAAAGACAATTTTTCAGTATTTTCTGGCATTTTACCGACCAAACAATGATTAATCGATTAATCAAGGAAATGATTGGCAGATTTATTGATGATGAAAATGGTTAGTTAGTTGCAGCTCTTTAGATAAGTAATGATAAGTTTAAGATATAGATGTGATAAGTTTTGGTTATAGATAAGTATTGATAAGGCTTAAAAATGTTTTCTCGTTTCTTCTTTTAAAAACTAAAAAAAAATAGAGTGTTGGTGAGGTATTGATAAGTTTCGGATACTTGTTAGGATCTAGATGAGTAACTTTTGTTTTTCTTTTAAATTTAATTTAAATAAGTAAACTTTGAAATTGTAAAAGCAGTAAAGGGTTTTAAGAGGGTCTCAAGGAAATGTTCCATTCAAATCCTTTTCTAAATCTGTGTTCAGGTTAATATAATGACTCAAGAACAGGAGAAGAAATGTTCTTCTATACTCATTATTTATTATGTCTAATTTATTTATTTACATCTCAGTCTGTGAACTGATGTGCAGTTGAAACTAATTGTAATTAATAGACCAGTTTTAGATTGTTATTGTTTGTTATATTTGGATGGAACATTTCCAAAGGGTTAGGGTTAGGGAGGGTGGGACCCTCTTAAAGCCCTTTACTTTTTTACGTTTGTGGATATTAAAAGTTGATCAAAGAAATTATTAATATTTATTATTATTATTTATTATTAATAATTGAACAGAACATCCACAAAAGGATCCACTGTACATAGATAATGGTTAGTCCTCTAACTCTATTTTGGGTTGGGGTTATAGTTAAGTAGCGATAAGTTAAGGACATAGTTAAGTAGAGCTGCAAAGTTCAGTCGATTAATCAATGAGTGGGTCGCCAGAAAATTAATTGGCAACTATTTCAAATTACTGATGAATTAAAATCTGAATTATCTTTGAGTTTTGGACAAAATGAGACATCTGAAGACGTCACTTTGGACTCTGGAATAATGTGAAGACCATTTTTCATTTTTTTCTGGCCTTTTATAGTCCAAACGATGATTAATCGATTAATCAAGGAAATAATTGGCAGATTTATTGATGATGAAAATGATTAGTTAGTAGCAGCCCTTTAGATAAGTAATGATTAGTTTAATCAGCAGTGATAAGTGATAATAGATGTGATGAAGTTTAGATTATACTTAATTAATTATAAGGCTTCTTTTAAAAACTAAAAACTCCCTAAAAACTAGTGCGCAGGTGAAGTATTGATATGTGTAGTATATATGTTTGGATTTAGATCAATAAAAATATGTCCACCAACTTTTTTAGCGCTTTATTTAAAAAAATAAAATGTAAAAATGTAAAAGAAGTGAAGGCTTTAAGAGGGTCTCAAGGAAATGTTCCATTCAAATCCTTTTCTAAATCTGTGTTCAGGTTAATATAATGACTCAAGAACAGAAGAAATGTTCTTCTCTACTCATTATTTATTATGTCTAATTTATTTATTTACATCTCAGTCTGTGAACTGATGTGCAGTTGAAACAAATTGTAATTAATAGACCAGTTTTAGATTGTTATTGTTTGTTATATTTGGATGGAACATTTCCAAAGGGTTAGGGTTAGGGAGGGTGGGACCCTCTTAAAGCCCTTTACTTCTTTTACGTTCGTGACTATTTAAATGTTATTAAAAACATATTTTAAAATCTACAAATCTTCTAAAAGAAAGGATGCTTTGTACACAAGTTATGGTTAGTCTTCCAAGTCTCTTTTGGGTCAAAATCCAACAAAAATTACATAAATTAGTCACAACGTGTCTCTGGGTGACATGTAACACACACACTGTAGTTTATTTTGAGTCGCTCCCACACACACCATCCTGCTGCTGGAAACACTCACTAGTGCACTAAGTGTGTATTAATCCGATGGTGAAAATAGTCCCACAAATGCTGTATTCACTGCCGAGATTGTTTGAGGAGCATACACAGAGCAGAGAAGTCAGAAAGTACTGAGAGACGGACTAATGCATTGTTGGTTTTGGTCTGTTCATGAGATTTGTTTACAATGATGCAAATATATAATATCAGCAGCTTCATCCTTAAAATATAAAAGAAGGAGTTTAAATGAAGGAAAGGGCTTCAAGAGGGTCTTTTGGCCATGTTCCTTTCAAATCCTGTTTAATTAGTATTAATAATGTCTAATTGATTTTATATTCACTGATGAGCAGGTAAAACAAGTTTCCAGATTCTTTACACCAATGTTAGTTTGTTAAACCAGCGTGTGAACAACAGGAAACATACATTTGGATGGAACATTGTCAAAGGGTTAGTGTTAGGGAGGGTGAGACCCCCCTAAAGCCCTTTCCTTCTCTTACTGAGTCATTAGAACGAGTTCACCAGCAGAACAAACAGTTGAGATGCTTTAGTGGTTTAAACAGGTCAGTAATGGTAGCTGCTGGGGACGGCTCCACTCCATCACACCCTTCAACAAAAAGATTTATTTAAAACATCAACAACAAAGACAACAAAAAAAACACATTTATGTTTACAGGGGAAGTAACGAGTCTCCAAATCTTTATTTTCCTTCTTGATTTTCTTTGAAAAACTTAAAACGAAATATTATACAGATAAGATTTTGACCTCATAACAGAAGAAAAGGACTTCAGGAGGGTCTACTGGCAATATTTCAGTCCACCTGTTTTTCCTGCACTGCATATGTTAATAAATAAGTTCCCATTCTGCACCAAATTGTATTTGTGTGTGACACAATGTTAGACTCATTTCAGCCACAAGAGGTCAGCAGTGCACAGGTCTAAAGTGTCGGTCTGATCTGAATGGACTTCTGTCACAGTCTGCACTCAGCTTGTCTTTCATTTTGAGCTGTTTTTAGTCGTGAATGTCATCTGGATACTGAGCCATAGAACACAATAAGAGGCTGAACAAGAAGCTCCAAGCATCGTCGACCCCAGTCATTATCACTGGTCACCAGTGGGACATGCTCATTTGGATAGAAAGACGTATTTAGGGATAATTCCGAGACAGTAGTTCAGACAATATAAACAAACAAAACAGGAAGCCAGTCATCACAACATTGCTCCATAGTTCCACCAGTGATCAGAGACTCCACAGGGTTCCTGTGATGGAGCCTGTATTGCCACTTCAGAAACTGCACTCCTGATCTCTTGTGGCTGAAACTTGTAGAACACACTTTCATTTGTGGTTCACACCTGTTTACATTTCATTGTGAACAACAAGAAGCTTATATTTGGATGGAACATTGCCAAAGGGTTAGGGTCAGGGAGGGTGAGACCCCCATAAAGCCCTTTACTCTCTGTTACTGAGTCATTACAGCGAGTACTGGTACTACTACTGGTAGCAGCAGTGCAGTAATAGTGGTTGTAATATTAACAAGCAGAAGCAAAAGTATTTAAAGATCTGAAATGTTTTAACTAAATAATATGATATGTTATTATCTAATAATACAATATAATGTAGAGAGGATGTTCAAAATGAATGCAGGCAGTATTAAGAGCAATGATATGAGCATTAGCAGCACGTGTCAGTGGTATTAGTGACATTTCAGCTGTAGTTGTAGTCGTCATAACAGACTGTAAACAGTAAGTATTAGTAGGTGGAGAGAAGCAGGGCTACTAACATTACTAATAACTAACAGCTGGATTAGTAGTAGCACTTAAAGTATTTGTACTAACCAATAAAAATCAAGGTTGGGCAATATAAATAAGATCTGTCTTGGTAAATGTAATTTCATATTATGATATAAAATATCTGCCAGTTTATTTTAATGTGTGAGTCCTCTAAATCAAATATCAAAAGAATAAAATAATGGGGAGAAGAATGATAGAATAATCGAACCAACTCATTTAACTTTACTGTGTCCTTTTGTAGTAATGATACTAGTGGCAGCCTTCTTTGCAGTAATAGTAGAAGAATTGCTGTAATATGTCAGTGTTAGTAGCAGTGGTAATAACACTGCTATCAGTACAAAGGTAACAGTAGGGTTCGTAGCAGTAGGAATTACAATAGAAGCTGTGACGGTAGCAGTGTTGGCAGAAGCTGGAGGCCTTGTTATAATTAAAGAAAGTTATAATGGCTTTATAACAGAGGTAAAGCACTTTAGGAGGCTCTGCTGGTTAAACTCCAGTCCAGCTGCTTTCACCTGTTGCTGCATATGTTAATATGATGACTGAAAAATGTGGAATACTCTTTCAATGTGATCATTTTCCAGTGTTTCATCAAATGAATTATGTTCTTCTCTGTGTCTTATCAACAAGGAGGAGTGAACAAAACACTGAGGTAGCTCTTCATGTGTAGCCGGCACTGATCGTCACTTTCAGCAGTTAAATGACAGCTGGCACTATTTAACGTGACCTCTGTGAATAACTTGATGACGGGCCAACATTAAACAAGCTGCTGTTGGGTTTGTGTGCTCTCCCAGTTCAATTTGCATTTGTATGATGTATGTAAGCAGTTGTGTCAGTAGTATTTGTGACATTTCAGCTGTAGTAGTAAAGTTCAAGAATCAAATACAATCCAACGTTGTTGTCCACCAACGTGGAACATTGTCTTTGGCCCTTCTAGCAGTTTATTAAAACATCCAAACACAACCCATGTGTAGTGTGAATATTCGTCCTCTGCTTGGTTTGCTTGGTCTCTTGTCTCGTCCCCTTTCATGAAGAAGCCGAGGTCTTCATGAGAGCAGGTTCTCCTGGGCGGCTGGGAAGCCTTCAAACAGGGTTCCTACAAAGTCTTTGTCAAAGTTTGGAAAATGCTTACTTTTAACCGTTATGTTTTCAAGGTCAAGAATATGCTTGAATTTGAATATAGTCATTGGAAAATGCTGGATTTTCAACATAATCTGGTGTTTCATCTACACAGTCACTAATGTAAACCAAAATTCTTTTGATATTTGAAATGAAACGATCCTGTCGTCATGTTTGTTTGTTGTCTGCTAAGTGGAGCTAGATTGACTGACATGGGCGTCGAAATGAAAAGGGAGCGTTTTCCGCTCCGTGTCTTGTGTAAGTATGGAAATCTTTGGTTTAGGTACCTTGAAAGTGCTTGAAAAGCACTTGAATTTTCCTCTTAAAAAGCTGCTTAAAGCTGGCCTGCTCAGTCCCTCCCTCTCTCAGCTCCTGCATGATACCCTTTGTTTGTTTGTTTGGTTTGTTAGTTTTCAGCATTCAACATCCTCCATCACTGAGACTTCTGTATCTCCGTCAGCTGGGCCTCAGAAGCTACCTGCTCAGAGACATCTGCACCCAAAGCCTCCAGCTGCAGGTCTTTGTCTGCCCTCATCCCTCCACTCTCGTCCCTGCAGCCCCGTCCACATTTATGCCTCCAGCTTCACTTCTCCCCCAAGCCCCCTCTTCTGTCTCCTGTTCAACAGTTCCCACTGCACGTCTCTCCAGTCTCTTAAGGAAAGAATATTTAGAAATACAAACTGCTGGAATGGGAAAAAAAACCTGCTCTAGACTTTGTTTTGTGAAAAGAAGCAGTATGAAATAACATAATAAAGAGCTGAGTTTTAAAAAACATTGTATTATGTCACATATTTATGGTTTTATATGTATTTATTTACTTATGTATTTCATTATGTCTTATTTATTTAATTCTGCCTCTGACCTGCGTGTGGGCTTACATTACGTATCTGAAACAATTCGTTGTGCCAGTGTGTGTGATTTAATTCCATGTTATCAGATTTCCATTCAGTATTCAGACTTTAATTGCATTTTCTCAAGTTACTTTTGATGTCCTCAGGTTTTGATTTCATATCACATTTTATTCAACATTGAATATTTGATTCCATATTCTCAAGTTGTCATTCAATATTCTGTTTTCCATTCAATTAAATCTTGTAAGTGAATATTTTATTTGAACTTCAACAAGAACCTTCAACATTTCATTAACAACAGTATACAGGCATTTATGTAGGCATTATTTCCAAGCAGCAGTAACCTACGAAGAACCAAGAACAAAACAATTCAAAAGTAAAACAAATGGAAAATATATTTGGTTTGCATAATTTGGCATTTAAAAAAAAATCATTATTAAAAATGGTTTAAGAATTGATGTGTGTGTGCTTGTGTACAAAGAAAAAGCTGGGCTTTATACAGTACATAACTATCTTTTTACATAATCTTAATGCATTTTCACATTTTATTTTTCTTTAGACTTAAAGAAAGGGTTCAAACGTCAGTGTTCACCCTGTACAAACTCCACAAAATAATTTAATATAATAATTTAAGGGTTAAATGGGTTTTTATCTTATCCACCACTTACTTTTGTAGTTTCACAACGCTTTTATAAAAGACTACAACTCCCGCCAGGGCTGGCCTGTCATATGACAGCTGTGTGTTTTGTCATGTGACCTTGACACTGCTCAGTCAGTACTCCGTTTCCCTGTTTGGCAGAGCCACAGGCTCCAAACTGAAAACACTTCATTTCTCTCAAAGCGCCACCGCACATTTAGACAGGTGATCTCACGGCTCTGAAATTACACTCCGACCGGTGTTCAGCCGCTCACTGGGCTTTGTGCAAGACTTTACATGTCAGCCTGTGGTAGACTCACAGCCCCAGCGGCTCCCCGGCAGGCCTCTCTGTTCACCGTGTGAGCATCAGTCCTCACGCCGCGGTTGGGTGGGTCCAGCTCGGCCACAGGGGCAGCATGGGCCCGGTGCACAGCTAGCCTCTGCCCTTAAAAGCTACAGAAAGGGATGAATCACATCGGTGGTGAACTGTTTAGCTCGGATGCTACTGCTGACGGAGTTTGGCTGTCAGAATGAACGGTGAGTGTTTGTTGCTCCATTGCCTTTTGTTAAAGCATAAAATGTCAAATCATGCATGCAAGAGCAGAGTCAGAAACTTGTCAGGAGCTTCGGTGTCCCTCCTGTAAGTCAGGGATTTCTGCTGACTTGTTGAAGTGACTCTGCAGCTACTTCCCTATTGTTAATATCCAGCTAATGGCCTTTCCGGTCTGTCAAACCTGAGTGAATTAATATAGATGCCCATGTTTTGCTTCAGAGAAAATATAAGCTATTCAGCACTATTCAAACGCACTTTCTAAGGCTCTAAACTGTTACATGTGTGAAAGCTCTATGTGAATCTTGTCTAATGCATGACCAACTGCACTGCCACAGAAGCACATGCTGTTCAGGTTGACTGTGACAGCCTGGCAAGTTAACATGAGAAGCTATCTTCTTGAGGCTGTTGGTATCCCTGAGGTTAAAGAAGTGTGGTTCAGACAAGTTGCTGGTCTGAATCCCACGTAAACATGTCGGTGGTGGAAAGTGACAGCTCCAGCCTCCGTCCCTCTGCAGCTGTTGAGGTGCCCTTTAGCAAAGCACGTGACCCAGAGCTTGTTCAGCCTGTAGAGGACTGAGGTAGAAGTGGGAAACACCTGGTTAATGTTTAACCTACCTGTGCTTTGAAAAAAACAAAAACACCACTGTTTCTTCAGAGCCTAAAGTGATGTCTTCAAGTGTCTTGTTTTATCTGACCCACAGTCCAAAAAGATAAAACAGAAAAAAGCTGCAAATCTTCACATTGGGAAAAGCTAGACAAATAGTTGGGGTTAAGCTTAAAAAATACCTTAAACTACATTATTAAAATTGTTGCAGATTCATTTTCTGTCCATCGTTTAATTGATTAATCTACCAATCCTTTCAGCTCTAGTTGTAACTGTGTAAGAAACTCATTATAGAAGGGTACTATACAAACATTATAACAAACATTTTGAAAGTGCCTCCAGGTTTATTGCAGGATTACTAATATTAAAGCAGCCAAATGAATTTATTTATTGGTTTATTTAACAGGGACAGCGCACATTAATAAACACTGCATTAAATGCGCTTACAGCACACACTGAAAGAGTTTGTTTTATTTCATTCTATTTTATTTATTTGCTGGGGTGTAATATAGGTGGGGGTTATTCATGCTGTAATAATTTAAATGATCCATTATAAACAATCTGAAACTTGTGTTCCTCTTCTTCTTTTTTCTTCAGCAGTTAATTTCCTTCCTCTCCTCTTGGACATGCATAATTAATAGAGGAAGAAGCAGTACTGGGAAATGGAGTCTGCATTACAGTCATTTTTCTTAATCTGTCATCGAACTGAATGTGGCTGATTTCCTCTGTTTGTCTGCAGGCACTCAGCAGAGTGATACCAAGAGGCAGCACCTCCTGGAGAGGCTGCTGGATGCTGTCAAGCAGGTGGGTCACCTGGTATCTCTACGTTCTTCATGTGGGAGACGACGCAGTTCCAGACTTTATTTTCAAAAATCGGCTAGAGCTTCAAACGCCCCCAAACGTTCACTTCTTTTCCAAATTCTAAGGCTGCGTGTGCATGCTCAATAAATCACTTCACCTTAAAAGTGTGTACTGTACTGCAATAATGCCTTTCAATGGAACACGAAAGTGATTTAACATTGTCTGTGTGGCGTCTGAATCCCTTTTAGTTCCTTTATCTACCAAAACACACTAGAGGAAGTAAAACTGAACATCATTTACAACTTTGACAGGTTGATCTTCTATTGAATTAAGCTCAAATATGTTGGGTAGATATATGGCAAAAATAAAGAGGAGAATTTGAGTGTTATTAAAGAGTCATATCATATTAGATTTTTTGTCTTTGCCGTTGAGGATGGAGACATAGCGTTGGCAGGTGTGGTTTGATGTGATGTCCTTTCCCATACAAAGAGAAAGTGGGACCTTCATGTACAGTATCAGGGCTTGTCTGGACTGGTTTGTGGTTTCAAGGAACAGAGTTTCCTTATAGAAGCTCTCGTGTCTCTGCAGACCTCTAACACAGTATTCAGCAAGGAACCGTCATGGGCCATTTATTCAGGTGACGATGCTGAGTTGAGGCTTTGAGTTATGTGAGTGTAAACAGATTCACTACCCTGCATTTATTTTTGACAGTGGTTTTGTCTTTAATCCACTTTATTTGGTCGTAATCAGGACTCCTTTCCAGCTACCAAACAATAGGCTGCTGGGATCCTCATATTCAAATATCAAATACAGTGCACCATCAGTACTGTTCATCAGAAAAAGACTGTCCGGTTGCTACTCCAGCTATTTTGGCCCTTGAAATGTTGAAAATGTGCTCATTGTGTGCTTGAACCTAGCGAGTACAAGTATGTCATAGGCAGTTACTATCATTCCCTTCATATCTTTCCAGTGCCAAATCCGCTTTGGAGGAAGAAAGGAGATTGCCACAGACTCAGACAGCAGGTAAGAGAAGCTGCCTGTTACCGAGACATTCTTCTGTTGAATCTGTGTTTATTTAGCACCCAAGAGGTTGTTTGCGTGCGTAGTTCACTGTCACTTGATGCTGTGGTGCTTTTTAGGCTCTGGTATGTGCTTATCTTACCTTCAGCCTCTTCTGCACAGCGATCGGGCAACATGCCCAGCTGGAGGAAGAATTTCTTCACTACAAAAATCATTTGAAAGTGAAGGGGAGAGAGCTTTACAATATTTTCCATCAGGCCTAAGCAATGAGAGCGCTAAATTTTATGATGTTAATGATGTTCATAGAAAGGAAAAACTGGGTATGTACGAACAATTATGTACCAACCTTGTTTCATCAGAGCTTAGTGCTGTCAGAGGGGAATATTTGATCAAAATCTCATATCCTGTGCTGCTCTGATCTCATGTTGAGGTTGTAGCTTCAGTTTTTGAACATTAATTACCATTTCTACCTTGCTGATAAAGGATCTCTTAGTGGCATTTTGAATTGTTGTATGATGCATAGATTCATATTTTGAAACATGAACGTAATGTGGACTCTTTATAATTTAGTGGTGGTTTTGCAAACTGACATCATAAATATGCATAATGGTAGTTTAAAGTGCACCCATAATTTCTAGTGGCATAAAAAACTGTGCATGTACTGTTCACATTGACCAGTGAATGATAAGTCCCCTTTCTGTCCCAACAGTGACTTGTCTTTGTCTCTGCAGGGTGATCTGTCTATGTGCCCAGTTTGAAGCGGTGCTGCAGCATGGCCTGAGGAAGAGCCGAGGCCTGGCTCTCACCGCTGCCGCTCTCAAGCAGGCTGCAGGCTTCAGCAGCAAGACTGAAGCAGGTACGATACTTGTAACTGGCTGCGTGGTCTGTTAGTCAAGGCAGCAACTTAACTTTAGCCTCCAGCCTGTACCTTTGGAAGAAGGAGACCTGAGAATGCTAAGCTCGCTACACGGTAGCTTGGCTGGTTATTTTGGAAGTCGTGGGGGGGGGGGGGGGGGAGTGGGAGGCTCCGGCCTGCAGGATAACCACATGCTCACACCCACACACACACACACACACACACACACACACACAAAACCTGGCTGTGAGACCAGGTGGTTAGACCTCAGATAGGGCCTACAGTTCTTCCCTGTTTCACTCTCCGCTGTGATCACCTGTCTGTCTTTAAACCTCCGTTCTGTCTGTGGTGGGCAGCATACCTGCTGGGGCTTTGCACTCCTAACAGGTACATGAGATGTGCTGTCATTATAAATGCATGTTGTGTGCTCAAGCATTGTTCAAACCCACAGATGTTTATTTTAAATTCCAGTCAAGATCCCAAACATCCCAAGCAGCCTATGGCATGCTGAACTACTGGGAAATCTTATGATAGCTGGTACAAACATGCAGAGGACATCTGGGATAGTTCCAGTTGAGGTAATGGTTCAGCCATAAGAAAAAACAACTTGGATTTGAATATTTAATTCAGTGTAATATAACTAATATGTATCTATAACTATCTTAACCATTTATCCATTACTTTACACTAACAATTCCAACTGTTAATCCGTTAGTATTAGCTTTTTAAATAATTGATCTATTTGGTAAGTATTTCAAGTGTTAAACCTATACATTACTTTAGCTAACTATCTTAACCATTTATGCATTACTTTTAGCTAACTATCTTAACAATTTATCCATTACTTTTAGCTAACTAAATTAACAATTTATCCATTACTTTTAGCTAACTGTCGTAGCCATTTATCCATTACTTTAAGCTAACTATCTTTACAATTTATCTATTACTTTTAGCTAACTATCTTTACAATTTATGCATTTCTTTAGCTAACTATCGTAACCATTTATCCATTACTTTTAGCTAACTGTCGTAGCCATTTATCCATTACTTTTAGCTAACTATCTTAACAATTTATCCATTACTTTTAGCTATCTTTACAATTTATCCATTACTTTAGCTAACTATCTTAACCATTTATCCATTACTTTTAGCTAACTGTCGTAACCATTTATCCATTACTTTAAGCTAACTATTTCAACTGGTAATCCATTAGTATTAGCTTTGTCAATCATCATCCATTAGGTAAGTATTTCAACTATTAAACCTACACATTACTTCTAGCTAATTTGACTGTTTATCAGTAGCCTTAAGCTAAGTACTGTTTATCCATTACTTTTTGCTAACTATATTACTTGTAGCTTTTTATGTTAATTAATGATCCATTACTATCAGTTGCAGCCATTCATCCACTCATGTTACTTTTAGCTAGCTGTTTGTTTGTCATTGCTTCTCTGCTCATTTGCCAATTGTTTTTCACACACTCGCAACTTGTGGTGTTCAGGTGTTACAGTTGACTCAATATGTGGATAATTTTTTTAATCCAATCATAATTTCTAATCAAAATATTTGAGCTACTCCACACTTCTCCCTCTGACAACTGCAGAAGTGGAATCTCCATTCAGCTGGTTAAGACATTAGTTTCACATTATACTAAATAGTTTCTACTGTGTCATATTTAAGAACTATTAATTCCAGATGGAAGAGGAAATGCATGACTTCTGTAATGGCTACCACGTCATAACCATTAGCATATCTGACGTTTTCCTGTATTTTACAGTCAGTTAGAAGGATTGTGGCAGAAGTCGTGGATTTCTAATGAAGCCAAGCCCTCTGACAAAGCCAGAAATAGCAGCCAACATTTTTAACACATTGTTCTGAGGATATATGCTAATCATATGCAAAAGAGTACCATACTGTAACACTCATTCCTATTAATTACCACACCTCAGAAAACTTGCATTGTCATTTATCATTTTTTCCCTGTGTTGTAGAAAAAACTACAGTTGTGTGGGTTCAGAGGTGAGTGCAGAATACGGTGAGGTGACAGGTAGGAAGTCAGGATGGAGCTGTGTGAAAGGAGGCGTGGGTATTTGTTGAGGAAAGACTGAAGATGTGCTGACTCTCAGGACACCAGAAGTGTTTTTGCCACTGCTTCACTGACCTTTTGAACCTGTTGTGTAACTCAAGAACAGTTGTTTTTCACAAATGAGATAGAACTGATTATCTCCTTATTTGTCCCTCCATTGTCTCTCCTGCTCTTTTCTCCTTTTATCCCCCCACCAGAGTTGACTTTCTGGTTCTATGTGAAGGAGCATCTGAACCGCCACGAGCTCCAGCGGTTCTACTCGCTGCGTCAGATCTCCTCAGAGCTGGGCCGGGGCCGTGCCTGGCTGCGCTGCGCCCTCAATGAGCACTCGCTGGAGCGCTACCTGCACACACTGCTGGCTGACCACCCGCGCCTGGGGTTAGTACAGTGTGTGTGTGTGTGTGTGTGTGTGTGTGTGTGTGTGTGTGTGTTTGGTTATGTATGATTTCTTCTTGATGAAAGCACCATAACCTATTTGACCGTAGTTCAGTGAACTCAGTAATAAAGATATTTACATTTTCATATGACACGATGTTTTTATGTTTTTGTATCAGTGGGAACTTGCATGCATGCTCTTTTCAGAAGTTATGCTGACACTCCAGAATCTGTTGACCTCTACAGTACAGCTCTGTGCAGCTGGTATTTACTGGTATTTCCTCTCTGTTCTCTAGAACTTATTATGAAGACTGGGCTTTTATTCTTGATGAAGAGAGAGCAAGTATGCTCCCCACCATGGCTGCAGGTGAGTTTGTGTTTTAATGTCAGGTAATTGCAGGGTAAACATACCACACACGTACACGACTGAAGTAGGGACGTTAGGCTTGTCAGATGTGTAGCCATGCTAGTGCTGTGGCTAAATCTTAGCCAAGCAACGGCATGGTCAACATTATTGTATTTTGAAATGCCACTCCAAGGGAAGTGTACACCAGTGAACATGTTAGTATGCTAATGATAGCAGTAAGCTTAAAGCGCAGCTAAAAGTGATTAATGTTGAACCAAGTCTTGACAACGTAGAGCTGAGCCTGACAGTCTGAGTCCTTTTGATTTATGGCCCTCATGTCAGGCTATATTTTTTGCCCTCAAAGTGGTAAAAATCTAAAAGTCTTAATTTTTTATCCATTCAAAAATTTTATTTTCTGGTGTGTGATGAGCCTCGCAGCCTCGCATCTCATTGAAATTTAAACATGCTTCACACAAACGGAGCTGCTGTAAAAGCAGTTATTTAACTGACTTTGCACTTTACTTGTTTAGCATGACTGGATTTTAGTGGGAATTAGTGTTAATGTCTGTGCTCTTACTGTTGAACTATTGATGAGCACAAACTCTAAAATATTAAGAATATGTACCACTGATCTTATGCCAGAGTGTTTCCTCTCTTTTCAAACACAGGCAGATATGCTGAGTTCATCTTAGGCTGCCCTCTCTCGCTGTTTGTGCCCAGAAAAGCTTACAAAGCACTTTGCAGAAGTTCAAAAGCTTCATGTGATTTAACTAGACTGATCTGTGATATATTTAATGTTTCCTCTCTCTTTCTGCTGCGTTCTACAGGTTTGAACTCCATCCTGTTTGCCATCAATATCGACAACACTGACCTGAATGGCGGGGTGACGCGAGGAGGGGGCTCCTCGGTGTCCCACCTCCTCAAGGAGTCCACGCAGGGCATCGGCAGCCTGTGGAAAGAGTCGACTCAAGGGGTCAGCAGCCTGCTGCGAGAGATCAGCACCGCCACGGCTGTGGTGCCCGGCTTCACTCCCAGAGCGGACGGAGCCTCAGATCCACTACCCGTCGTGCCACGCAGCACCTCTGCCGGTAGGAAACAGCAGTATTTGATATGACTTGTTTGTTTTGCTGCAATAGACGGGGCTGGACAAAATAATTCACAATACAACACAAGAGCCATGCAAGAAATACAAAATTGGCTGTTTTGTTTCCAGCGTGGAGTCCAGCGTTCCTTTTTGCTCATACTGTTTCTGTCATTCTGTCCGCCCCTGGAATGCCGTGAATCATACATCATGGTCCTCTGGCTCTAACTTGAAATAAATCTGGCAGAGGGTGGACACATTCTGTATTTAAGTTTTGCAGCACATCATATATTTACTCTTAGAAAAAGTGTTTATGTCACAGAAGCATCACAGAACCAGCACGAACAGCAAAACAACATGGTGGAGTTTGAGCATGCATAATGAATTGCACTGGTGGGACAAGTCTAGTGGACGCAACACAAGGCATCTGCAGCAGAGTGCTGCAGCAGTGTTGAAATCCCCCATGAAATGAATAAACTTCCAGAATGTCTGCCTCCTTGTTTGACCTCATTTAGCTGTCTGCCCCAGTCCATCCCACCGGGGAAAACTCACACCGCTTTCTCTCCGTATATTCTGCTCAGAGGGATGAACAAGCTTTTAAATTTTAACTGTGCGGTGTTAAAACTTTCCACTGGAATGAATGCAAATGAAATTGTAAGCTGGTGTGCCAGCTCCTCGAGGTGGGAAGACCCATTCACATTATTCATTGGTAGAAGACTCTACCAGTAATGCACAGTCTGGCTTTTTGGCTCTGAAAAGGAAGAGGGTTGAACCACAGATAGTCCATTAGAAATGCACTTTTAAAGGCCTAATTGAAATAAACTTAAGATGCTGATGTCACCAGTACTAAACTTTGCTGTATGAACATTTGGAGGGAACTAGTCTAGACAGGTGAAATGTACTGAATTCATTCACTTTAGTCAAGGTTGAGATTGAGGTTTTTGTTCACTTCTTTTTCATCTTTTCCCACCCAGACTCAGGGCTGAGGAAAGAGCGGCGGAGGAAGAAGAAAATCACCAACATCATTTCCTTTGATGACGATCTGGACGGAGGGGCAGAGGACGAGGAGGAGGGGGAGGAGGACTCCCAGAAGATGGGCGTCATGAGGAAGAGCCACACTGCTCCCGCTCAGAGCAGTGTGGAGGAGGGGATAGACCCTTTGGAGCCGGCCTTCTCCGAGTCGCCGGCTCAGAACGGCCTGGCTGAGCCAGGCATAGTCAGCTGGGTGGGGTCGCCCCATCCCTCTCGTACTCCACCCAGTACTACACCTCCTCTGCCTGACAGTAAGAGCATAGACAACGAGGAGGAGGAGGAAGAGGAGGAGATGTACAAACCCAGAGCACAAACCCAGGAGGAGGAGAGGATCAGCTCTGATCAGTGAGTCACATGACTTCAGTTAAATTATCAGTTATAAAAGTATAAAGAGAAACATTTCACATTTTTCAAATTATACTGACACCAATGAATGTGGGCTCGGGGCATGATACCCTTGGAGGTTGCTAATTAAGTGCATGTGAAATTAAAAAGGAGATCATAAAAAATTAGAGTTATAATTAAAAAGAGTGCATATTTTAGTTTCACCCTGTTTTATTTGTTGAGTTGTTAAAATATGGGCTGTGTGGATCCAAATGGTGGGGGGGGCAGAATGAAAGTGTTTTTAGAAAACAAATGCATACACAGCCTGCGGAAGCAGAAAGTCAACAAACATTATGAAAAAGTGGATGGTGGAAGATGGACCATTAATGATGGGTTCATTTTCCAATATACAGTTCCAAAATACAGTATATTAGTTTATAGATCAATAAAGAAAAATCCTGAGATACTGCGTGATAGTGCGTACATGCCTCAGACTCGTCACGTTTTTTTTAAGTTTTCTTCAGTATCAAAGTAATCCAGTGATACTTGTCTGTACATTCATGATTACACTTCTAACATGAACTGCTGATAGCTAATTTGGCAAACTTTTAATGGTGCCAATATACCAAAATGTAAACAGACACAGACAGGGTTCACTCAGGTTGTAGCCCACAGCATAACTCACTAAATCCATGGCAACATTATACTTCCTTGTCACATCCCCCATAGCATTATGGGAGGCGCAGTTGTCTCGATTTTGTCTGAGAAGGTGCCCCAAAGTGTTGGACTGTCCCTGGAATAGACCATAGGATGTGTTGTGCAGTTGAGGTTTTAATCAAAAATGTTCACAGATGACCTATGTGGCAGAGCGAGACTGAAATGTACTTATTGCTCTGGGAAAAGCCACAACCAAACCAGACCGAGGTTTAAAATTGTCTTGTTTTAGGGTGGTGGTAGGCAGCCTGTCCAGTGTATCCACGTGGAGCCCTCTACAGGTGATGACCGACCACAGCAGCTCAGACATCCTCATTCCTCTGAACCCTGCAGACCCCCAGCCAGGTACTGTAGTCCAAGAAACACTAAAACAAATGTTGCAGACTTTCAGCATCCTGCAGCTACAAGGAAGATAGAGGCATATTAAAAACACTTCCTGATGTACTCTGTTCCCAGATCGGTATAATATTTCTTGACTGCCTTTAGCCTCTGCACTGATCCCCAGTTGACATTTACATAAAGAGTTATTACTTACTGAGTTTGAAGTTGTACTGTGGCAGCTCAGTGCTCTAAGGGTGCACTGTTGCGTTTGTTTGACTGTTTTTACTGCTGCTTTTGGCTTCAGTGGGGGAACGGTTGTGGGTCAGGTGAAATTTCGGGACTTTCTCTGTTAGTCACCTTCACTTTTACTTTCATTTTGCTTCAGTGAGCTCTGTGGAGGACGCGGCTGCATTTCCTGCTCAGTCAACAGGACCGGTGGGAAACTGTGAGAGCAGCACATCGCTGCTAACGTTCAAGTAAGCTATCGTTTCCTGCGGGAATGACATGTTGCTGAGTGAATTATGTGCAATTTAGGGGAAATTATTCATCGGTTTTAGTCATAGGACTTAAAACTGGCATGTCTAGTCAGGCTTTCGTGCTGCAGCCTCAGCTTTCTTTATCAAAATGAATTGTGAAAATTCCTGATTCCTCTCTGTTTCAGTATGGAGTCCAGTCCACCGACGCACTCTGCTCCACTCTCCAGTGTGCTGCCAACATCTGGTCTGCCAGAGTCCATGACAGTGGGTGAGTGCTTCTCGTTTTGCCTCCTGTCTGCCTCTTATTTACTATTTCTCACTCTTTCAATTTCTCTCTTCTAGCTCGCTGTGTGCTCAAACCGGTTCTGTGTTGTGAATCATCATTTCCTTTATGGCAGGTGTGAGCTAGCATCAAGACAACTGAACAGTGTCTTTGCACAGGTATTGACTTGACTAATAGCAATTAGATCCCTTTAACTGCAAAAAACAAGGTTTGAACATGCTAACCAACAAGGTGGATTTCAATTGTCATGGATGACTAAATCCATAAGACAGAAGACGCGTCAGGAATGACACTGTTATGACCTAAAGGATTCATTATCATCACTAACTTCTTTGGAGATTAGATTGTCTTCTGATAAAACCTCAAGAGGAACTCGAGAGTCATGCACTGCAAAGCATTTTATGAACTAGTTAAATTTTCTAATTTCAAGCAAAGAAATCTACAAATAGGTTCAGAAAAAATGACTTAATACATTTTCTTGAAACTAGCTTAAGAATCTAGCCACTATAGAACCTCAAACCAGTCAAAACAAGTCAAAAAGACTTGGATTTAAACCTGTTTAGCTTCATGTAAGGGTAGAATTGTAAGAAATTTAAGTTGAAGATGCTTGAAACCAGATTATTTGTCTCATGGACAACACAAATTTTGCAGTTTTCTGCTCAGCAACCCCTCACATCAGTGCACAGAAATTGAATAATTAAGTGTCAGGCCTAATACAGCACAAATCTCAGTAAGTGAAATCTCTTAATTTCTTTGCTGAGGATAAATTAAATAAAATGTAAAAGTGATTTGCATTATATTCGACAGCAAAAATCCCAATTGTTAAATCACCAGATCCTCCTGAGGTTGTAACAGCAGACAATCTAATCTCAGAGTATATTGCCAAGAAGTTTGTGATGGTAATGAATCCTGTGGAAGTCCTGACGTGTCTTTGTCTGGAAATTTCACTGCAGCTGTCGTCTGTGGCAAATTAAATCCAACGTGCTGATTAGTATTTTCAAACCTTGTTGTGTTTTCTTTGCAGTTAAAGAGATGTAATTGCTATGAGTGAAGTCCTGTGTCAAGAGATGGTTCAGTTCTTTTCCACAACGGCAAACGCTCCACCAGGTGGCAATGTTGGTCCAGCTCACATTGCCGCATACACACATACTTGTCTGCTCCCCTCAAAGGGTTTTGCTTGTGAGAAAAAAATGAGTGTGACACAAAGTCAGACTGTGTGAATGCCTGCCATTTACATCGGCTGTGCGATTTCAGATGTGGATAAGATTTCAGATTAAATAAAAACACTTGATGAGCACTTTAATGTGTGCATGCTCACACTGATGCTGTTCCTTGGATTCTGTGTGTGTGTGTGTGTGTGTGTGTGTGCGTGCGTGTGTGTGTGTGTGTGTGTGGTGGGTGGGGGGCAGGGGAGGAAAGGTGAGTGGAGCTGCCTGTAAGCGCTGGGATTGAGCTCTCGTCCAATCTATTAGCCTGGGTAAGAGGAGGTCACAGGGTCACAGAGAGAGCTGGCGATCTAAAAATCGCTGGTGCAGAGGCAGAGAAAATAGTCTTCAAGGTGCCGAGCTCCATAAGGCCTTAGAAGATGTAAAACACACATCTCAGTGAAGGAGAAGGTTTTAGTTAAAAGTGAAATCCACCCTGAAACACTGTGACATCAGGTTTTGGTGTCAGTCCCCTCAGAATCAAAGAGCTTCTCTCCAGACTCACTGACATCCAGCAGTCTCACAGGGAGAAGTCCATCGCGACGGAGGCAGTGATACCAATTTTTCTACGCCTACTGTCGGCTCAAGACCAGAATGCAGCGCAGCCAAAACAGACTTTGCATTTTGAGTAAAATACTTTTTTCTCGACTGGAAACATCCCGCTCGCTGGCTCCGTTGCTTTCGCTCTCCCCGCCTACTCGTATAACCCAAAGCAACGAGTACGGCCGTATTTCTCGTGGGGTTGTTCAAAGTTGTATTGGGAATCGCAGGAAACCACTGAGGAAGAAGACGGCGAGGCCGGTTGATGAAAAATTCTTGGAAAGCTTGTATGATAATTGATGATGTACTGATTTTATAAGAATATCTCTTTGTAGATTTTTGCCTTTAAGCAAGTCAAACACGAGCGTCATTCTCCTGATCTGCAGCTTGACTTATTTCTCACTAACGCTCACCACTCATAACCATCAATTTTATATATGACCAACATTTTAAGAGAAATCCTACACTTCATACTGAAGGTGAGGGGTTTGAAAGAAGTCTGTATTTAGGAGGCACTGGGGGTCTAACGAGATGCATTATGGGAAATGTAGGATCCAGTGTTTTTGAAGCTTGACCATCTGTCTCTTGTCCCAAATGTATGCAAGAGCGATACTAAATTGTTTGAGCGTGTTTATTAAGTCAGGGATCAAACGGAGCAGTTGATTGGCTCATTCATATTCGGACAAGAGTGTAATAACAACTTCTATGAATAGAGCAACTTGCGATATGTCATTACAGCGTGTGTATGTTTAGTGCTTAAGAATAGTAAAAACAGCTAATGACAGTGTTTGGCCTTATCGTGATTAAGGCTCTGTGAAACACTCACATGCGCACGCACACACACACACACACACACACACACACACACACACACACTGATGAATACAAAGCCTGCTGGACCTTTAAGGTGTGTGGGAGAAACAGAGAGGAAAAATGGTCCCTCAGTGATTTCCAGCCAGACCTGACAGTGTGTGAGGCCAAGCAGTCCATTGATTGGAGAGTATGGAGTCTATAATTCACAAGGCACCCCGATTACATGGCCCAGCTCCCTGCTAATGCATCTATTATTGGAACAATTGAGCAAGAGCGTGCAGGTTCTGGTGGAGGTACACAAACACACACACACGCATGCACGCATGCACGCACACACTCGTGCAGGCACACTTTTTTCCCAGCAATGGTTACTCTTACACATATGAGTTGCACGCGTATATATTTCCACTCACACACACATTCACACACACACACACACACACTTGTGCTGTAATTTGTCCATGTCCCCCTGTGACGACAGAAGGGCGTCTGGCTCTACTGAAGTCCCTAATGGCTCGTCTGTGGCACCCGCTGTGAACGCGTGGTCGGACTAAAGGTCATATTTATTTCTGGCCTGCTGATGTGGAGAATGGAGCTGTGGAGATAATAGACTTCCTCTGCTCTCTGTTGTGCTCTTCATCACACTCCACCTCCTCCTCCTCTTCCTTCTCCTCCTCCCCCAACCAGGCACTTAGCTTGGGGCTCGTGGAGACCTACTTGTGTCTTGGGCTACATCGACACCCTACATTAGTTATGAGAAAAGAGTTGTGGTCTCCGCGTGCGTGTGTGTATGTGTGTGTGTGCGTGTGTATGTAAATGGTGCAATGCAAAGTGCAGGATAGACTAACTCCATGTCTCATGGTTGTTATTTTTGGAAATCCTGGTAGCAGCCTAGTTAGGGGCTTTGAAATCTTCATGTGCACCTTCAAGCGTAACTATGGAGACGCGTCAGTGTACTGTACCACCACACCGCCCAAATCTTTACATCAGGATGGAGATTAACACCAGCCAGCAGCTGACTGGCTGCAGCTGATACACTTCAACTGACTGATGCTTTAAGCCTGAAAATTATACTGGGGATTTTACACTGTCACTGTTACACTGTGTCAGAAATTACTGACATTTTATTTTTTATTAGTGGATTTTGAAATTCAGTTTTGTGCAGACATTCATGGCCCCCAGAATCCTGATGAATTCTCCTGACTTTTCATCTAGCGCCACCAACAGGTCAAAGCTTTCACTTATCCAGTGACATGTATCAACATCCACTTGATAGATGGTGCCCATAATGTACATCCTCAGTCCTTTGAGGCACAATTTTTAAACAGCTTTGTCACATTAACAATTTAGAGATATTGTTTAATGTTTTATTGTGCTGTAGTCAGAGAGGAACCTCCGTTATATGAGATGTAGATGACAGCCCAAAATATGTTATTAAGGGCAAACATCAGCTGAATGTATCTGTGAATTCATAAGAGGACTTCGGCTCCTTTTCCAGGCAACTACTCTGAGTGGTAACGCAATAAAAATGGCTGGTGTTGGTGTTGAGATTTATGAGCCAAAATGACAGAGAAGATAATGTTTTTTTTTCTCCTGCTGACGGTTATATGATGTGAATGTAAAAATGATATCACTACAGCAATAGCCCGACTACAAATGACACTTTTCAGCTACCATTCCCATGTGTTGCTGTTTACATTTAGTAGGTGTGTTGTACATGGTGATGTGTAGCTGAAACACTGTGATTTCCAAGTAGAGTTTGGTTTCATATCTTCTTGATACATAGTTTAATGCAAATGGTAGCCAGAGTTTCCCTCCTCTACATTTATCTTGGATTAGTTTCTTTCTTCCGAGTTTTGTAGTAACTTCCCAAAATGTTTTACTGTAGCAATAAAACTGTTCTCTGTGAGTCAGATAGATATCATTCTGTACAACTTCTGTCAGCAGAAAAAAAATAAAGTAAAAACCTGATTTTATCAAAGCAGTTCATCTTAAGGAAAGAACTAAAGTGCAGCATTAATCCAGCAAGTGTGGCGTGAAAGTGGGATTCTGTTATTTCTACATTTGAAAACTGTAGGTTATTAGTTTGTGCACATTGCTGTGTGTAGTGTGTGTAGTGTGTGTAGTGTGTGTGTGTGTGTGTGTGTGTGTGTGTGTGTGTGTGTTTTTTATGTATTTGAAGTAGTGTAAGTGCAGAAATCACTCTGGTCTCTCTCCCCTGCAGTGGAGCTGCGTCAGGCCATTGTAGCCATGATGAACAGGAAGGACGAGCTGGAGGAACAGAACACGTACGTTGGGATATATTCTCCTTATCTGCTGCTCGCAAACCCCCAAACACTCACACACACACTTCCACACACAGACTGGAAGAAGATATCGAATGACCTTTCTGTATAAATTGTGTCAGCTTGTTTTCTTTTTATCCTGAGACGAGAGGGTTGTTTTTTTTTATTGTTGTGCTGACTCGGGGGCAGGAAACTGTTTTGTTGTGTTTTGTTTTTAGCAATAAGCTACCGGAGACTGTGATTTATACTCATTTAACAGCTGCAAAAAAAGGATTGTTGAGCAAACTGCAACGCACAGTTCAATAAAATTCCCTTGTAATGACCAAAAAAACACAGTGTTATGTTTATACACCTCTGTGATTAGTCAGAAAATAAATGTGCATCCTCTGCCAAGCCACGTTTTTGATTTTTTATGATAAGCTGTGATTTGTACTCGGGGCATTAAAATAACAGCCATGCAATCACAGATGTGTGTTGATTAAGTGTTTTATATCAGAGCTGAATGTGATTCATCCAGTCACTTATTTCTGCAATTACAGAAGCTTAATAATGTTTATCCGATCTGCTGATTATGAAAATAACATTACCAGGACGTCAACATTTACTATGTCTAAATGTAGAGGATTAGGTCTGCACAAGACGTGTCACCTGAATGTAATCGGGACAGAAAACTGTGTTTTGTACACAAACATGTGACACACTTGTGATCTGCTTCATGTGTTTGACAGGTCTCTTCGCAGTCTGCTGGATGGGGAGATGGAGCACTCAGCGGGCCTGAGGCAGGAAACCGATCTGCTGAAGAGGAAGCTGGCAGAGCTGGAGGAGAGACACACAGCCAAGGTCCAGGCGCTGGCCAGGTGAGACACAGCTGGGATGTCTGTAGAGCGTACATTAATGCAGTCACTTCAGCTTGCAGCATGGAGAATTAAAGCTGCGCTTGCCAAGATTCTGAAAGGAAAATCTGACTCCTGTTGATAGGATATCAACCATTAACTCAGATTAGATTAGATTTTTGGGAAGTAACTAGAACTGAAACGTTTAGTCCATTAACAAATAGAAAAAGAATTGGCAACTGGCCATTTTCAAGCAAAAAGCCCAAATTTATTGGGCTCTGGGAAATTGTAAAGGACATTTAATATTATTTTCTGACATTTTATTAGACCAAATGGTTAATTGATTTACCGAGGTAATAATCAGCAGATCAATCAATAAATAAAGAAATGTTAATTACCACCATTGGAATATCAAATCAAGAGAAAAGCAAAGCTTCGACAGGTCTTGCACAAAACATGGACCCACTAATGGTGGCCGAACAAGTTGCCAAAAGATTCTCCTTCAGAGCTTTAAACTCCAAACAGATGATCTTCTGTTCCCACTTGTAGAGGCTAAAGTGTGAAGTTTCCTAATGTAGTTTTGCATGACCATCTGTAACCCAAGAAATTACAATATTGACACTTATCTGGTACATTTCAAATGTCACTATGAGAAAAGTGTCTATTTTGAATCGAAAATCCATTACGAATATCTATTGAAGAGGTGGTGTATCTCATGGCCAGTAATACAGCTTTTACTTTTTTGTGTCGCTGGTGGGAGGGATTTTGATGGAAAACATTTTAGAAAAGGCAGAATTTGAATTACTTGACATTGTTATGATTGTGTCAGTGTCACTGACCATTAACCCATCAACCCCCTGTAGATATATAATGGCTGTTTTTTACATAATGCACATTTAATTGCAACTCCGTCCCACCCATTTGAATTGACCTTTCTCACATCAGGCATTTTGACTTACACAAGTGTACACACATTAATGATGGAGAAGATGAATACAGTCGTTATTAATTAATTAGTCAAAATATCTGTAGTCAAAGAGGACGAGTCAGTTTATGAACTTTTGTCTTGTCTTTTATTTATTTATTTGTTGTGTGAAACCGAAAAGTATTCAGTCAGCACACCATCAGTAAACGTTGTGCACATGCCGTAAAAGCCTTCATGTCTCGGATTAAAGCTGCTTTGTTGCTCCTGATTGTGCCGGCGGTGCCTCATACCTACAGTGGCTGCATCAGTGTTTTACACATAATCACAGTAATTGCCACCTTACCCAGACAGGAAATGGCACTATATTATATTTGTCACTGTCTTCAGATCCTGTTCAGTCCACTCATGATTGAAAGTATTGGAGGATGAATGGAAAAAAATAGGGCAACTTTGTGGACATACATACACTTTTATCCCAATGAGTGACCACCTACTGTTTCTCTGAAAGTGAATTGCGTCACCTCGGCATCTACAATTGATTGCCTGTGTGCCAGAAGTCTTCAGTCGAGCCCTGAGCCCTTTAAATAGAGGATTAGTCATCCTTCAGCAGTCTAAACAGAAAGCCCCAGCAAGTCCGTGTTCAGATAGTAGCCTCCTACAGTAAGTCAAGCCACCAGCGAGGATTGATCGAGTGACTCAAGTTAAGTGTGCGGGTACTACTAAAGCTGATGGGCTTGTAGTTTGGCGAGGACAATGCAGCCGCTGATGGGGCTGTGATCATTTTCATGTTTGCATGGAACAATTTAATGGAACCAAAATGGCGAGAGGGGTAGAGAAAAAGAGTTTACGAGGAACAAAGGAGGGCTTCATGACTGCCTCTCTCTCCCTGCAGGTGACTGTGACATACAGTGCGCTTTTCCACTCAACCAAATGCACACGCTCAGACACACAAAGCCTATTCTATAGTCCGCCACTAAATCTCAAGTGCTGCTTTTCCTTCTCAGCCAAATCTGTCTCGATCAATAGCGGCTATAAATACCACTGAAGGAGCAGCTAGCCACTGAATGAGGGCTGGAAGCTGTCAGCATCATTCAGTGAAAGAGGCTACTGGCAACGGTTGCTATGTATCCCACAATCCTTTGTGATTCACTTGCACTAAGGGTGAATTGGGAGTCAGTAAGCCTGACATAAAATCTGACACTGAACATCTTAACACTCGAAAGAAGTTGAACGTTGGCTCGCTTATTGACCGACAGGTAGCTGAAGCACTTTACTGCTGTTGAGTTAATTGAAATGTTGTTTGACACCGATTGTTTGATCTGCACGAACTTTGACAGGAATCACGTTGCTGAGAGCAGAAATTTTCAGGTTAAATGTTTATCTTGAGCACCAGATGGTCCCGCTGTTTGAGGAAGAACGCCGCCAGTCATCTGCTTATTTTAGTGCTTCTCCCAGTAATAAGACTTTTATAGTAGAGCAGCACCCAAACCCGAGGAAGTGGCATGTGTGTGTGAGTGTGTGTGTGTGTCTTGAGCCCGGCTGTGTATGGGGGTGGCAGAGGATGAGCGAGCCGCCATAGATAGATTTCGGCTGACGTAGACTCCGGCAGAGGGGAGTGGGCTAAAATGAGCTGCTGCTCACTTGCTGAGTTACTCACACACAACACTCCGATGTACAGCAGGACCCTCACTCACACGCCCATCCAAATATAACAAGACCCTTACTCACGCATTGACACATTGCAACCCACATCCGCACTCTCAACTTCTCCTGACTGTCGACATCAGAGCGCACATGTAACAGTCCTCACGTGCGTTCGTATGCACACACCGCCTTCTGTGGTCTGCAGAGGAGCTTCATTGACTGCGTTTATTACTTAAAATCCCACAACTTTACATGTAATTCTTTCTTACAGTGGCAATCTGCAAGACCCTGAAAGTGTTTATAGTCAGCTATTCTAATTGGAGTTCCTGTTATTGAGCTTTTCACTGGTAGCAAATCAGACCTCACAATGTTGTTGACTCAACACCTCGATATCAGTATTGTGACAGAATTTAGGGAATTGGTGCTTTAACACAGTATTTACGAACATTTTGACCAACCAGTCATTGGTAATATGACATGACCTGTGATGTCACCCACTGATTTGTGACTTACTGATAACTTTTTATTTCAGGCACTCACATGCATTTTCTACCCGAAATGCACTTTCATGAATGCATGCATCATCTTACTGAACACTAAATTGGTCCATTTAGAACTGTGTGAGGACCTCAACGACAAGTAACCGCACACCAGTGGAATTGCAATTTATAGAAAATAATCACAATTCAAAGGTACCCTGTAGAGTTTTTGACCACTAGTAGCGCTAATGAGCACTGTTTTTATGAGTGGGTGTCAGTTTTGTTTGTATTTTGTGCACAAGGCGTGAGTACGCAGGCGACGTGATACACAACAAATTCATGCCGACGATTGTTTACAAGAAAGATCCACAGTGTATCTTTCATTGCAATTGAATATTAGTCTGTTATTATTGCAATTAATTATTTCCCTCGAGTCGCTTAGCCTTACTTTAGGTTTAAATTTAAATATTTAATGATAACTAAAATCCCACATGAATCCCACATGTTTCAGTATCTTCATCACACGGCGCCTTTTTATTTAGTCGCCGCTAATGATAACAGACATTGAGTCATTAAAAAACTGTTGCTTTAAAAATAGATGTCCAAAACCAAAATGGCCTTGCTCTGAATGTCTAACCCTCAAACTCATTCCCTCAAGGATAGCTGCTAAGACACACATACACACACACGCACACACACACACACACACACACACGCACGCACGCACGCACGCACGCACGCACACACACACACACACACACACACACACACACACACACACACACACACGCTCTCTCTTTCCCCCACAACTATTTCTTGTCCCCCTTTTTAGACATCAGTTGGCAGAGCAGAAAGCAGGCCTCTCGCAGCAGGAAGATGGGAAGGCGGCCAGTCGAGTGGGCTCAGGCCAGGAAGTGGTACCTCGTCACTGGGAGAGGGGGGTGGTTGGACAGGCGGACATATATGCGCGCACACACACACACACACAAACACACACAAACACACACACAAAAGAAACGGGAGCAGATGCCTTTTTCTTAGCTGGCAGAGCGGCCTTCTTTTCTCCAGGCAGTCTGGTACGGCTGATCTAAGAAGTGCAAGAGAGAGCTGCTGTGAAGTTTGCCTAGTTTACTTGTTGGGAGTGTTTAGGCTCGCTGTTTTCTTTCTTTGGGAAGTCAATTATGTCACTCTGCCCGGGGGGCCTTTTTCCTTCAACGCTGAGGTTTAAACAACGCAGCCCTGCACCCTATAGCCTTATTGTGCCTGAGCGTGGATATGTATATGTGTGTGTGTGTTTATACAGCTCTTGGCAATGAGCCTTTGGAAGTGTGACACAAGAGTGTATCCTTGAAGTTTTTTTTTTTTTTTTTCTACCAGAGAGAGGCTGAGCAGTAAATTGCACTCAGGAGCATTTTCTAGCAACTGAGCTGTCTGTCTCTGAAGGCGTCTTTGTACCCCTCATTTACTACTTCCAAACAAAACCAGATCGCACCTGAAAAACTGCCAATTTAGCTGTTTTTATTGCACATTAAGACGACTACTGAGCGCAGGGATAATAAAGGAGGGGAGTACAAGTGAGAGAAGGAAATCACCCCAGGGCTTCGACTTAACTTAAGTAATTACTGCGTGTAGTTTAAGTTTAAGCTTCCCTCTTGAGATACTTTTTTGCTCGTTCTTCAAGAGAGGATAAGATCCTACATCCTTCTTCTCTTTCTAATAGTCTCTTCCAGTACAAACTTTACAGTCATCAATAACTTCCCCTTTCATACTAAATATTTACAATTTCTTTATCTCTCAAACGCACACTGTGTGCTGCTCTTTCACCATGTCTTATATTTGCATACAAAACAGTTATAATTTCTTTAAATCTATCTCTAAGGCTGAGGCCTTTCTTTAGCGCACCAAAACAATCTCAAAACTCTTCTGGTGCACAAACACTCGTCTTTCCCACGTGTCTCTCACATGGAAGAATATGAGATGACTTCAACGGTTTTATTAACCAACGTAGTTAATAGACTTATCCTCGGAGCAGACATTCTACACTAACAATATTTCTAGGTCAGACTGTTGCCCTTAATGAGAAAGTGGCTTGTGGCTGGTCCCATGTCAGCGGGACGAAGGATGCAGTTCTCGCAACAGAGATGCCGAGCAAGTACTTCACTTTCGACACGCTAATTTAAAACTTTACTGTCCCTAAGGGCAGAGAAGACACTTAAAGTTTCAGATGAGTTTCAGATGCTCCACATTTCCAGCATTCACTAGAAGAAAAGCATCAAACAACTCAATGGATCGCTCTCAATTGGAAAGCACCAACAGTTAATACAGTTTTGGGGTTGAGAAAATTGAACAGTGTTATCACACCCAGAGGCCTTCGTAGTTTAGTTCGGTTTGGAATCAATCCCTCATGTTCTGTCCTGTGGGTCTGAATAATGGTTGTCCACTAAACTGAGTTTGTAATGATGGACTGGCCAGAGGCACTGAGGAAGTGAATGTAACACAGAAATCTAGGAATTGCAGTCTAAGTGGGTATTTACTATAATAGCATACAACTATTTGAAATATCTCAATATCTGCTGGATGGATTGGCACAACATTTTGTATAGACCTTCATACTCCCCAAATGATGTATCTTAATGACCGCACATGGGGAAAAACAAGACATTTCTGTGTTTGATTTAACATGTGGCAGCCTGAACTGCTGCTCAGTACGACCTGAGGGAAGCCGCTCAAATGTAGACAGGACACAGAGGGTGTATTTTACACCTCCAGGTGGTGTTTTATCAGTCTGCTCTGAAATTGGATTTGAAAAGGCACTGTGCAGTTGAGGCTGTTGTTAGAGCCATGATCCCTCACATTTCCTTCCCAATTTCCCTCAAGAGCGCTTATATCGGCTCAGTAGGTGTGATCTACACCTCTGTCAGGAGTTTGTTTTGTGTGTCCGTCTCCATCATCTGATATAATGATGTAGAAAATTTTGTCTGCTGGTTATTGTATCGGTACATCTTTTCATACCAGAGGTGGTACACTGGGAACATGCATACTTTATGCCTCCATGCAAGGAGCCATGCATGTGGTTAAGCCTAGGGCTACTCCTGTGTAAATTGTGTAATTTACTGAAATTGGTTGAAAGTTCAGGTAAAAAGGTATCTGATGACCAATGATCCAATTATGAAACATTTGAAATTTGTGTTAATCAGACAGTACCTAAAAACCTGACCTATTAATAACAAGGTACCCTGATATGCCTGATTACTGATCATTCCCTTTTAGTGGCTGAGGCGGATCCAGCATATTTCACAAGGTGACATTTTATCCTGTTCAAACATTCTTTTTGTTTTTCATATCAAGTGGCGTTTCCGGTCTTTAAATGATGCAAACAGCAAGCACATTACATCAGCAGAAAACATCTCAATTGTTTCAGAGTGATCAATAATTCAACAAAATGTGTTCATTATCAGGCCGCTGATACCTGAAAAAGGAATTCAATTTCAAGCACAGGCGCAAAACTTCTATAGTTTGTTCGGAAAATCATTTATTCACAGCGCATTTTCATTGCTGTGAATAAATGATTCAGTTGGGTTCTTGAGTAACTGACAAGCTTTTTGGAGGGAATTTGAATTGGCACTATCATAGAGTGTGTTGCGCCATTAGAACTATTGAATTTATATAGCTGCATAATGAATGACAAGCATTTTAAAAACCCAGACCGATGGGGCAGTTTAGATGGTGACGGCACTGATGTCACAGCTTTTACTCAATCCTCAGCACCTGTTGAAGGTTGTCGGCTCAATAACCCTGGCAGCCCTGGTTTCTTGTGCTAAAGGGTACTAGAAATGGTCTAGGTTTCAAGGAAAAGTACTTTCACAACACTATAATGTTAATTTAATTTACTTTTTGTACCTTTTGAACATTTCCCCCCGTTGTTAGTTGGCTATATTCCACTGATATACTATTACACTATGTGTGATAAAATCCCTTCACAAAGCGTACATCTCTATATACACTAAGTTAAGACTTTTTACGTTGAATGTAACAGTATCTCAAAGACTTGAAGACTATTTTTCATTATTGCAACCATGGATTTAGGTTTGTCGAACTAATAAAACATATTCAGCCACAGAACTTAACTGTGAGGCTGTAAGTTTATATATATTGAAATATGTATTTTGAAAAGATGTCAGATGGATTAAAACCCCCATCTGACATCTGAAATTAAAAATTGGGTTTTTAAAATTTTTATGACAACTTGGTGGGTTTGAGGCTGTAATTGGGTTACTTGGTGTCAACCAAGTCTGGCAACACTGGGTGTTGATCATTTTAATGGGTGATAACTCAGTCATTTGATCTGTTCTTAATATAAAAATATTGATTGGTGCAGCTTTGATAATGTCTTTTAAAGGTCGACAAACTTCAGAAGGCAGTTTAAGAACAAAGTGGGATACGTAGAGTTTTATGCACTTGAAGATTGATGTTTGTAAAGATGATGTCACCTCTGTGTCTGTGTGAGACTGAAAGGAGCACACAAGACAAAAGAACTAAAGGAATCGAGGAATTAATAAGTAAAAACTTTTTAATGTACAATTTTTACCTGAGCGTAAAGCATCACTGCCAGTTCACTCCCATTTTGTCAAATGCTGTAATCTGTCTGCTGGTGTAACAACAGACTCATTCTCAGTAAAATGAGACACCTCTGAATGTCTGCGCATCTCCCTGACACAAACACACACACACACACACACACACACACACAGACACATAGAGCCAGCCGTGTGTATCAGCTATAATTTAATCAGGCTGGAACAGCGTCTGGGCTGCGGGTGGTTCTGATAACGACGACGTGGACGGCTCCTTGGAGAGCTCGTCGTGTGGATTCAGGAGGTCTCCCGGCAGGCACCTCTTTTGTTGGTGGGGAATGAGGGCTGATAAGCAGGGCACCAAAAATCACCCGTGGAGAATGAGGGGTGGGGGGACGGCGGCGGAGCAAGACAAAGGCTGTTAAATTTAACCGCCAAGGGCATAAAGCCGCACTCCAACTCTGATTGATTTCCTCCCCAAAGTCGATGATGTTCAACCGGTTACGGCTTGTAAAGAGACGGACTCTGTCTCTTTATCACTGTGTCTTTGTGTCTGCGTCCTCATCCAACACACACACACACACACACCACTGCTCTGAGCAGTGCTAATTTAGTACTGTAGCCTAACTGGGCCGTAACTCTGACCCCATTAACACCTGTCGTTATCTGATGTGGCTGCATTACATTTACAAGTGCTCTTAAATGCATCTTTGAGATACTGAAGGCTTGCTTGCTAATCGCACGTCAGAATACACACTGCCGCCTCTTTTAATATTTATGTTGGGGGAGACATCGAAGAACGTGTATCAGGATTTTCTTGGAAACTGCACATATATTAGGCTCCTTACAGCCCGTAGATCTTCATATAAGCATTATGCAGGAGATAATGTTTATATGTATGTTTGAGGAATTTTCTTACTGCTTTTTGTATTCATTGTTCCTCAGATTTTGTGATATGTTGTGTTTGAGGAGATTCTATGAACTAACAACTACAATTGAGTTGATATTTGAATGACAAAGCACAGGTGCGCTCTTTCTGGTGTGCTTATAAGATCTAGCTTCCCCTTTGTCAAACATTTGCCCTGATGAAAGCAGCAAGTCCATGTTGGCACCTGTGACCTGCGGTTACCCATAATACCCCTCTGTGCATGGGTTCGCGGAGACATGCATCTTCAGCTTGTACCCAAGCTGCCTGCCACCTGTTTGCTTCCTCTTTGGATTCACATGCAAATGTTGACCATCTGTTTTCGCAGCTTCTATATGTAAAGTTTGAAAATGAAAATATGTCTCAGATCATATCCTGGATTCATCTTTAGTGCATTTCTACATTTGATCACAATCTAACCATTAGATTATTATTTTATTATTTATTAGTTAATTTCAGGTGTAAAGACGGTGTCTGAGCCACCTGTTGCTGGCCTGAGTGCGGTCTGTCCGTAGGCGGGTTGAAGTGCGAGCCGAGTCACATCTCTGTAAATATATCTCAGTCTGACCACCTGGATTAGATTTCAAATGTTTTTATTTTCATCGTTCCTCAGGAGACAAGATGTCACAACAAGTTTCACACCGTCTCCCTCTGCTGCACGCTGTCATGAAGCAGAGTAAACAACTTCCTGTTACTGGCTCGGTGCAGCTCCCAGAGCTGTTGGACAGAAAATTTACCCTTTGTCACGTTGTGCATGGGAGCATCTTCACTGTGACAGCCACAGTCAGCAGATGATTATTTATCCTAAATGCACATGTCTGATATGGTCTGTTAAGAATTACTACAAGGGTATTTGACATTCACAGCCTCCTTACTTTTGGTGTTCTCTGGTTATAAACTGTGTGTGCTTGTGTTTATGCAGGGAGAATGAGGTCCTGAAGGTCCAGTTGAAGAAGTATGTGGGGGCGGTGCAGATGCTGAAGAGAGAGGGGAGCCAGGGCAATGATGGTAAACCACACACACACACACACACACACACACACACACACACACACACGCTGCATCATTATGACCTGAAATTAGATTTCCTATCTGTGTCCCAGTCCATCTATTTTGCTCTCAAACAGAAACGCTCATAGATGCGCACACAGAAAAATAAGGTCATCAGTTTCCTCCAGATCCCAGATCAGTTCTGATACATTTCTCAGGGGCTCAGATGACTAACCTCCCTTTTTTACGGTGTGAAGCCGAGCTAGCCTCTCACTCCTCTGTCTCTCTGACTTTCTCTCTCTCTTTTGTTGTTTTTGGGTAGATTTGATAACTTTGACTTTGTTTTCCTGTTGCCGGGGGATGTAAGCGGCGCTCTGTGTAAAGACTGGCGAGATAAGCCCCTGCTGTATCAAAGGCAAATAAAATGAACATGGCAGATTATAGAGGGCCACATAATGGCTAATTGCATTTTGGGGGATAGGAGGGAGAGCGGTTATCTGTGGCGCCCCAAAGGGTTTATGTGTTTGTGTGTTTCATTGTATGTTTTTGTGAGACGAAGAGGTAAAGAGATATGTAGAACTTAGTAATATCAACTTGAATGATATTTTTAAAGAGGCTGTAAGAACAAGCAACTGTTTGGCCCTTTTTAATAATGCAACATAAATCCAGCATGGATTTTAGTGATCGTGTTCTCAATTATTTATTCATTTCGGAAGAAAAAATAGGAGGGAAGATTCCAGTTTATTACAACATTCATTTCTGTCTGAGATTAAAACACGGCAACACTGACAGCCCCAGCAACTACAGCAGGTCAAAGTTGGATGTTGGTCTGTAAACAGTGAGGTGAGGGTGGGTGATACGGATAAAATCCTCTTTCGCATTATATGTTCATTTATATCCCAGCATCACGGTCGAGATAGAGATTTTGCCTTTCCATGTCTGCCTATGTGTCTTTGACGGTCGACAGAATGAGGAAGTTACATCATCAGTGTTGGGCAAGTCTTTTGAAAAATGAAATCAGTTACCTCCACCTCCACCGCCTCCACACTTACATGTCACATGTTCTGTATTTCACACTGGCAGAGATAGAAAACATTATGATACAAGCAGCCCAAACAAATTCTTCCCAATAAATTTTGGCAAGCGTAGAGTTTGGTTGAAAACTCGACTGATCTTCTGACTGCTCGTGTTTGCTGCTCGGTTCCCAGCAATTAACTCTGTGAATACAGTGTTGTTATTCATGATGGGAATGATGGCCAAAACGACTAAAACAAGATCCAAGTCGTATGAATTTGGACTTTCCCCTTTAACATGCAAATGTACGCGTGTGTTTTCCTTCAAGACGCATTTAAAAGCAGAATCAGCCACTGACTGAAAAGCATTTATACTATCTTTTATGGAAAAGAAGTTATTCTGTCATGCTTTCTTCTTTTTGAGTTCAAACAGTCCAATAATGTTGTCAGGCGTTTTGACAACCCCCAGCTGTTAACCAAGCACGGACCTGTGCAACTTCGGCCTTCAGCGGCGTCATGTTTAAAACATCGCAGCGGCTTCTCATTTCATCTCTCTTCTTTTTGGCAATTACCGCGTTCAGCCTGTCAAACGAGGCTGCCTGGCCCGCTGGCACCGGAGAGCAGGGTAGGGAGGAGCACTGACGATGGGAGATGATTGGAGGGAGCTATGGTGATGCCCACACACATGAAAAGGAATGTATATCATCAGGAAATAGCCATCACCCAGCTCAACCTGTTCTGGTTTGCCATCAGGCCTCGATGCTTCTCTCTTGAGTTTGCGGTTCTCCTCTTTTACCGCCACTCATTATCTTTCTCGCTCATGTTGACTTTTCATTCTCTTGTCATTTGTACCCTTTCCCTCTCCTTTCTCACCCCTCCTTCATCCCTCTTGTCTTTCCCTCTCCTTCCATCCCCGCTCCCCTCATCCCGACAGGCGTAGTAATTCCCTCTCCACAGCGGCGTCTAAATGATTTCATCCTCCCTCGCCTCTGTCTTCTCCTGCTAATGATGTGCCTCGTTCCATCATACTTTGATGTTGACTAGTCTGCTGGTGTGTGTGTGTGTGTGTGTGTGTGTGTGTGTGTGTGTGTGTGTGTGTGTGTGTGTGTGTGTGTGTGTGTGTGTGTGTGTGTGTGTGTGTGTGTGTGTGTGTGTGTGTGCTGGGAGTAAAGGAGGAGGAATAATGTGTGAGCAGTTTAGGGAGAGCAAAAATCAGGGGGGAAAAAAAAAAAAGACAAGTATGAATTGATGCACAAGCGCCCCTTTTTCATGTGCTGTCAGCATGCTTTCCCATGATCAGCGCGCCGCCTTTTTGAAACCCCTCCTGTCTAATGATATCGCTGCAGACGTGATCTCTCGAACGCTCCTCAGGCGCTGTCAGGCCCACTGACATCCCACAAAAGACGGTTCTCCTTTCTACTGTTTCAGAGGAGTGATAATTATTGTTTCCTGCGGGATGCCGTCTATGTGTGTGTTTGTTTGGGGGATTTCCCCTCTCTACTCATACTTGCATATGAGAGAAAAGTATGTTTGTGTTACTGTGTGTTCTTTATATGAATGTGAATTACAATACTGTACAAACGTGCGTTACATGCATATGCCTCTATGGCAGACGACAGGACGCACATATACTTTACATGCCACATTAGGGTAGTTCCAATTTGTGTAACGTCAAGGTGAGTTGAATGTTTAAGTGCTCTAGGTAGGTGTGTGTGTGCACGTGTGTGTCTTTGTGCATTTGTATGTGTGTATGTCATTAAGAGAAGCCATTAGCCGAACCCCAGAGGACCTGCAGTATAACAGTGACAGTCATGTTTACTGTAAGGCAGAGTTAGATGAAGAGAAATCTCCAGGGAGAGACACGGAGCAGTACATGTAGAATAATCACACACACACACACACACACACACACACACACACACACACACACACACTAACCCAGTTTTCACACGGCTCCCCTGGCTCCGAAAGTTCCTTGAAGGTTTGCGCAAATGTAATAAGTCTGTACAAGGTTTTTGAACATGAAACAGCCTTGAAAGAGCAGTATATGAGTTTTTTAAATGCCTATCATGTATGTAAGTCCTCTGAATGCCGACAGGAATCATTATACTTGTTAGTCAGTTAGTTTGTGTGTTGGTCTTTGTCATATAACACGCCCCATAATTCATTCTTTCATCCACATGCAGTATGTTTGCACCCAGTTTCGTCATTTTGCTCCGACTCTCTGTTTGCATCTTTCTCTGTCTGGGACACGACCCAAAACGGACCTGTGGCGGGGAGGGGGGGTGTTCATGGGAACGTGGCAGCTCGTCTCTCAGGCTCTGGATGTAGTAGGTCACTGGGAAAAAGAAGGGGTTCTCGTGGTGGCGGTCCAATGAGCGTGTGAGAAACAGTAAGGGTTAAGGAGACAGAGTGCTTTTGTCTGAAATCGGTGAGGGTCAGGTTTGGAAACGAGGGCACTGACTGGATAAGAAAACATTGGTTTTCTCAGAGAACTTGTGCTGTCTCCTGTGGAAGCTCTTTGTCTCTCAGGAGGTAATGTTTCAAGGCGTTTCATTCTCCCAGGGGGAGATTTAATGGCTGACTGGTTGACAGGCTGGTGTTTGACTGACTGCTTTACCCGGGGGGACTGATTCTCTAGGGGGATAGTCACCAAACCGGGGATGGCTGATTGCTCCATGTGGTCAGCTGAAATTGGCCTGCTGTGCTGTGTATTAAGAAGATCGGCCTACTCGTGATGGGATAGGGATCAGGAGTTGTTAACCTGTCAAGTGCTGGCTGGGCACGGCGAGGACACTCGAGGAGATCGATAAAGGGTCAGAGGGAAGTTAGTCTGGGGAGATGGAATTCCCTCTCTTCCATTTTCTTGTCAAGAGGTCTGTAATGTTTCTATTTCCTCTCATTCTTATCTACGTAGCCCATTATTCCATTACATTAATGCTTTTTTTTGTTGAAAATAGAAATGGGAAGGAGTGACCTTAAGATATGAAAATGGGAGGATCCGCTTTGTTTCAAGCATTTTTTATTTTATTTGACTTCATGACCTTTATAGGGTTACCTCAAATGCTTATGGATTAAATCGCAATCTTGCGGCACATTGAACAGATTTGATCTGTGATTATCTTTGATCTTTGAAATAACTTAAGATGTGCCTCTCAAACATATATGTTTTTGTAAGCCCTGTGTAGTTTCTTCAATCTTTCCCCCAGTTATTATGATTTATGCTTTATGTGCAAATACACTCAAAGTAAACCTCTCCTGTTTATTGCCCCCCCCCCCACCTGTATTCACCCCAACAGGATTAGACATGAACAGTGGCACACCTGCACTCCGATTCATTCAGCTTTTTGCCTGTCGCTGCGTATGTGTTTAATAAATAAACCCGCCGCGGACAGCACCTTATTCATATCCAATAAGGAAATGGATTACATGGCTGTTTAAAACCCAATAAGCTTCCCTTGCTGTGCCTCGGTCTCTCCTGCGTCCTCCGACAGCCAGTGGCCTAATGAGTGAATGAGAGGCATTTGTCATCGCTGCCTGCCCTAATAGGAGTGCGTAACTTATTCATTACACACATAGATCTGCATTTATTGTCCCTCTGCGCGCCATGTTTCGCCCTTGTTGGGCCTCGGGGAGGCCAGGCATCCTGCTGTGTGTGTGCGTGTGTGTGTGTGCGTGCGTGTGTGCGTGCGTGCATGTGTGCGTGCGTGCGTGTGTATCTTGTGTTTTTGTTTATGTGAACAAGCGTGCCTTGTTTATGCATTAAAGTGTGAAGGTGTGTTAGCATGTTAATAAAAAACTTGCGATGTGTGTAGTTTTATTATTTTCTGGAGCTGACCTGTTTTTTGTTAAACCAACTACGTGGTGTGTATATGTGTGTGTGTGTATATGTGTTATTATGGAGGTGGATTTCCCTTACTTGTTAACTAATGAGTAGCTGAGTGTGTTTGGAGGATAATGTGAGAAAAGCAGGTCACCGTGGCGAGAGGGGGGTCATTATGAAGCAAATGTGTGTAGGTATGTGTTTTGTCAGGGCAAATGTGCATATGTGTGCACGTTCGTATACTGTATTAGTGTTAATTGTCTTTCTGCGGACGAGTCCCATGTCCTTTTGAGTGAGTGTAGGTGACGTGTGTGTGTGTGTGTGCGTGTGTGTGAGGCCTAAATTAAACTGTGCATTAGCGGCTGTAGGTGGGTATGAAACTGTTGTAATTGGTGTGTAAGTGGTTTATGTTATAAAGTTATTTACGTCCCAGCAGGCCGACTGTAAAAGAGCAAATGATGAGTCATTCTCTATGTGAATTGAGTTTAATTGTGCCCACACATTTAGCCGCAGCCTCAGATCACAACAAGAGAAGCCGGGCAGCAGCTCACATTGTTTAGCCTCTCAGGTCTTAATCCAACAGATTGGGAATGTTTACCAGCTCAAAGGTGTGAGGGACTTTCATTTATTCAGCAGAGGGTGGTCTATTTGTGTGTTTGTGTGTTTGTGTGTGTGTGTGTGTGTGTGTGTGTGTGTGTGTGTGTATATATGACAATTAATTCAGCACACACTGTTTATTTACCTGGCACAAGAGAGGTGGCATCACATATTGTTTGTCACAGGTGGGGCCAGGTGGTCACCGCCCGATTGTCCCGTGTGTGTGTATGTGCGCGCTCGCGGATTTATGCATCTGCGGCGTCATATCTCACAGGCGTTTCCATGTGGACGCAGCAGGGGTGTGTGACAGATTTCATCACCTGGACGGCTCAGTGTTAATGAACATTTTAATCATCTCACTGAATGCCAGAGCCTGCTGGGTGTCATCACGTCCGCCTTTTCCCAGAGATAAATATGGAAAAGCGCGGCCGAGGAGGGAAAGCACTCCAGCGGGGCGTAGATTCCCATCTGATGCATCTTTTGGCTCTCAGGCGACCAAATTCTGAGCATTTGTTTGACTTACTGCCATTTTGTCACAGTGTTTGATAACGTAAACACTGCAATGTTTGGTTGTCTCCACTGTCAGCTGTTAAAAAATGTCACAAATTAAAAATGTAAATAAACATGCTTTTCATACAACAGTAAAATTCAAGTCCTTATTTATAGGGCAGAGATGTATCAGCTTGTTTGAGCTCGATTCACAGTGACAAATCTCTCCTTTGCTCACTCTGACTGGCTTTCTTTGACTGACTGGAAAGCGTTACTATGACGTCTGGCAACCGTGAGCTGTCATGTCATTAGCTGCTGCAAAACTGCATATTTTAAAGGTGAGATCATATAATCTCAAGTAGATAAAAAGTGAGGGTGAAAGTTCATTTTAATTGTAATCTCAGCCTTCCTCAATGGACGGAGGTTAATCAGTCGTCATGGCGATGGCCCAGTTGACATTAAAGTGTGGAACTACTTCAAGCTATACTAAAAATGATAAAAGATGTGAATTTTCAGTTAGTTTCTTTAGCTGTAGCTGAGCAAGGTGAGAAGAGGGAGAAATACAACGGGTGTTATTCCTTGACTGACTGTCCTCTTCCTCGCTGCCTGCATTTGAATGAAAACCTGTGAGCTGCACCTTTGTCCATAAGTGTCAGTTCCTCAGGGAATTGTCAGGAAATCTGTCTCAGTCTGCAAGTCATTTTATAAATACATTTGCTTCTTTTGAATATAGACTATATTCCCAAACAGGCAAATCTAAGTGGAAGCTAAGATCTCTTACTCGTTTCAACTATCAAGTCATCTTCAAAAAGGATCAGAGAGGCGCTTAGAGAGGTACAGAGGGATTTTCAAGCTTTCAGCCGACTGAGGCATTGTGTGCAAAATTTGAGAGCAACTCAATTTAAGCAGGAACGGTTCTAATATTTGTGCTCGTTCAGTCCTCTTGAAGCTTTGTAATGGAGTGAGGCGTCTGTCTCTGAGACTGGATTAAGTAAAGAGAGATCGGCTATGAGTGAGAAGAGACGGAGGGAGCGGGAGGCCTTCTGGAGATTCACCTCCTCTTTTGCCTCAGGGTGTTTTTGAATTCATACACACACACACACACACACACACACATAGATATACACACACGCCCTCAGGCCGTTACTGTACCTGGTACTCAAAGTCTCCTGCGACCACACAGGTTTACATGTGTGTGCGTCAGGTTGCGACAATGTATCAGTTCTAGCACACACTCTCTCTTTTTCTCCCCCTCATCCTCCTCACCCCGTCGGCCTCCCACCTCTATCCTGGGAGTGATTACATCTGGTCCCAGCTCGCCCGCCTGCCTGCCTGCCTCCCAGCCAGTGCAGGAACTGGTGCTGTATTAGCAGAGGCCAGGCTAGCCAGTCATTTACTGCATGATTGCCCGCGCTGATGATAACACAGTGCAGACTTACTTCAGCATTTCTCCGGGCAGTGGGGGCTAAACGGTCCGGGTTGCGGAGAGCAGATGTCGGGGGTCAGAGGGGCGGCTGTTGTTTTACTTTGACACGTGTTTTTGCTGCAGCGGCGCGTGGCGGAGGGGTGTGAGGGGTGGCACAGTCGGACGTGTGCGTCACTAAGAACTGAAGGAGAGCTTGAGGTTAGGTGTGTTTTGAATCACTGAAGGAGAGTTTGAGGTTGAGCGTCTTGTTTAAAGGGGGGCGGTTTTTAATTACAACAGCAACTGTATGTCGGATACCTGCGGCAGTCCCACCGATTTCCACACACCTCCTCTCACAGTTGTTGCAAAGCAATCTGGGTAGGAGGTGGAGGCTTACAAGCATACTTTGGTAGCAATGATGTCATTGACTCAGTTGGACCGAGGGGGACCGAGGGGGATATTAATCAGCCTACATGGCGTCCCACACACAGAGCTGATAATGAAACTGTAGGAGCATCTGTCTCTGTTGTCCTTTCCCCTGTTAGTGTTGTCTTCTCAGGCTCGTAAACATTTTGGTTGGACACGATTATTTTAGGTATTTGGTTTCCTTGGCTTTGCTTTTCTTCCTTTGCTGATTGATCCTGAACATAACTTAATTGACTTCACTGTGATTCAAAAGTTACTGTGTCTATATTTGTGATGCTTGAGACATGTTGCTGGTTGGTTCAGCATCAGAAAAACAGACATCCGTGGCGGATTCAAAATGAACCACAAATGAACCGCAGCAGATGTTGCCCGATTTTCCAAAGTAGGGGTGGGGAAATGAGTTAGAACGTGGTAGGTAATTTTGATGTTTATTATGTTTGGCAGCCGACATCAGTTGAATCCCTGTTATATTAAATGTTTCTTTCTGTTTCATTTCCACGATTTGTGATGCCAGGTGGGGAAATATTAGAAGCAGCTAAACGTCTTCAATACGTAACTAGTATTTCTGGAAGGTTTTCTGTTTTTTATTCATCACATTGCGATGCGCTGCTCTGATTAATTACCACAAAACAAATGTACAGCGTGATCAATCATTCCCATTCCATTTGACACATCTCGTCTCCTGATCACTCTGATTACTAACTGAGTCAAAACAATTTCCTCACTCATCAAATATACAGCCTTTGTTGTTGTGATACAGTCGATCTTCTCCTTTCCCCTAAAGGTTAGTTATATTTCATAAAACTGTAATAATTTCTTGTGATATTAGCGGAAGCTTTCTGTATTTCAGGCAAGGCGACCTGCCTCATTAAAATTCATCCTGAGGGAGACGTGAATGTCCAATCCAATAGTTGTTGAGATATTTCAGTCTGGACCAAAAGTGGTGGACCGACCGTCATGGCCACCCTTAGAGCCGTGATGCTAGCATGGCTAAAAATTGAAGGTTTTGAGTGCTTTTGGGCTTGACTGTTTCTAATTGCTCTGTTAGACTTCTCCGGAGAGCAGCGGCCCCTGCAAATTCAAAGGGAGATAATTGCGCAGTGACGTAAACCATGATTAGAATTGATTGGCGTAATGGCAGGAACAAGGAAAATAATGTCTGAAAACTAATATCTTTATAATCCTCCCGAGTCATTTTCAGTGAGTACAGACTGATGAGCTTCTGCTCTTTGATCAGTGAGATTACAAGCAGACAGTACAAGGACCGCAAAGGTCAAACCATGACAAATTACTGCAACCAGAGCAGGTTCACGTGGTGTGTAGAATGGAATAAGTGCAAAGAAACTGGCAGAAAATAAGAGCCACATACAGACAGACGCTCCAATTTATTCTGCTCACCAGCATTCCTGTAATAATAATAACAGTAATAACAGTAATAATAATAAATTTAGTTTGGAGTGCCTTTCAAGGAACCCAAGGATGCGGCACAACACAAAAGACCCGTTCTTCTTGTCTAGTTTCAGATTTAGTCTCCAAACATGGGGGAGTAATCTGTTTTGAGTGATATGTCTCGGCTTGATTATGAGTTTTCTTTTTCCTTTTTGGAGCACTGCTGGGATTTGGATATGAATATTTAGAATCTTACACAGATAACTATCCACGCTCGTTTGGAGCCTTTTCATTTCAAACCCCATGGAGCCTTTGAGAAGCTGCCGCAACCCTCTCCTGAATAAGTGCCACCAGCAAACCAGCAAATCTCTATCTCTTTATCGCTGCCTCATAGCTCATTTCACCCCCTCCCCTCGCACTGAATCACCGGTTCCTCTAAGACCCTCCCTCCCCTCCCCCTTCTTGTATGTATGTATGTGTGTGTGTGTGTGTGTGTATACGTGTGTGTTTGACTAATGTCTGAGTGTTTAGCTTGTTAATGTGCTATGTGATAACAGCCCAGCTCTATAAACAACTTCTTATGTGCCGGGGAGCACTGCTCTCCGCTCCTTCAAAGACCTGGAGGCTTAAGAGGAGAGGTGGGGGTAGGTGTGCATATGTGTGTGCACGTGGGCGTGCGTGTAAATTGGTGCGTGAAAGGAAGAAAAAGTAGGTAAGAAGTGAGTTTGTAGTCAGGTAAGAGGAGGATGCACAGATGGAGATGAAAGTAGCAGTCCTTGTAGAAAACTGTTGACCTCAGTAGCGCCTTGAAGGTTGAACTGAGTCAGCCTTTGTTTTTACTTGTTTTTTTACATTTTTATTTTCATTTTTATATTCAGTTCCAGCGGCTACATAAGCAGTTAACCAGCCGGGTGTGCAGGAGCTGCTGATAACTCAAAGATAGTTCAAATTATATCTGGTGGGAATCAGTGCTAACGTTAGCAAGCTAGGCTAACTAGCTTCCACTTTCCGAGTGGAACACAAACTAAAGCGCATGACTGGTCCTCCCAAATGTTGGCTATTGTAAAGGAACACACTTCTTAAGTCACAGTCTGTACATAACCAGCACTGTGTGCGCTCGTTCGTAGGTTACACAAAGCTACAACGTGCTCCAGTATGTGCGTCTCCCAGCAATGCCGGTTCTCAGATGTCTAAGCCATTGATAAAAGCCCACCCAGAAGCTTGACACTTAGACACTGTCTCCACAAATATGTCCAAATATGGTTTCCTCCTCTCTTACCTATGGACCAACAGCTATTTTATATTTCTGTCCGCGAAAAGTAAGGACAATTCAAAGTTCACTGTCACTATCTAAACAATAAAATCAGGAAGCAGTGTCTCACAGCACTTGGGCTGTTTTGTCAACCAGTTTAAGTGGACTGGAATTCAGTTGAAGACTTGGTGGACTGCTTGATGTTGCCATGGTCTCTGGCTCTTAAATTTGACTCAGCTGTTATTCAGTGTCAAAAGTACTGTAGCTCTGCAGTCTTTTTAAAACAAGTCCAACACGTCCTCCATCTAAACTTGCAGGCCGGTGTGACGCTGAAATAGAGTTTCAGCTTGCAGAACACATTTGGTGAAAGAATCAGGAGTGCGTAGAATTAAATATTGAATTCAACAGCTTTAAAATAGTATTGACATGTCACTGTGGCAATAATAGGAGGAGGAGGGTGCAGGGTGGAGAAGGACGAGTGAGTGAGGAGATGATGAAGGATGCTGCAGAGCTATTCTAACCACTTCCGGATAACCTTCTCATCTTCACTCCAGGAGGCTCTTTTGTATTGGTCAAACACCTGTGCCGAGGATAAGGAGGGCTCTCTAAAGACCTTTTCCGTGCTTCTTCTCATTTCTTTTTCCTCCTCTGGGACGGGGCACAGGCTTTACCTGTCTGTCCAACCGGCTGTACCACCTCAGACTCAGAATACTGATGAAGAGGTGAGATGGTTTGTCTGCAGAGCAGCGTATTCTGCAGCAGCACACAGAGGGGATGAGTCATTTACAAGCAATTTATGTTCTCCTTTGACTCTAACAGGCATCAAGGGTAATCAGATTTTAATTTGTGAGCTCAAGAAAGAATAAAATCCAGGTGTAAATGCACCTAAAGTGGATTGAAGATCAGGTTATCTACTTATCTGCAGCAAAAAGATGTTTAAAAACAAGTGAAAGTGAAAGTTTCCTTGGATTTGACATGTCTGGTGCAACTGATCATATTAACACAGATGTAAACGGTACATTTTCTGTAAAAGTCAAATCTTTACAAAGTGAACAGCCAGTGTTTCTGTTTTGGACAGCCAACACTGATGAATGATTCATCTGAGCCGCTGTAATCAGTTCATGGATCTGAATATATTCTGCATCGAGTGTACACGAGGCCCGTGAATGTGATGGAGATGAATTTATTTTTGTTTTGGCTCATGTCTGATTCACGATATTAGTTTAGATCAACGGGTTTAGAGATGGGGGTTTGGAGATTAACTTGAGCTGCAGTTTGTTTTTAGCATGACAATTAAGTCAATATAATACTTTTTTTTTTGCTCCCACGTCTTGCTCTCTTCTTACATTATCGGTGTTAACATTAGCATGTGTACAAATGCAAACAGTCCCTTTTCAGCTGTATAATTGTACTACAGAGACTAGTGTAGTGCTTCAAGACTTGTAACAATGTAACTTCTCCGATCTCTCTTTCTTCATCCGTCCTTGAATGTACTATAGTGAGCAACAGAGAGCGAGCTGCACCCAGCATGCAGTATGGCGGTGTTGCTAGGGGTCCCCTCTCAATATACCACACAGTGTGTACCTCAGGCAGTAGTATCATAATAAATATGTCCCGTAGATCTCAAGAGCTTATACTCGACACTGCACTCCCTTGGATCCTCAGCAATACACCCGCCAAGTGTGGAGTCGATCTGATGAAAGGTTGTCGAAATAATCCACAGACAGACAGACAGGCAGACGGAGACTCCCTCCTTTTTATTTAGATGGTTGTGATATTGTAATGATAAAAAAAACTAAAGTGACAAATATAAATAAGAAGTTGGAAGGAACAAGCATAGATATTCAAATTGTGTACTCTAACATAATAATAACCTCACATTGTAACATGAGGTTTTTAGGTATTTGACAAACCTTTTAGTTGAAAGCTTCATGATCTCTGATGATGTGACCATTAGACTCAAAGGAGGCAATAGTGCCACGTTTTGGGAAACAAACTTATTTGCTTTCTTGCCTAGTGTTAGATGAGAGGGTTGATACCACTCCATATCGGTCCATTAAATATGAAGCTACAGCCAGATTAGCTTAGTTTAGCATAATGACTGGAGGCAACAGGGGAAACAGCTAGTCTGGCTCTGTCCAAAGGTAAAAGAAATCTAGCTACCAGCACCTCTAAAGATCACTATTTGTGTAATCCCTACAATGGCCAGTGACTCAGTGGAGTCTTCTTAGGATGTTAGTAATCTTTAGAGGTGCTGATAGCTGTATTTGATAAAATGTTTGCCTTTCGGTAGAGCCAGGTTAGCTGTTTCCCCCTGTTTCCAGTCCAGTATGCTAAGCTAAGCTAAGCTTCAAATTTAGCGTGCAGATATGAGAGGTGTTATGAATCTTCTCATCTAACTCTCAGCAAGAAAACAAATAAGCACATTTCCCAAAATGTCGACTACTCCTTTAGGTGCTTATTGGCTCTCATTACTGGTTATTGGCTCACGTTGGATCCCACGAGGACTCCAAAGTAACCCATACAGGAGGTTTTACTTTATAATGAAAGAAAGTCTCCGACCCTTTCCTTGAGTTGGTTATAGCTCCTTGTATATCACTTTTACAGGCTTTCACAATTAGATACTATATCAGACGTAGACACGTTGGGTTCATTAATGTGAATTCAAAACCTTCATTATGGTGTTATCCTCTACATGCCCCCTGCTACTGCCCTTTTCCTATTAAATTGGGAAAACTATGTCGGACTGTTTAAATTGAGTCCTCAAAATTAGCATGTTTCCAGCACTTAATATACATGCAAAACCCATGGCATCTTTTATCTTGGAATAAGAACAAAACTGCTGAAGATGAAAAATAACTTTCTACAACATAACGAAGATAACTCACTTGGAGGGAATCCACTTAGAGAGAATGTTTTTTGTTTTTTTTTTTCCTTCAGAGCATTTTTTGGACTTTTTCCCTTGGTGAATCCCACTGTGCTGCGGCCAACTCAAAGAAATGCCTGTTTTGTAAAAGTCCTTTGGAGTCTGGATCAAAAGCATTTTCATAGCAACTCAATCTGTGATTGAAATATTTAATACTGGCACCAAACCTCACGCAATCCCTTTCTCTCTCCTGCTGCCTCTTTCTTCACTTACTCTAATTCCCTTTACATTTTGTTCCTCCTGTTTCCTCCTTTGCTCTCCCTCCATCTCTCATCTTTACTCTCTCACGTTTATCCTCTTCCTCACCGCCTATCGTGTCGCATTAATAATCCACGCTAATGCAAAGTGGATGTGGAGATATAAGTAAGAGGCTGTATGTATATTTGATCATCCTCCGGACCTTTAACCACCCGTAGAAGCTAATATCGGCCTGTGTTTGCAGCTGCTGCCGCGTCTGAGCTGTCGTCACACGGAAAACCGAGCAGAAAAAAAGAAACACAAAAGTACACTTTGGAGTGTTTTTTCGGTTTTCTCCTCGTCCCTTTCATCCTCTGCATGTGTGAAAGGCTTCTGAAGTGCTGTTTTTGTCTCCAGCTTTTTCCTTGTTGTGTAAATATGAATATGGAAAGAAGTGTCAGGATGTTCCGGGGGAAGCTGTTGACATCAGAGAAGTTGCAGACTACTTCCTGGAAGCTCACTACTTAATGATTGTATATGTGTGTGTGTGTTTTGCATATGCCAGGGACAAGACGGGTGATCTGATGTGCTTCTGTGTTGTTGAAATCATCAGTAGATAACACAACAGCGGGGGTCACTTCACTGCTTCAGCAGCTCACGGGCTTTGTTTCTTCCTAGTGTTGTCTGCAGGACTGCTCTGCTGATTAGGCTCGACAAAGAGAAAGCTTGGATGTCTGCAGATAAGTTGGCATGATTAAAGGCCACCTAATAAACTTTGACAAGTTTGGGTGTCAGAACTCATTAGCTACAGCACACTGAGCAGGTTTGTGGTTATTAAAGGCTCCTGACTGGCACACAAGGTGAAGTTGAAGAGTTTACAAAAACAAAATCTAGCACGGCGCAGTTGTTTTCAAGAGCAGTGCGTGACGAGCAGGTGGCGCTGATTGAAACTCGCTGTCACCTCCAGTGATTAGCCATGTCTGAACTTCAGTGTGTAATGGCATCCTCATCTCCTGCGTAATTGGCTCTCGTATTGATTAAATAACGTATGCAGTTGGTAATGTTTGTTTAGGAACTCGGGAAGAAGAAGTTCTTGAACTTGTGCAGTTGAGGTGTTTAAACGTCCTCTCGTACGCCGGGGTTCAGTGTGAATGGCAGCTGGAGGAGAAAAGGAAAGCTGCATATGTTTAAGATATTGTCTTAGAGTGGAATGCGTGGAATAAAATAGACGATATCTCTGGCGCTGCTGCATTGATTTTTATCCTGTTATTATGTTATTGTGCAACGCTAAATCAGTGGAGGACTCTGGACCCAAAGGCAGAGAACACACCCCAATGAAGAGGTAGTTGAGGGTTTTTGTTTGCTCAAGTCAACACAAACACAAGAAATCCTGCTGCCAGAATGGGCAGGGAAAACTGACTAAACTGGCCTGAGACATAAGACACTGGAGTAGCTAAATAACTCTATTAAGGAAGCAGAACAGACTGGAGTGAGGGCAGCTTGGTGTTGGTTTGGGATTATCGGATGTATTATTCCTTTAGTTGTGATTTTGGCTGTAGGTTTTGATTTTAATGGCATGCTGTCACAGCAGATTTTGTTGTTTCCTTGCAGCAGCTGATGAGATACTGAGATACTGGACCGGCAGAACAGAATAAGGAGAAAACTCTTCAGCAGAAAAGAAAAACACAGAATGTTGAAGTTTTGATCAGTTTATTATGAAATGCAGTGCTTTAACTACTCATTTGGATGTCAGTGATGTTTTTATGCCTCTGCCGCTGGTAGCTGCTGACAGAGGCATTATGTTTACTGGTTGTCTGATTCCCGTGTACACAAAATCTTGGACTCAAGAATGAATTTGGTGGTCAAAGGTCACTGTGACCTCAAAATAGGTTTTTAGCCATCATTTAAGAATGAATTTGGCGATTCCCGATTTCACACACATGTTGACTGGGACGACACAATGAGTAAACAATAACTAGCACAGTACGGGCTTGCTTCCATCTCGTCCATTCTGCCTTTCACCTCCTGCCTCATTCTGAATTTCGAGCTTCATTGGGGTCACGTGACCGCAAACTATTGGAGTGGGCCGAGCCAATCGTGATGCTGAGTGAGTTTCACCTGGAGCTCAGAGAGGGGCTTCACATCTAAAAATGCCAGGAGAAAGCAAAAGCACCACATTTCTTTTTAGCTATACTAAGAATCCATCTTCACATAGTAATCACGTACTTGTGTACCTGTTTAGCCAATGCATCTATGATAATCTTTCATTATTAAATGAATAAATTAAATTTTTAAACCGCAGCTTGACTGGTTGGTGAAGGCATACAACCACGTCATTGTAGTTGACTTGCACTGTTTTATCTCCTCTAGACAGCAAAAAACAAAAACTCTTCTGTGTGTACTATTGATAATATCTACTGTACTGTATGTTTGCATATACACAGAACTCACAGACTTACTTCCAGTCTGACCTACAGTATAATGAAAGGGCAGGCAGGACCTCAGTTACGGATGCTAATGGGGATGGTGGCTTTCATGAGACTAAAACCTGTGACTCCATTAGTGGGACTGGCTCTTTTGTACTGTCGATGCACCATCTCTCTCAAGGTCTATTTCTTTTACCCATAGATGGCAGTGTGTCCATGAGTCTCCAGCATGGCGTCTGTGTGTCTGCTGGTCTGTAATGGTGTGAGGAGAGGCAGACAGCCACTGACAGGCCTCCGTAATGTGGATTTACCATAATGGCCTGCAAGGAAATGAGATGTACACTGTTAAATAGTTTGGAAAGACATCTTGCTCCGCTCTGCCGTGGCCTGACCTCGCTGTACGAGCCGGCGAAACACCAGACCAGATCATTGATTTGACAAAGGCTTTGACTAATGATGGTAGTGAAGAAGTGAAAAGAGAGGACAAGGGGAAAAAAGGCCACCACAGTCTGTCTTTCTTTTTTATCTCCGCTCTTTTGTCGAGACGTGGGATGAAGTGAACTGAACCTGTTGATAAGGCCACGGCGGCAGAGGGGTTGTACGTTAACGAGCGCCATCGACACATCCTCTCACCCCGTTTGCTGTCAATTTGCCCCCTCTTTCCTCCGCCACCTCCTCTTTTGTCTCTTCACTTGGGTCCCTCAATTAAGGCTGCCTTTTGTTCTTGAGGCTCATATGAAGCCAGTGGTCTGTGTCATTCTCCTCATCCATTATGGATCAGCTCCAAGAGGAGTAAGAGCGTTTTGGGTGTTTTTAATAGAGAGATGTCTTCGTCTTATGCCCTGTAGAAGCATTGAGAGACTTGATAGGCAAGATTTTCTTCCGTGTCTGGATGATTTTGAGGACAATGACACCCTTCAACAGCATGATTGGTTAAAATTTCAATAAAGGTAAGTTGAGGACAAAAAAAAGACACAATCATGCATTGATGACCATGCTTTAGATCTATCTACAGTTAGAGTCAGACTTCAGATAGATGTCTACATTCAAAACTGTCTACTTCTTGACTATCTTTAGTAGGACTTGTTTGGAATGCATTCTGGGTAAATCAAGACTTTTCTCCAAACTAAAAAACATAGCTGGCGTAGCAGCCATGCCAGTCGGCTCTGATCACAGAAAAGAAAGCGGAAAAGCAGAAAATGTTTACCTTCTGAAAGAAGTGTAACAGTTACAAGGACATTTTACTGGCAAAATTCAGAGTGTAAGAATACAAAAAAAAAAACCCAGACAGGAAATGGTATTAATCCCACAGTTGACGGAGCATGAAAGACTCAGGCTCAGGGTAGTTTCCTTTGGCAAACAAAAACCCACTGACGGTGTCCTCACTGCTGTGTGTTTCCAACAGGTCACTGCGGTCTCTAAAAACTCTTTCCCTAGCTAACCACAAATTCATTTGGTACCATTTGTCAGCAGGTGCTTGTTTCCATGGAAACATGTCTCTTAGTTATGAGTTAGCTTAGAGGTAGGGTGGCTATCTTTCAAGTCAGTCTCAGACCGGTCGAACACTACAGACCAGTCTGAAATATCTTTGTGAAACGGGCACCAGGTCTCTGCTGTCTAAAGAGCAGTTTTGTCTTGAGATGTCTCTTGAGCTCACTTGGCGGTTTGACAGTTTTTCCCTGTAGATGAGGCATTTCAGTGTGGGACAAGTAGTTTCCACAATCCATGAAAAGCCATAAGCCAAGTAGTTTTCATTGTACAGTGTGATTTCAGCACTTCTGGTTGGCTCAGGTACAGTCAACTCAGACTGAATTGAGGGCTGAGATGTATCAGCGATTCTTTGAACTCTATTTACAGTGACAGTGACTTTTTTTCCTTGCTGTGTCAGTCAGTATTTCTGACTGCTGTATACCTGGAAAACTTGTGTGCCTGGAAAGCACGTTGCCTCACCATGGCTGAACTGGCAACCGTGAGCTGTTGTCCCCAGTCATAGCTGCAGCATACATTTAACAGCGTTTATAATATGGTGATTTCAAAATGTATTTCTCCTGTTTTGATACATTTGAAAATGTAATATAAATGCAATTAGTGTAAATGTTGCCTTGCTTTTTGATGCATTAAGAATTCTGCTTCTCTTTGGCAGTGATTTATCCTGGTTTAGCACACAAGTCTTGTGTCTGGCAACCTTTCGATGTGGGTGATATCAAGAAATACAGATCAGATGCTGTATGTGCGTGCATCTTTGTGTGTGTGTGTGTGTGTGTGTGTGTGTGTGTGTGTGTGTGTGTGTGTGTGTGTGGTTCTTCATGAAAACTGGATGTGTTTAATTGTATTTCTGAATGGCCCTGTCTTTTTTCCTGACTCAAAGTTCAAACAGATTTTTCCCCCTATCAATGTGTGTGTATATGTGACAGTTTCATGACACCGCCTTTCCCCTTCACACTCATAATAGCCCACAGATAGCATCAGATTGGTCTAATTTTCTGTCTTTCATGTCTCTCTCTGTCACTCTCAGTAGCCTCCCTCTGTCACCATCCCTCTGGCTTTCCCTCAGCTCTAAAATAGGAAATGCCTAAATTACACTTGCTAATAGGTTGCAGCAGAACTGTTTTCCCCCCTCTCACACCCTCTGTCTTCTATTTAATTTAGTGTTAGGGACTGAACACATTTCATTTGATACTAAATGAAAGGATTGTTCTTATCAACTCTTGAAAAAGAAGGAAAAAAATCCACCTCCTCTCCTCCAGATGGGAACATCAATTCTTAATGCTCATTCTGCCACGCTGGTACCCGTCTACCCCCTGGGCGTACAAAACCAGAGCACAGGGCACCATCTCAAACACTCAGTATCTCGCCTCGCTCATCTGAAACACCTACAAGAAGATGTAGCCGTCTCTTTTTAATAAACACTCCCAAGACACCTGTGCCATATCCTCATTAAAACTACTTCATGCCGCGCGTACACATCAACAGAACATTAGCATATTAATTTTGAGACATTAAGTACTCTCAACAAAGACGACAATCATGATGATTGGCAACCTCCTTTGGCCTCTGCTGTGATGTCTACATTTGGTGCTGATGGGTTTGATTTTGTTGGAGATTGGCTTTGAGAGAAAGTTTTTTTTGACACAAGATGAAAAGGCACTATTTGTCAAAAGTACAAATGGAAATAAAAGTCTGATTTGCTCAAAATGGCAAATAGTGAAAGAAGTAACTTTAGAGAAATTAGTTCTGACATGTCAGAAAAAAACAAAGAATGAATGATCCTCTCTTTGCACTGGAAATACAATCAGATTCATGTTCCCCTCAGAAGAATCAGAATCAGAATCAGAAACTATTTATTGCCAAGTAACACACATTTCAAGGAATTTGCCGTGGTCTGATGGTGCTACATTTTGTTTTTTTAACATATAACATATAACCTGACAGGATGAATTGTATAATTGTTGGTGATCTCCTTTTCATCTAGTGCTGCCATCAGGTCAACATTTCATACTTTGGTTTACATCCAAATTCCCATCTGCCTTAGCTTTGTGTCAAGTGCTAATTAGCAAATGTTAACATGCTAACACGCTAAATGATGATGAACATGGACAGTATACCTGCTAAACCCTATGTTAGCATGCTGATGTTAGCATTTAGCTCAAAGCACCACTGTCTGTAAGTTCAGCCTTACAGAGCTGCTGGCATGGCTCTAGACTTATTTACTTGATAAATGATTTAAGAGATTAATACATTATCAAAATAGTCATTTATTTATTTTCAGTTGACCGACTAATCAATTAATCAACTTGTTTCAGCACTACTAACAATACCATGTTGTTACATAGACATTTGTTGTCTGTTATCACAGTTTACCTATATAACACAGTCTGCCAGTCATGTCTCTGCTATATTATTCATTATTGTCCACCAACTTTTCTGGGTCTCACATGTGTAGTTTCATTGTATTTTCTGTCAAACTGGCAGTGGTTGAATCACAGTCGGCGCTGTTACCTCAGTGTATGTTTGGGCAGTGATCCATGGCAGACAGGATGGCTAGACGTGCTCTTTTGTTACCATGGCTTCATGTTGCCTTTTAAATGCGCGAGGAACTCAGCCGTTATACACCTGTAAATGTCAGGGCTACATGTTTTCTGGTTGCACAGTAAAAGTTTCCGCTGCCATGGTGATGTATTGCATGTGTTTTCACATTGCATTTCATATCCATTTTCTTTCTATACAGTGTTTGCTTTCACTGTATTCTGGCAGAGACGAGGAGAATCATACATGCTGTTATTGTGAGAGCAAAGCGACTGCTCTGACCAGAATTCTCCAGAACTCCTCACTCCATTTTCATCCTACAAGTATTTTAACCTTTATTTCACCAGGGAAGGCTGACTGAGCACAGGCAGCTCTTTTTTCATAAGCTACTCTAAAGTTTTCTTGCCCAATACAGTGCTCAGTCTTGTACGGCATGATGCTTTCATTTTCTCGCACTAAAGGCACCTTGACAGTACTTTTTAAGAGGTGAGATCGGCTCCATTTTGTCCAGAATCCCAAACTTCCCAAGTCAAATTGTCTAGGCTATTTAAAAAGTCTCTCACATGCCTCCTGTACCTACCATCTAACTGTGGTTTAAAGGAGTTACCTAATGTAGTTCTTAACAATTTGACCCCTTTAACCTTTCTCATTAGTCATCAGTGCTAAGTGGTGGTTGGTCAGTGGGCGGCTCCGAATGGCAAAGGCTTCAGCAAACAAATGGTCTGTGTCATTAAGTTTGATGTTCGCATCTTATGTGCCCTTTAACAGCACCGAGACTATTAACACAATAACCAAAAAGCAATTAGATTGACTTTCTGAAATGGCAGTCAATTAGCGAAGCTGCTGCGCTGCGTGGTGGGAGAGGTGAGAGAGAGGAAGACTTGGACACAGAGAGGATATTAGAGTACTGGGACACTGTGATGATGGAGCTGCCGATCGCCGTGGTCTCGACAGTCAGGAGACAAGCTTTTCTGATGTCACAGGGAGACAAATGTCAGATTATAGCTTGTCATCTGATGCAGTTAAGACTAAATCATCATTTTTATATTCTCAATACTGGCCAGGACATTTATTTACCTCAGTGGCAACGAAAACCAGGCCTTTATTTGGCTTATGTTACAGACAGGCTTTTATTACTAGTTTATTCCTAGTTTGATTGAAAACTCAAAACTCTCCAAGTTTTCTTGATTAATTCAGCATAATGTGTAACACTAATTCTGTGAGTCATGTCATACTCACGACTCTGCTGCTCTCAGTTCCTCTCCTCCAACAGAAATACCAATTTCATTCACCAATTAATTCCAGTCCTTTCACTTTGTCGTTTTTTCCCGATGGATGTTAAGCTACTTTGAATGCAACATCAACATTTCCAGCAGATTTTTCACATCTTCAGCCTTCCTTTACATAACCTACAGGAAGTGTTGAGTTTCATTAACGGTAGCTTAACATTGTTTGGAAAAAATGGAAATGTTAGGAAATGGAAATTAATAGGTGGGTGAAACAGGTATTTCTGTTGAAAATAGAAACTCAGATCAGCAAAATGGCAATTATGGCCTTTGGTATTGCTGGCCATTATTTGGGTACCGGCTTTTAAATGAGAACTTGCAGTTCATCAACTGGACCTTTTGCTCTGTCTTTTACTAGCATTTCCAACACTGTTGTCTAATCTCACCCATTTCATTCTTTTGTCACATTTTTGTATGGTTTTACTGACACTGATAGTCCCTTTTTCACACTTCAGAACTATATCGATTAAAATGTAGTTTATTCTAGGACTTTATTCTAGGATCCATTACTGTCCAGGCCCACAATGCAAGATTCAGGAACGAAGGAAAAATCAGCTCAAAGCACTTTTTGAAAGATGCTCCAAAGATTTTCTTAATCTTAAAAGTAAACTTCACCAGGTCTGTTCCCACAAAGCATCTCTGTTTGTGGCTTAAGAAAGTTTAAACTTTTGTTGAAAGTGTTGTTGTGCAGACGTCTGTCTTTGTCTTATGTCTCCCGTCAGAACAAAGAGAGCGCCAGATGGACAGACATAGATTAATCCTAATCCTAAAACAGTGACGTCTCTATGAAATTTAAATTTGTAACTTGACTTTTCCACTGCTTTGCATGTTGGCCGAAAATGTTTTGTCGAAAGAACCTTTCTGTCTGCGTGCCTGTCTGTCTGTGAGGCTCAGTCCATTTGTTGTTGGGAAAAGTAAATAGCTTTAAAGAAAATGACTTTTCTCTACATGCAAATTAAAGGTATTTACTCTGTGAGATGTTGTATCCTGTTAGGAAGTAAGAGCACTCTCCGATGTGGAGAGTGAATCAAGAATAAATTATGTCAGGACCAAGTGTGATTGCATGCTTTTGTACAGTGCATCCGGAAAGTATTCACGGCGCTTCACTTTTTCCACATTTTGTTATGTTACACCCTTATTCCAAAATGGATTAAATTAATTTTTTTCCTCAAAATTCTACACACAACACCCCATAATGACAATGTGAAAAAAGTTTTTTTGAAATTTTTGCAAATTTATTAAAAATAAAAAACTAAGAAATCACATGTACATAAGTATTCACAGCCTTTGTCATGAAGCTCAAAATTGAGCTCAGGTGCATCCTGTTTCCACTGATCATCCTTGAGATGTTTCTGCAGCTTAATTGGAGTCCACCTGTGGTAAATTCAGTTGATTGGACATGATTTGGAAAGGCACACACCTGTCTATATAAGGTCCCACAGTTGACAGTGCATGTCAGAGCACAAACCAAGCATGAAGTCAAAGGAATTGTCTGTAGACCTCCGAGACAGGATTGTCTCGAGGCACAAATCTGGGGAAGGTTACAGAAAAATTTCTGCTGCTTTGAAGGTCCCAATGAGCACAGTGGCCTCCATCATCCGTAAGTGGAAGAAGTTCGGAACCACCAGGACTCTTCCTAGAGCTGGCCGGCCATCTAAACTGAGTAATCGGGGGAGAAGGGCCTTAGTCAGGGAGGTGACCAAGAACCCGATGGTCACTCTGTCAGAGCTCCAGAGTTCCTCTGTGGAGAGAGGAGAACCTTCCAGAAGGACAACCATCTCTGCAGCAATCCACCAATCAGGCCTGTATGGTAGAGTGGCCAGACGGAAGCCACTCCTTAGTAAAAGGCACATAGCAGCCCGCCTGGAGTTTGCCAAAAGGCACCTGAAGGACTCTCAGACCATGAGAAACAAAATTCTCTGGTCTGATGAGACAAAGATTGAACTCTTTGGTGTGAATGCCAGGCGTGACGTTTGGAGGAAACCAGGCACCGCTCATCACCAGGCCAATACCATCCCTACAGTGAAGCATGGTGGTGGCAGCATCATGCTGTGGGGATGTTTTTCAGCGGCAGGAACTGGGAGACTAGTCAGGATAGAGGGAAAGATGAATGCAGCAAAGTACAGAGACATCCTGGATGAAAACCTGCTCCAGAGCGCTCTTGACCTCAGACTGGGGCGACGGTTTATCTTTCAGCAGGACAACGACCCTAAGCACACAGCCAAGATATCAAAGGAGTGGCTTCAGGACAACTCTGTGAATGTCCTTGAGTGGCCCAGCCAGAGCCCAGACTTGAATCCGATTGAACATCTCTGGAGAGATCTGAAAATGGCTGTGCACCGACGCTTCCCATCCAACCTGATGGAGCTTGAGAGGTGCTGCAAAGAGGAATGGGTGAAACTGCCCAAAGATAGGTGTGCCAAGCTTGTGGCATCATATTCAAAAAGACTTGAGGCTGTAATTGCTGCCAAAGGTGCATCAACAAAGTATTGAGCAAAGGCTGTGAATACTTATGTACATGTGATTTCTCAGGTTTTTTATTTTTAATAAATTTGCAAAAATCTCAAAAAAACTTTTTTCACGTTGTCATTATGGGGTGTTATGTGTAGAATTTTGAGGAAAAAAATGAATTTAATCCATTTTGGTATAAGGCTGCAACATAACAAAATGTGGAAAAAGTGAAGCGCTGTGAATACTTTCCGGATGCACTGTACATGTAATGCCGCTTCACAGTGTGCAGTCTGCTACTATAAGGGAGCAGACTTAAGAGGAAATAAGAAACTCGTGTTGTCATGGAAATAGACAAAGCCAGGCACAAAAGGCTGATACCTGTTTTGAAGTTTGGCTAGCTCTTTGTTTAAGTCCCTGTTCATGTTGGTCACTAACATGCCTCAATCATAAGTGACAAGTCTAAATACGGGGGTAAATGCATCCTAAAAACGTTGAGGACACATTGGTATCTAGTAACAAAAACCACTGATCTGGCACTGATCTGGGGAGTGAATGTGATAGCATTTCTGATTGCTTTTTGGTGTCAACATGCAACAATTCTGGGAAATCAGATTTTTCAACTGCAACAAGACCTCGAGTCTGTACCTGTGCCAACACGTTAAAGCTTTTGTGTGTTCAGTGTTGGAGTATTTCCATTTTCATGCCAGAGTTGGCAAATGTTCAGAATATCATGTTGGCAGGATACAAAAGCCTCTGTATACGCTGCATTCACACCATCACGGGCCAAAGAACATGTACCAGTTCAGGCAGGTACAGTGAAAACCATTACTGAGCTATTTAAACAAAAAATAAAATCTGTAAAGAAGCCTGAAGTTAACTGCCTGTTTCATAGAATAAAGACCTGATACATCAATCCAACTTTAACAATACTTAAAGACCTGAAATTGCATAATACTGCAGTTCTCAGTGCTGTTTTTGATGTGTAAATCAGCACCACAAAGAGAGGATGACATACTTGAATATGCATGGAGGAAAGACTGTATTTACTTGTAATGTACTTTCTATATGAATAAATGATGATACTGATACTGTAGGTGTAAAAGCTGCAATGCTTTTCGTTTGGTACGAGTTGTTCATTCCTGAGCTGTTTCGACCAGGAATCCAAGATTTAAGAAAGCATTTGCTCGTGTATGCTGTTGCTACTACTATTTCATGTATAACTAAATGTAAATGCCTGCATGCTGCGTTATGTGTGTGGTTTATAAAGTCACTCAAATCAATGCATATTGTGTGTTGTGTGAGTCACCTTCTAAGTAAATGGGTGAACACGGTGTACTGTCTCAAGTAAACCGGTTCATGTTTTGCATTGGTTCTGTAAATGGCTCTGTGAATGCTTGATAACTCTTTTAATAGGTTGCAGCAGATTGAGCTGTGATGCTTTCCAGCTGAGACATTTTTGGGTCAGAGTTTCTTTTTTTCTAATAATTGCTTTGATCACAGGAATAATTAGGTTTTCCTCTTTCTGCCGCTCAAAACGCACACACACACACACACACACACGTTGGGAGACGCAGGCACCTGCTCACACACATTTCTCCCGCTCTTCAGTATGCGGTGACGTGCCTTTTTTAAAATACACTGACAAAAGGGAACAGGCAACAAAACAGGTGAAGTGCTGTCAGGTCAAAGATTTAGCGGAAACTCAATCTTCTTAATGCACGCAGCCAAGATAATGTGAATTTTAAACAGAAACGTGCCAGGATAAGAAGCGATAATCTCTTGAAGCCGGCTGTACTAACTGTTACCTATTTGTTGAATAGAGCTGGGCATGCTGTGCTCAAGGTGGAGACTTATAAAACCCAAATTCAATCACAGCACCCCCCACAGTGTTCCTTTCCTCCCGAGTCTTTTTATCTTAGGAGTATAATCATATCAATGCAATGAAGTTGATTCTTGGAGACACCAGTAATCTAGCAAGTTTTAGTTTATTTTGTGTTTGTTTTTAAGTTTGTAATGAAAGATTTGGGCAACAAAAGGTAATTTATATAATTTCTTTCCCCATGTCTGAGTTAACTGCAATAACTCCATATTAGTTTGAGGTGAAGTGAATGCGCAGTTAGCAGAAAGAAGACATTTATTATAAATATTTAAAAAGTTTGGACCACCATAGCAAAATAGCTTATTTTTTTGAGTTTCCCCTGCAGGAAACTTCAGCCATCAAGGTACTAAATATGCACTGAATGCAGAAAGTTTTTCCACAGGTTTAATTTTGTGAAATGAGATTTTGCACGGCAGAGGTGGAGAAGTGAGCTGTGAGGTTTTGGATTCCCTATGTGTGTGTGTGTGTGTGTGTGTGTGTGTGTGTGTGTGTGTGTGTGTGTGTGTGTGTGTGTGTGTGTGTGTGTGTGTGTGTGTGTGTGTGTGTGTGTGTGTGTGTGTGAGAGAGAGAGAGAGAGAGATACATGTGCTTGTGATGTGTCTGTGCGTTTACGATATTGACAGTGACACATGCACACTATAATCCAATTTTTGCTCTCGCTCAGATTATGAGAATTCATGATTAAGCCCTTTACATGCCTTAACACTTCCTATAAATATTAATTAAATCATTCCACCACACATAATCCCAATATTGATCGCCCACCCCACCCCTATGTGAGCAATGTCCCATCTCATCACTTTCAGCACGCTGTGTTGCAGGCTGCTTGCTTGTAGCCGCTTTCCGTAACCTCAGCGAGTCTTCATGTAATGCTGAGAGGTGTGAAGGCTAAACAAAGGAGGGGCACTTCAGATTAGAGCAGATGATAAAATGAAACTTTAATAATCCCCGTGAGGGAAACTGGGTCATTGCAGAAGTGGAAAACAGAAGACAAGAATAGAGAAAAAGGAGACTTGGAGATAATGCAAGTAATTACGACCAGAGAACATACTGTACTGATGGTAAAACACAGGGATACACAGTTAACATAGGGCATATTTGTTGGCAGCTGCAGGTTAGAAACGTCATGTTCATTTGGACGGAGCTTGGAACATATGTTCAAAACATATGTTCGAAGACATAAGCCAAGCATTTACAGATTTGTTTAGGTATGTGCGTTTAATAAAGCTATACAATCTCATTGAATGCATGCACCAGGCTGCCGCTTGTTCAGGTCACGGTGACAGGCTTACCTGGATTATGGGCTTGTCCAAACAGTCACCCCGCTGATTCGATCAGGATTGCCGTAGACGCACAGTTTGATTGCGGGCTGAATCTCTCATTATAACCTCAGTGTAACATAATCAGATTTAATCGTCTGAGTCCCTAATAAGAGCGTCAGATGAACTTTATTGATCCTGGCAGCTAAATTGGGTCATTTCAGTAACAGCGATTAGTGTGTGTGTGTGTGTGTTTTTTTTTGTAACAAATGTTCTGGCTCTCTGTTGATCCATGAAGGAGAAATTCATCTTTTTGTGTCAATACATGGAAGAGATGTTGTCAGACAGCTGATATTTTGTTGAAATTCAGGTAGGAGGAGAGTTTGTAGCTGAAGCCATACTGCATACTCATCTATATAATATGTGTTCTGTGCTGTTTCCTTTTCTTGCAGTTAGTATACACAAAATGAATGTACTTTACAGTTTTGTACTAACATTAAATTATTCAAGATGTGTGCCTGCAGACAAAACAGACAAATCAGTCAAACAGTAACTCTGGGACAATGCCAACACTTCAAATTAATGAGAAAGAAAACACTTTCTACTTTATTTGTTATTCTCTGAGATGTTGCTGGAGTCCCACCATTGTTCACATTTTGTTTTCATCTTTTCTACCTGTGAGCTGTTTCTCAATGTCCTGTTGCGTTGTGGGATGTCTATCAGCAGCACAACGAAACAACAGGTGGATGTAGAAGCGAACTGACAAGTTTGAGTACTCAAACATTTAGTTGTTGTTTTTTCAGTGTATGGAGGACGGAATGTTTAAAAAATGAGTATTCGCTTGAAAATCTGTTTCTCAGTCACATCCACTTAAGATTAATGGCTTATAAATATTGTATTATTTTTTTTGCAATGTGACAGTAAATTGTTCCTTTCTGCACCTTAATTCATCAGTACGTGTGACCTCTTTCACATTACACACAGTCATTTTTTCCATGGTTAATATAAAATATATTGATACCTACATGCATCTTTAAAGAGAGGTGTAGGCAGTGGTGGAAATATGATAAATAAAATGAAGAATATCAAGCCACAGCGAGTCTTTCAACATGTGTTAGTGACTGTGCCCACGTTATCATCAACAACATCGGAGTATGACTGTAAAAAACACTTAATGTTTTCTTACCATTACAAATGTTCAGCATGAGTCATGGCTGTCTTTTGATGCTGTTATGTCACCAGGCCTGCGACGTCTCTTCTTGTTACTATGAATGGCTGGTAAATAGGAAATGTCTGTTCATTGGTATTCCTTACCATCTGCCAATATCTGACTTTACACTCACATTTTATATCTCGGTTATTCAGCTGATGCTTTGAAACTGATGAGACATTGTGTTAAGGGAGCAGGTCAGTGTACAATCAAAAAGTATAATCAAGTAAAACCACGATATTTTGCACCGTTACATTTCCATGGGGGGGGGGGGGGGGTATTCTATTCAAAGGGTTGGGACATAATTTGACCTGGTGTGTGGTGTGAAAAACGATATTCTAGGGCAGAAGAAAAGTGCTTTCAACCGATTTTCATCATTTGTGTGACACAGGGCTGGAAGCTGGCTGCGGTGTGGTTGTGATAGATGGTGGATGGCAGTGGTTACCGTGATTGGAGCTATTCTGGACAAAAAAACTCAAAGAGTGTTCTTGACATGAAAGTAGAGCATGCACACAAACAGCCAGTTGGTTTTGTAATTTCAGGTTTGACGGTGTGTGTATGTTGTCGGTATGTTTTTATACATACACTCTCTTTTTACTGTGTGTGTCATTGAATGGAAACATTAACGTGATGCGCAATATCGTAATTTAACTTGATAATCCAAATCCTGTACATTTCATGTGTTGGATGGTTTTCTCAGAGGAGGATCTTGATGATCTCAGATTCAGATGCATCAGAACATTTTGTCATTTGTTCACGTCTCTTGGTATATCTCTTCGTTCGAGTGAAATCCCTTACTAAGCTCGAACTGAAAGACACTGTTCTCTCGCTTTGCGGATCTTGTCCCGTCGTAATTGCAGCGCTCTCTTTCAGGCCACCTCAGGCAACTTAGGGAAGCTGAGGACAGGTGTGGATTAGCCGCCGTGTGCTTTTGCGCATGCATGTGTGATAAGGACGTCAGTGGTCCTCCACTCGGGATCAACAGGCCTCTGAGTCAGCCAGGCCGGCACAGCGCTCCCTGATTGGAGCCTTCAGAGCGAGGAGAATAACGATTTCCACACCTCCTGCCACGTGTGTGTGTGTGTGTGTGTGTGTGGATGAAAAGCTCGTGCTGTTTGGCCCATGTAACAACAGCGAGCTGGCCTGATCTCTCCCTCCCTCTTTTCTTTCTCAGCACACATACATGGACTGATACACAAAGGCCTCTGTTATCTGTAGGAGGGGAACGCGAGAAATGAACGATGAACGATTAGAAAATGAAAGAAGATTGCTTTTGATTAGCACTCGTTAATTAACTCAGTCAGCCGCCTGCCTGCTCCCTAGCCAGCCCATCAACAATGTATGGCCTGACTGCATTATCAACCCAACTGTGTGTGTGTGTGTGTGTGTGTGTGTGTGTGTGTGTGTGTGTGTGTGTGTTTTGTGAGTGCAGCGAGGCACAAAGACATTTTCTTCTTCTTCTCCTGATTTTCAATCTTGTATTTTTCTAATGAAAAACAGATGAACCTTGAACCTCAATTTGCCTTGACATCTGTCTGCATGTGTGGTGCTGGCTTTGTGTGTGAGAAATCTTTTTATGCATGTTTTCATTGTTATGCATGGTGGGAAGTGGCTGGACACAACATGCGTGATTAGTGGCATGGGCCTGCCACAGCACGGCACGCTGCCAAGTTAATTGAATGGCAATGAATGATTGATATAACCCCCCCCCCCCCGGGGATCAATAAAGTATTTCTGATTCTGATCCAAAAGGAGAGATGAGACTACGACAATGCGGAGGAGGAGGAATGGGTGAGGAGTGAGGAAGATTTCATAGGCTAAGCAGGTATGGAGAAATAGGATGAATGAAGGTTGCGGGGAGTACGGTAGTTTGGAAAAAAGACGCAACAAAGTCGAGCAAAAAAAAGAAGCCAAATCAATACTTCATAGAGGAGAAGACTCAACAAAAACAAGGACATGTTTTTTAAGCGAAAGGAGATGAAAGGAAGTTAGGGCCACAACAACAGGGAGAACAAAGGCTGGCAAGCAGGAGCTGGGAGGGATGGAGCGATTTCGCAAGAAGATAAGATACGGAGGACGAGATTCAGAAGAGCCCCAATTTCACAGTGGTGTGAGTGCCGCGGGTTTGTGCTGTTACGGCATTACAAGGAGCGCTCCACTCCACTTGATTGCGCATTAGTCCTATTGTGGAGGGAGCCCTGCGCATGTTTTATTTAGCAGGCTCGCTCCGGCTCGCCGAGAGCCTCGGCCGGAGCATTGGGGGGCGAGGGGGGGTTTGTTTGTTCTCCAGCCTGCTGTGCGCTCAGGGGCGCGCGGCTGCAGAGCCACATCTCCTCACTGCTAATGGACGGAGCCGCGTTAGTCAAGTGTGTCAGCCTCTGCACTGCTTCCCCCGACAACCAGCACCGGCGTCATTATCACCCGTCAAAGCTTCCACTTTGGAGAGGATGTTTTAAGGTTGTTGCTTGATTTCACAGAAGGGTCGTTTCTGATGTTAGATTTCTTTATTCCTGCCTTTCGTCTGTTTTTGAGCATGATAAGAGAAACGCACTGCGGGCTGTATATGAACCCGCTGCTATATGGAAGGTCTATCTAAGGTCAAACTGATCTCTACCTCGTCCTTCCCGCCATAGCAACAGCAGATCACAAGAAAGAGGAAAATGCCTCCCTCGTCCATGTTTCCCCCTTTGCCATCACTGTTCTGCTGTGAATCTTTCTCTTAACCTCTTTACCTGCAGGCAGTTGGCTGTTTCCAGCAGCTTGCCCTCCACACCCCAGGACAGATTAATGAGTTTGCTCTGTCAGCGGTGATGTCCGTCTGCACCGTGGCGCAGAATTAGAATCCCTTTAATCTGCGAGTGAAAACAACAGAAATAAGGAGCAACATTTCAAAGTCCCAATCATCAGACTCAAATAACGGTGCCATACTGCCTGGCTAGTTGACCACCGTTACTGATGACCTGACCTCTCTCAGTAAAGATTGGTTTAACAGATTTGCTCCTCCCCCCAAAAAACTTGGTAAGGCCATTCAGCTCGAGTGTTTTGTTGCTTTTCTGTTTCTTTACACGTGTTTCACTCCGCCTGCCTCCTCTGCCTGTCTTGTGCTTGAGATCTGTTGTGGTCTGAGGGGAACCCACTCTGTGTGTGCAGTGGATCGATATCTGTATATGATAGCGATCTTGCCGCTCTCTTGCTCCGCTCATCTCTCTCAGCTCTCAGCTCGGTGCTCCTGGGAGTCTGAGGCAAAACCCAAAACAACAAAAGGATGAAGGTTTCTAAAAGAGTGGAATTCCGTAATGCCCTGAATGAATTGGCAGTGGATAATCCCTTGCTAATGTTTTAAGTTTCTTTGATGCAAAATAAAATGTAGCCAAGTTTAATTGTGGGAGGATGAGCACATATTAATTTAAAACGTATTGGGACTTCACTGGCTACTATTAAGAGTGTGATTCTTTTGTCTTGTTCTGCCTCCTATGAACGACGTCAGCAACACCACGACACAAAATGTTAATAAGTTACTGTTTGCATGGGCTTTTTTCTTTTTGTTGCTCTGTTGGACAGTTACGGTGGACAGAGTCCCAGGCCAGATGTGACCCTCACGGTGTATGTCACATGTGATATAGTGAATCAGACGTTCAAAGGCAAAGCATTGTTAGAAATAACAAACGAAACATGTTTGTCTAGTTAGTATGTGACACGAGGGTGTACGTAGAGAAGGTGTTGCACATGATCTCAGTTGTTTATGAAACTTCTGTACTCTCGGTCCTCTCTGGATCTCATCATTTGGCTGCTTGTTCCATATAAACATGGACTCGCTTCGTGTCTGACAGCTGTTTTATGGCCAACTGGAGCCAAAGCAAAACGAAAACTTTGCTGTACCACTTTTCTCTAACAATTTAAACATTCACTTCAGTTTTTTTTTTGGGGGGGAGGTTCTCTTCAGTGCGGAGATACAGCCGCTGGTCTGTATTTGTGTGTGTGTGTGTGTGTGTGTGTGTGTGTGTGTGTCTCAGTGGACTTCCCCACTAAACTGGCTCATTATCTCACACACTGTGATCATTAGAGAGGGGCGTCTCTGGAGGTATACACACTCAGGTGAAAACCCAGGGGATGCACTCTTCTGGGAGTGGGACAGTGCAGCACAACACACACACGCACACACGCACACACACACACACACACACACACACACACACACACACACACACACACACACACTAATAAACAGTTTTATAATATGATCTGTTACTCCTCCTGCAGCAGCTGCACTTGCAATACAGCATATTGCTCATATGTAGTTCAACGTTTTCAACATACCATACACACACACACACACACACACACACACACACACACACACAGCTGCTAGGGAGTTTTGCTCAGTTAGTTTTGTTATTACAGACCAGCTGTCTGTCCAATTTCCTAGAGTCAGGAACATCTGTGTGTGCCCCCTTCTCTCTATAATAACCCCCCACCTCTCTCTCTCTCTCTCTCTCTCTCTCTCTGTCGTTCGCCCACACACACACCGTGTATGTGTCATTATTAAGAGCCTATCAATGTGACAGGTAACAGAAATCCAACTTAAAGGGGAAAAAAACCCTCAGAGCTGAGGCAAATTGGTAGTGCAAGAGCAACCGTCAGCAATCCTGTGTGTGTGTGTGTGTGTGTGTGTGTGTGTGTTCAAATGTTTGTTTGCCGCCTTTACGCCATTGTTACCATTTGTGTGTGTGTCTTCTTACATTCCTCTCTCACTGGAAGTACGTGTTTTGGTATTTTTTACAGTATGTATATATTTTCATCCTTTGTGTGTGTGTGTGTGTGTGTGTGTGTGTGTGTGTGTGTGTGTGTACAGTAGTTTCCTAGGCTATTAGGCTGCTGACTGAGGTATACAGTACGGTGCTATTGCTGGGCCAAAGATAAGCTTGGGGATTGCTGTGCTCCTGGCCCTTCGCAGGAGCCATGATAATGCATTCTATCAGCCTCTGTATACGTGTGTGTGTGTGTGTGTATGTGTGTGTGTGTGTGTGTGTGTGTGTGTGTTTGTGTGAGTTCATGTGTACGAAAAATTTTCTATAAGTGTGTGTGAGCTGGTTTGTGAGTAACTTGTCTTCTTAAAATTGGACTGTTGAAAATTGTTTTTGATTAATCAGGCTCCTAACTGTGATCACTATTTCATATACAGTCCCCTGCTTTGAATACATCACTACCTTTATTATTTTCAAACAATGTACACTTTGGGTGGGTACATTGTTGTTGTTTTCTCACTTTTCTTTGTCTTTGTTATGTTGGTCTCTTTTTGGTCATGTGTATGTGACTGTAAAAGTCTTTATAAAAAGTGTAATTATTAGAAAATAGAAGGTTTCGAATTGAGTTGATCCAAAAGTATGTCAGTGGCAGCTATTATAAAGACTTTTAAAGTATTTTTTGATAGCGCCAGTAGAGAGACAGACTCAAACCCGGGACATTTCTGATCATAGTCGGCATCTTACTGGGGGAGTATTTCAAAGTTGACATGCTGATTTCCATTGAGCTGGTGGAAAAGTGGTTTGGAAAGGTTGGAGGACATGATTTTTTTTACTGTTATTTGATCCTTCTCCCCTTTCCCTTAGCAAGTATCGCCAAGTGGCCTTTGAGTAAAGCATTAACCCTCCCTGACACCATGCTGCTCCCCTGAGCCTCAGTTCAGTAGAACATGAAAGACAAAAGAGATGCAGACATTGTCTGAGATGTGATGTGTAATGAATGGACAAAACGTCTCACCAGGAAGACCAATCTATTTGTCTGACAATGTACATATACAGTGTAGGTTTAAGTCCACTGGGCTCACTTGATCAATCAGTGCTCTTATTTTTGTACCTGTACCTTGCTAGAGATTCTCGGCAGCTTTTTTCCCTACAGCCCCGTCTATTTGGAACTACAATGAGCCAGCCCCCTTCATCAATACCTGCCGCTCTCTGTCTAGACGTTCAGACACTTGCTGGGGGTTCACTCTTTTTCTAATCACGGTCCAGCTGCATATTTTCTAAAACTCCTACCTTGAAGAGCCATCGCCACAAGTTAATTTGAGCTCTGAGCAGCCGTCAGACATGCAGAATTTCTATCTCTGTACTTTATTTTCCCTCCCTCTACCTGTCTCTCCCTCCTTCGAGCCTCAGAGTGTTTGTCTAGGTGTTAGCCGTGTGCGGTGGCAGTGAAATAACAGCGTTAATTTGCTTTTGCTGAGGTGAAAAAAACAATCAGTCTCCCAACCGCAAAAAGATACAGAGCTCCAGCTTCTGCTAAGTTCTGCCATTCTTCGCTGAGGGAACCCGATTAGTTGATGTTTATGGGCTCAGAAGTGGCGCTTTAGGCTTCGCCGTGATGACTTTAGCTGGTTAGTGAGCTGCAGAGAAACAATAAGCTCTGTCTGAACAGAAAGTCAGAGTAAAACAGATGATGGTGAGGGAAGGAAGTTTATCACTTTGACAGAACAGCAAGAAGTTTTCTCAGAAGGAAATTTGTGTGTGTGTGTGTGACAGCATTTTGTACTGTACATACAAGAAAGTTTGCATGCATGTATTTGAGGTTTTGCGTGTGTATATGCCTCTCCCTGCATGAATTTTTTGTAATGTGCATGACTCAGATCTACTTCAGTGTGTGCCATTAATTAAATAAAACTGAGATTCACGGCTATTGCCTGGCTGGTAATGTGTATCTTATATAGATGTGTAGTGTTCTCTCGCTGCTTGAATAAAAGTGTGAAACAGTCGCAGGTGTCCCAACACGTTACAGAAGTAATAATAATTGGCAGAGACCCACTGTTTGTAATTGGTTTTGAAAAGAGTTTTTTTTCCTCGCAGTGTGTGTTTTTGACATGTGACAGCATCTGTACATTTGTGTAAACTCTCTCTTTCTCTCTTTTTGCTGCAGCCTTGTCCATGTTGCAGTCGAGTGAGGACCAGGCCCCCGTCCCGCAGAATAAGTTCATGGGTGACATCGAGGAGCTGGCCGCCGGCTATGAACGCAAGCTCATAGAGGTGAGTGCTGTCCCTTTTTATTCTTGTATGTAGTGCCACAATTCAGGATGTGTTCAGGATGCCCAGTGGGTAACAAATCATTGTAAATTGGAGGGTTGCGAATGCTTTTCACAGTTCAACATTTTGGGAAATACTCTTATTCACTTTCTTGCTGAGAGTTAGATGAGAAGATCGACACCGCTGTCATGGCTGAACGCTAAATATGAAGCTACACCTTCATAGTATTGACGGGACTCCGGGTAGATGCTGGCCACTTAACTCAACATTGTGACTTTACATTTTGGTTTGTGTACGGATTAAACCAACAAGATATAACGTGTTAATTCAAATTGCAGGTTGGCGGATTTTTTTTTTTACTTTGGACAGAGCCAGGCTAGCTGTTTCCAGTATTTATGCTAAGCTACACTAATTGTCTGCTGGCTGGCTGCAGCTTCATTTATCACACAGACATGAGAGGGTGGTGTCAATCTAATTATTTAACACTTAGCAAAAATGCGGATAAGCGTATTTCCCAAAATATCAAACATATCTTAATGAAACTCAGTGTGACACCTTCATATAATTACTGTTTATTAATAAACCATGGTTGACTATTTGTTGTCTCTTTGTCACTCACAGCGTTTTTTCAAATTCCAGTCACATAAACTCTGTTGCTTCTTGTTCCAAAGAGGACGTTGATTCTTCAGTCTGAGGTTTATCCTGTTTGTTTTACTGAGGAGGCTAAACGTGACTTTTCCATCTGCATTTCGCTCTCTGTATCATCTGCCAGTGCCAGAACCTCAAACAGCATTCGCTCTGTTTGCTCAAGATGAATAGTGCAAGTCCCAGCTGCTGCCACACAATGCAAAAAAACTAGTGTGGGGGCCAATAATCTTGTTTGTTGACAGTAATTTAATTTATATGTGGTCATGATTTATTGATGCTACAGAGCCACTTGGAGCTTTGCATTTAGAAATACCTGAATTGGTGCATTAGCAAGGAAAGTTAAAGGAAGAATGATAAAACATGTTTTTTGGCCTTGTGAGAGCTGTGCGGGGGAATAGAAAATTCTCTCCAAGCTACTCTATCTAAATAAAGCAGAGAATTGTACTTTCTGCAGCTGCATTGATTTAAAAGTCTTAACAACGCCAAGAGATATTCCCTGAGCAGGTTCTTATCAAAAATATCGATTGCAGTGCATGGCCAAGATCTCTAATAACTGGACATCAGGCATAATGTTACCAACTGTGCGAGGGATGATGGGAGTCGTGCCCAGTTTCCTGTTAGATTGACCAATGAGGAAACACTCCCAGTTACATCGTGACACTGGCAGAGGAAAATAAAGGCAATGACTGTGTATTCTAATGGGTGTTGAGGTCCGGTGGGGCGTCTGCATGAATAGTTAATCCACGGTTTTATATTTCTTTAATAAGAAATAATTCTGCCTGTGTTTGCCCAAACTATGTTTTCATTTATTTATACACATGTATGTGTGGTGCATTTTTAATAGTGTTTACTTATTTATTTGTCCATTTGCTCGGCTGTCATTCTCGATCGGGCTCTCACAGCGAGCCTGGATCAGTGTGGGACACGATCGCACCACGGGCTCTCCTCTGGTCCCAGGCCAGCCATGCTGCCATGGCTTTGTTTACATAAGCCTGTCATGCAGAACGCAAGTGTTTTCCTTATCCCTGGTATGTAACAAGTTGTCTAGCAGAAATGGAGTAAAATGTGAAAGTGGCTGTAGCAGCAAGGCTAGTGCTGGTTCGTAAGCTAATCATATCATCATATAAGTGGTTTAACCACAGAGGACAACAATTTGGTTTAATAGCAGCTGCCTTAATATTCAGATGGACAGTGGAACAGAGTTGTATTTGTATGAGCTGGAGGTCGGGAAGATATATGATTAATGTGTGTTAGTGTGTGTGTGTGTGTGTGTGTATGTGTGTGTGGATTCATGGTCAGTAGCACGTTGTGAGGATTTACATGAGTAGCTGTCACCACTTCTGGTTCAGCTGCTTCGCTGCAGCGACTGAGACAAAATCTCACCCAACAAGTTATTGATTTTTGAAAATGTCACATCGAGCCTTGTTGGATACATACAGGCCTGCCAGACACAAATAAATATTGGACTGGGCTCGGCCTTCATTAACCTTGGCAACACGGCCGTGTTCGTGACCTACTTAAGTTTTAATTTAATGATGCTAATGCATTGTATTGACTTTGACTTTGTTTATATTTGAGCCAAATCTTAAGGCAGTCTATGCTCTTTTCCTCCTCATCCTCATCCTCTTCATATGTGCACTGTGCACAGGGAAAGAAAAAGTCTCAAGATGAATTATCGAAATGAAAATCATTTAAAAGCAGGGTCTGGCAATAGGACAAATTCTGTACCCATATGATGTCTTGTGAAAAGCCACAGTGCAGCGCTGCAGGTGAGTTGTTTTATGTTCTGCGCAGGCACAGGTTATGCCACACATTGCAGCTTCCATTGAAACTACTGATTGCAGCAGTCAAGGCATCAAATGTGAAATATAAACGCACATATTGTAGTGATTTTAATCTAGGGGGAAAATAATCTATTGGACATAGACTTTGCCTGTCATTGACAGATAACATATTCACACCATCTCTTTTACAGCACATTTATCTTTAAAGTTGGATCAGTTGATTTGTTTTGGCCACTTGTGGGTGGCGGAACAAGCAGAAAACACAGCACAACATATAATCACTTTATAAAGTTGTTATGGAAAACTCATTAGCAAACAGTTGCTAATTTACACATCCAGCAGATGAGCAACCCCTTCCACATGACACACAGCCACTTGATCCATTGTTAATATAAAAGTATTGTCAGTAATTAGTGCAGCTTTAATGGCAGTGCCTTTGTGCTGTATTTCTATTTGCAGATAAATGCAGAACACGATAAGTGGTACAGTATGCGTCCTTTTTAATTGATTAAACATAGTTGAACCTCATGTCACTAAACAGCTGTCCAAGCCACTGTAAGTGACAAATTTCTGAATTGTTATTGGCTAACTGCCCACTTACAGACTCTGAAACTTTGCTACCTCTGTCAGAAGTAGGGGCTCAGTGGTTCCCACTGTCACCTCAAAGCAAGAAGGCCACTGATATAACCAGCAGGTCCGACTTTGTGGAGTTATAATGTTCCCCCAGTGTCTCCCTGACCTCTCTCATCCTTCTCGTTTTCTATTTTACTTTCTATTTTAGTTTTGCTCAACCCATATTAAGGCAAACTGACTAAGACCGTAGCCTGATATACAGCAGTGACTTGAGGGGGAAGCATTTATTTTTACCCTCTGATGACTCCAGGAACTTCTCTTCTCCTGCCGCCCTCTCACTCGCTTCTTCATGCTTCTTACTCCTTCACTTCTCAGCTGTGACAGTGAGAAAGTGATGTGAGGTGCGTTCATGTATGTATGCGTGCATGCGTTCACCAACAGACGTGCAGATGCTTGTCCGGATGAGTGGGATTTCTCACATGAGTCCCTGTGGATGTCTGATCCAAGTGGGTTTAAAAAGCTATCAGAGTAGGAGGGTACTTTAACATATCCCAATGGGCCGGTGCCTGAAACGAAATGAAAGGAAAGATAATGAAATGATGAGAAAAGGAAATGAGTGAAAGACAGACGGATGCAGGGAGAGATGAGAAGAAAGAGGGAAGAAAGTGAAAGTGCAACAACTCAAGGGGATAGAGGCATAAGCATTTTTAATTTTCAACTTTATTGCGAGTTGCTTTTCATTGTCTGTGAGTAATAAAAACAAATTACATAATGCAGTTAACATGTCCACTGAGGCCTCCGAGAAACTGCAAAATGGCATGACATTGATCTGTGAGGCTCGAGTGATAAGGAGAAGGTGGGCAGGTAGTGATGTAACCCATCCTCTTATCAGTGCACACAAGCTGCTGGTGTCAGGCTGAAGGCACAGAACCAGAACTCAAGGGCCTGCAAATCATTCATTCTCACCAGCTTTTCATTTTTTAATTAGATTTTTAATCAGTTGTGAATCCTCAACGATAACACCATGGATTTGGCATTTTGTTATCATTATTGTATGTGGTGCCCTTTGTTATAGAAGTATGTCAGGGTGTTGTTAATATTGTTGTTGTCAGTGTCTTGCAGTTGTCATAGGCTCAGAATACATTTCTAAAGTTATTAGAGCAGCCACAGGCGAGCCAGCTGAAGAGGATGAAGGAGGGAGTCCTAGAGAAGGAGGATTTTCTCTGCTGTGGTTTTGGATGAAACAGAGATGAAGGTAAAGACTGCCTTTCCTCAGGCACTTCGGATTTTCAAACTCACCTGAAATGTTTTAAGCCACTTCTTGCCGTCGCAAAAGAGGCATTCAAGGACTCCTCTTGAGTGAAGTCAGGGTGCCTTTTTTCTTTCAGAAAACCAATTTAAATCTTTTTAAAAAACCTACAGCTGGGCTGGATGCTAGTTTACAAATCAAAGTGAAGTTTAAGGAAAAGCTGGCAACAAAAGACGACTGTATGAATGTACAGCTACATATACGACCACCTGATATCACGTTGCATACGCAGTTCCATATGTACATCACATGACTACTGAACCAACACTATGACAACTGAGCAGATTCGATTAAAGCAAATTACACGTGTATGTGTATCCAAAATGGGGACAACTGGAAGTGCAGGTACTGCAATATAAATACTTTTACTTGTAAAACTAAACTAATCATGGCATTATAGACCCTGAAAACTTCTGTTCTCAATCAGCTTCTTACTATGAGTTACGAGGTCCTCCATGAACACGCATTTTCAGACACAAGTTAGAGTTGCTCTGTGCACTCGCCACGTTTCCTTCCAAATTTAGCTCAAGTTTTAGCCAAACTTCCAGGAAATCAGCGTAAGAAAATGCTTATTAATGTGTGCTTCCATCCACTGCTGTTATACGAATATTAAGAGCTGGCCGCAACAAAATAAACAGTTGGTGGCGCCAGTTTAGATGATGATGTAATGATATGACTAAGCCTGTTTCCATTGTATTTTGTTGCATTTTACTTTTATCGATACACTTTTCTACGTCAGCCAAGCGTAAAAACCTTTTTGCAATATTTCAATGTTTTGCTTACTGCTTTAAAGTGGCTGGGGCTCAGCTGGAAAAAGGTCATGTCATGTACCTCCATGCACAAATCAGCTTTTAGCAACATTTGAATCATATTCTGATGAGAGTTGGTGGGCTGTTTGATCACCGTCCATCACATCTGATCAAAGCACACCAACACGGTCCTGATGAAGCACACTCGCTGAGTTTTTGAGTGTTAAAATCTTAATGAATAGTACAGTAAAGATGTTTCTTTTGGCTTTGATTTTGCTTATTTAGGTATAAAGGTTTTCAGATGCTTTGAAGATACATGAAGTAGTTTGTATGACTTTTATCAATCAAATGCCACAGGTCTGAGATGCAGGTTACTGTAGCACAGGCACATTCAGTACAGGTTAGCCAGCTAATTAGAGCAGAGATCCAACAGAATTGCCTGAAGAGATAATATCACAGTGCAAACTAATAATGTTTTGTAATTTGGCCATTTGGCGTGTGAGCAAAATGTGTTGCTTGAACATGTTAACCATAATCCAGGCTGGAAGATGAGTTTCTAAAAAGGAGAAAACTTGTAAAATAACCCCATCAAAGCTGTTCAGAGGCAGTATGTTGTGGTCAGTATACTTTGACTCAAGACACCTGCAAATGTGAATCATTAGAAAGTGCCTTGAAGATGTACGTAATTTAGTTTAGATGGCATGCCTTTGCACCACCTCATTACATTATACAGTAGTGCTATAAACTAACTTGTGTGTAGCTCAAAGGCTGGATCATCCTAACCTATATTGTTCAGCGGACGTCTGACTCACATCCAGTAAACAAACAGACTCTAACTACATTAGGAGTCTTGTGACTATGCAGTTACAGCAGATCTTCTTTTTTTTTTGGTTTTGTTTTCCCATGGTGTATTTTTATATCTGCTGCGTTTTATTGATAAGTCGAGGGAGAGCGCTTTTGCAGGATAGAGAAGAGATGTGGGTCGAAAACTTCCAGCGGGATCAGGGATTCTCCCTTTGATCCACAAGCTCATTAATTAACCATAAACAACATCAAGAACAAGAACAACAATTACAAGCCACCGACTCAGAATCTCCTCTGTTCAGAGAGGAGACGCAGTAATAACTGGGAGAATATGAACCAATATGCCTATACAGGGCTTATTTGCTGTGTAATGTGAGTGAATGTGACTCTTGAAAAGCCAAAATACTGCATAATGCATGCTGTTCTTCACAGAATAATGCAGGTGAATCTGCTTTGAAGTGTTTGCACATGCTTTGAGAACAAAAGCATTCCTGGGCCTTATTAAATTAGCTTTTGCTTGATTTATTTTTTTACTTTTTCCCTCATGCCTTTCGATGCACAAGCTTAATGGAATAATGATTTCAGTGTTTCAGTTACAATTTGTGGGCATTTAATTCCTATTTGGATGAATCATTTAAGACCTGCAGCACATTAAAGTCATCACACCGGTATTAAAACTCATACAGCTCATCTCTGCTACTTTTAGTACAGAGCTCAGTGGGGCAGGCGTGTTGCTATTGAAATCCTGCAGCAGGAGTGTAAGGTTTGAAAGTCTGTTAAAAAATAAATCTAACTTGATGAACAGACTTTTGCCAGCCTTGTAATCTGTACGCTGAGCCCCAACCCTTTTAGTTACTGTTGCTACGCCTGTCTTTTTTTTCTGTTCTCACACATATACAGTACAATGAAAACTGTGGCAGATTTGCCACTCGACAAAAGCATGTTCAAGTTTTGTCAGCTAGCCAGCTAATTAAGCTAATGTTAGCTGACTTTTTAAATGTTCCCAGCTGACTCTTAGAGAGTCTTAAATATGTACTTGATGGTTACATACATGATACATGATACTTAAATATTGAGGCTAAAGCTGACATAACATAGCTCTGATTGTGTTTTTGGTTTTGGAAAGGCAACAACAAAAAAAAAGACGCCACCCTCTGTGCCGTTACAGCCTCACGCGTATCGCTTTCAACATGAAGTCCAAACTTGACAGACCAGCCTTGCCTAGTTACAGTTGCTAAGTTGCTAAGCTATGATAGGTTCAATCACTGTTCAACAATCATACTGTCGATGTTTTAGCATCATGGGAGCACAGTTTGCTCATGTCTCTATAAATAATATTATAAAGAGTATTGCCAGACCTGTTCTATATGAAAAGTGCGCTGAGACAACTTCTGTTATGATTTGGCGCTATATAAATAAAACTGAACTGAATAACTTTTGCACAAATAAATGAAAACATACTTTACCATGTGCTGCGATTATTCATAGCTGGCAGCTGACTGCCATTTAATCCACTGCCTTCATACTGGCAAAGTCCTGTCAGTGTATATTAAAATGTTGGCTCTTGATAGTGCAGGTGACTACTTTTTGAATGTAAACCTAAACTTAATCTGTCCAAATACTTTTGGCAAGCGTAGACTGGGAGAACATGCACTAAGAGAGGGCTTTAGTTCTCTCAATGTTCATCCGGTTGTGATGAAAACACCCCGAAATTAAGGCTGACAGACTGTACTTTAACATTGTCATCACTGCGGCATTCCAAAGTAATAATACTACATAACCACAAAAAATGTGTGATCCAAGTGCTCATGAAGCTCGCTGTGTGATGCGGCAGTGACAAAGAGCTACGTCTGTACCATGGGCCAGATTTAGCCTTTTCTATAAACTCCCATTTCTGTCTTTTCTATTGGTCCATCTGCCGCTCTCATGTGCTCACACTTCTTAACTCATCCCTCTCTCTCTCTCTGTCTCTTTTTTCCACCTCGGTTCAGAGTGGACGGCGCAGCTTGTGATGTCTATATTGGTCCTTTCTCACCCTCTTTTTCTTCTTTTTTTTTTCCCCCGTCTCTCAGCCATGTCTCTTCCTGTTTAGGAGCAGCTGTGCTGAAGTGAGCCAGAAACACAGATACAGACACAAGCTGCATTTACATTTACCAAGTAACCCAGCATTGGCCTCATTCTCTTTGAGGTCTCACCCAGTTTAAGATGTTTAAATGAACCTTTGATACCCTGCGACTGGGTCTCCCTTCTCTCGTGCCTTTCAAGTCGTGGTGTCCTGCCCACTATGAAATGATCCCAGTTATAATATGAACACTATGAACCACCTGCCATGAGATTTTATGTAACATCACAGCACATGATAACATATCCTGAAGATGTGAAGATGTGAAATGTTTCAGTTGAATTGGAAAAGAGTGCCCAGGATTTATTATTTTCAAAGACGTATTTACATCAGAAAGATTTAAATTAGACTTTTGGACTGTATTTGGTAGGAGCATGTGAAAACTTGAGATGAGTTATGGAATGATACATAAGACTGAAGTAATTAGAAAGAATGCCAAATCAGAATACAAGATGTACAGGCCTTTCAGTAATTTGAGGATTTTTTGTGGCCCTGTATGGATTACCAGTAACCAGTAACAGTAACATTGGCTCATGATCTTTGTTTTACTGTATGTCGTTGTCACCCGCTCCTTTTTCAAACAAGTCTCAAGTTGCTCTCACTTTCAATTTTCAGCAAACAGCAAAAATGTCTCAAAAATGTCTCAAAAATGTCTCAAAAATGTGTTTGTGTTTTTTTTTTTATGTTTCGTAATGTTGCCACAACAAACAGATTTGGCTTTCTTTGTGAAATATATTGATGTGCAGATTGTACAAACTCTGAACACTGTACATTAAAACAATGAAATAAATATGTACATAATATGAAACATGCAAATGCATGCAGAATGAATACAATGAAAGGTTAGTTTCCATTGCTGTTTCAGCTTCTGTATCTTATTCAGTAAACAAAGCATCCACTTCATGCTGCAACTCAACTTTACAGGCTTTACTAGAAACCCCCTGAAAATTCAAGATATAAATATAATGGTGGTTTTGATGTGTACTTCTTGCTTCTTGTTTTCATATTCTCTCCTTCCTCTTGACCTGAATTGCTCCACCCCGTTCATCGTATGTGCCTCATCCAATTAAGGTTATTAGGTTTCGGGTCAGCTATAACACCACTACTGCTCTTGCTCTCCTTTTCGGCTCTTTTTTGTTTGTTTGTTTGTTTGTGTGTGTGTGTGTGTGTGTGTGGGGGGGGGTTCTGCTCAGCCAGGACTTTCTTAGCCTTTTTATTCAGGCCAGCTCAGCTTGGCGCAGCTCAGATCAGATCACACACCGGGGGAGAGGAGAGGAAGAAGCACAAAGAGATTGGGTAAAGATGGGAGAGGAGCGCAGAGGAGGAGGATAAGGCGTTGTATGAGGGAGGAGATTGTGTGTGTGTGTGTGTGTGTGTGTGTGTCTGCATGTGTGCTTTTGAACAGTGTGAATGGAGAGTGTTTATGTGAGAGAGCTCGCGGTCAGCATCACTTGGGTGGCAGTTAGCTGTGATGACTCCAGCAGTGCCGACAGTTGCATCATACTAAACCAACCCTGCAGGCCAGACAGCAAAAAAAGTGTCTGATAGCAAACAACGATTTGCATCACTGCTCTGCTTTGGTCCCATTTTCAGTCATATCAGGTAAAAACCTTCACCTAGTATTAGATTCATACACTCTAAATGTGTGGCAGATTACGTCATAATCACTGTCTTCAAGTTTGAGAAAATAATAATAATAATAGCTGAGCTGAGCCTTTTACTTTGGTGTTTGTCATACAACAAAAGTAAACTTGGCTTTTTATTTACTTTTTAAGCTGTGCAGTTCCTCTTTGTAGTGTTGCATGAACTAAATGATACCTATTTGTCTTTGTTTCATAGAGAATAGCCAAATTGGACAGTAATGTGTCCTGCAGAGCATTCAATACGTAGTACATTTGTCATTATTAATCATATTGGGGTCAGATCGCTGAATATTTTTTTCCTTTCACAGTTAAGTTTCAGCTCTCTTACTCTCACTTAGTTAAACTAGCTCATGACTGTGAGGTTACATATTATATCAAATTATTGACAATAAATGATATGAAATGTAACTTGATAAGTGGCTTAAGTACCAAAGTTCCAAAACACGGGAAGAGCTACAGTCCTTGTTCAGCCAGTTACTTTGCTTTGTTACATTACAAATAAAGTAACTTGATTCCTGCAATATCAGCATATAAACTTTGTCTTTGACTAATTAAAGGTACGATGTGTCCTCTAAACAAAGTTATGATTACATTAACTGTTCCTCACCAAAACACTTTGTGTATATTCTTGACATCGAACAAGCATATTGAATATATTTTCTTCCTCATAAAAAAATATTTTGAAACCTGCATTGTTTATATCCATGTTTGCTAGCTAGCCTCTCCTGGCATGAAGTTTCTTTGCACATTACTGCCACCGACTGTCAATCAGTGGAATAGCATTAAACTGCCAGCAGAAATGTGTATCACATTGCTAGCGTGTGTGCATACTGTATGCGTTGATGTGTGCGAGATACCTTTTAAACCTAAAGTTCCTCAAACTAATGGTTCTCAGTTACGTGCTTTAACTTGAGAAGTTTCCATGCTAAACCCATGACAAGGAAAGTGTACCAGTTACTGGCAGCAGAAACTGGTAATTTACTACTATTTCCTGTTACTAAGCTGGGAAATACACTTGACCTCTCTCATGGGACAAGAAAACGAACAGCTGCTGGTTTTGCCTGTGCCAGCTCCCCAGGCAGACCATTTCAACACACTCTGGTCACTTTTGGTCTTTGATTGTTGGATGGCCTTGGGAGCTCCCTGCCTGAGCCACAGATCCTTCAAGGTTCCAGATAGGCTGTAGCCTAAAGCAGACAACAACGGCCTGTCAGGCTCCTACTTTGCTGACTTGTTGAGCTGTCAGGTTTATTGTAATGTTTTTATGGTTTCACACTGAAAGCTTTTCAACTTGAAGCTGCACTGGCTTGACGGAAGTTGTAAGCCAGTCCATCACCTTCAAGACTAACTAGTTCCTGGGTGTGAGTGTCAGGAGGAAAGACTTAGTGAAACACACATGCTGTACTCTGTTCACGAATGCACACACCCTACAATGCACTACTCTGTACTGCTGTCAGAATAAATATCATCTCCCTAGCTTGTTCATTAATATTTGTCCGTATGGCATGTTCTTTGGATCCAATTTATGTCACTGTTTGTCATGTTACCTTTTTGTATTTCTTGTCTGTGTTGTTCATCATCATGTGTGCAGCTAAACTGAACTCTAAACCTAACTCGTTCTGACAGTGCCCTTTAGCTTTTGAAGTCTCCATAATCACCTTGTGTTGCACTGATCTCTTATTTTTTCCTCATATATTTTGTCATGTGAATGAGATTTCTGCAGCCACTAATTAGCCCTGTTAGTCCTGCAGGTATTTATTGGCTGATGCAAGCCTAAAGCGAGCCCTCCGGCGGCCTCGACAAGAGAAAGGCCAGCCAGAGAGTGGGATAATGCAACTGAGTGTTGCCCATTGCATGCAAGGTCCAGGCATGAGTGGATGAACACTGAAACCTGCTTGTGCATCTCAATGACCCTGCGTTGATAACAGTAGAGAAGATGAACTTGCCTGTTTTGGCCACGCTAGCACTTAGCCACACAGCCACTGCTTAATATAGACAACCATTATTTTAATTTTTTGAAAATTAGCATGCACACTCTGAAATACACATTCACAAGCCAACACACACATGTGCATGCACATACACATACTATACTGTACATGCGCACACGCACATGCACGGCCGGACAAACTGATTAGCTTCCTCTCGCCGAGAACTAATTGGGTTTCTTCACGCTTAAAATTAATTCCCTCTTTTATAATGTCCTATTTAAGAGTCGCGGCGGCTAAATAAATAGAGGTGATGAATGGCTGGCGTGTCGAGGACAGTCAGAGTGTTTTCAGGGTGGAACCATGGGTGTGCACTTCCTATTCCCTGACTTGAAAATGATGGTGAAAAGGTGGCATATGTCGGTTGAACCCAGGAATAAACCCAACTTAAGCGTGTGTTTAGGTGTCCTTTTCAGCTTTTGAAAGAAACATCAGGGTTCTTTCAGGATACAAACAGAAACATTAAGATGTCAGGTTTGGGGATTTTCAGTTTTGAGCCGGAGTCGGTTTTGTTTTATGTTCTAAGATTACCATCAGCTCTGTTTTATTGCTTTGCGGCCCTATCTGACCCTGAGATTTCTAAAGTCTCGGTTGTTTAGGGACATGTAGATATCGACTGAGCACACTGATATATCTTTTTACGTAGTTAAAATAAAATGTGGCAGGAAAGGAGATCAGCAGAGCCCAAATGGTTTGATGGTCTCGATTTAACAGTACCCAGACTTTTGATGTGTAGTCCTCCAAGTGAAATACTGTTATTTTCCAGTATTTCTCACCTTTTAAGTAAAAAAAGATACTTGATACTTGAAGATAAAGTGATTATCGCTGCAAAGGCTTGAAGACCTTCCAAAAACCAGACTTGTTGCAACCTCTTTGCTTTATACTTCGCATGGATTACTGCCTATAGAGCTCAGGTTGTATTTGACAGTGGAGAGATTTAACAGCTTGCCTGAGGATGCACACGTTGTTATTCACTTCATAACTTCTGAGCTGCAGTTAAACAGTAATATTGAGAAACAAAGACAGACAGACTGACGCAAATCAAAACAGGGTCTCCTCGGTAAAACTTTCTTTCATTGTAGCAGCTGTTGTGTTGATGAGAGGAACTGATTGATTACAGGGGACTCCATTTACTAGTGTTATTATTTAGACAATAGTGGTTCCTATCGTTATTTGTAGTATGATTAGTTTTATTTTGTTCGAGCGGTTGATGCTTCACATTGGGTGAAGTCTTTATAATGTTGTTCAGATTCTGCCCATCGCACGAACTGCTTTTTGGTTTCTGTTAATACAAACAGATGAAGTTATGCAATGATGAAATGCCTTTGCCTGTCTAAAACCTCTGTTGCACTGCACCTTACACGTTCGATTAAATATAGACATTAACAAAGTGGCGACAAGTAACTGAAGAGACCACACAAGCAGCATTTTGGCATCGTTGCCTGAGTTAGCGAAGCTGTGTGAAAGCCGTCATATTTTAAGGCAAACACACAGCAGACCTCCGGATTTAGAGTGTGGTCTGTGCTCCTGTGGCCTTGCTATGTGGTGATGAATACTGCATTTGAAAGTGAAAACTAAATCTGATTATTCTTTTGCCATCAGGGCCCCCGTTGTACTGAATACCTTGTTGCAGGAGCTAGACTAAATTAATTCAATATCATCTTTCAGATGCCTTGACTATTTTTTATGTAGCATATTTGATTTTGCCCACTGTTAAACTCATATTTGTCGGTTTTTATCTATCAGTATATCAGCATTATGTTGCAATATCACACATTTTTAAAATCTTTACTCTCCGTCAAATGTAGGGCGCTTTTGTAACTATTTGGACCAGAGGCAGTCTGCTCCAGAGGTGGGGACAACACATGTACTGTAGTCTTGCTTTCTGTGTATTTGAAATAGGGTTACCATGGCAACTGAAGGCTTGAGACTACTTCAGTACCACTGCCAAAGACCGAATTCAGTCAATTTTTATAACATTTTGAAACATTCATTAAATGTGTTCTCCTGATATCCCCCAGCAGCATCACCTCTAGGGGGCATCAGTGTTTGGCTCGGTCATGTTGTAGATGGGAATAGTTGAGGGAAGAAGGCCGAGCTGCAGTCTGGCTCCTGGCAGCAACTGCAGTCCACCTTGAAGGATAAGTTCGCATTTTTTTAAGTCTGTCTTACAGCAACTTTGGTTTGCCAATATAAACATTTAAAACTGGTTTTGGTTGCTGTAACTGTTCCTCCTGTGTATGGGCTCTGAAGAGATCCCTCCCTAATGTGGAATAGTTAGTGGAAATTTTAGGAAATCTGCATATTCACTTTCTTGACGAGAGATAGATGAGAAGATCGATACCACTTTCATGTCTGTCTGTTAAACAGCTACAGCCAGCAGCTGGTTAGGTTAGCTTAGCTTAGCATAAAGACTGTAAACAGGGGGAAACAGCTAGTCTGGCTCTGTCCAGAGGTAACAAAATCCACCTTCAGGCACCTCTAAAGCTCACTAATTAATATGTTCTGTCATTTGTTTAATACATAAAGATAACAAAGTATAAAAATAATTGTTTGCTGTTTTTGCGGGGGTTATGTGTGGGACTCTTTCTTGGCTGGGAGCAGTTACTTCCTGAAGTCTCCGCCTTTAGACTTGAGAAAAAAAAAAGTGAACCTGTCCTTTAACTAGGTGGATAAACAGTAGGAGTAAAATGGCCAGGTCTCCCCTGCTAAAGATGTTTCCAACCTCAGTGGAACTCACCTGGTTAAATAAAGGTTAAATAAGGAAAAAAAAAATAGAACTGTTGTCCTCACAGGGACAACAAACATAGATACCCAACAAACTTCAAAAGTCAGATGCAAGTTTTTTCAAGGTGGTATTGTCATAATATGAAATTTTGGATATAAACTGGTGTCAAAACAGAAATCTACTTCGACACAAAGCTATTTTGTGAAGCCTTCAGTGTGATGAATCAAGTTTATTATGATCATTGACACTGTTGTTGATATTACGTAAGCAGCCTGCTGCTCCTCTATGGCAGTGTGTGGGCTCTTAAATGGGATGTGAATAAGTTAATGTATGAAGGTCGGTGTTGGAGCAACAGTGGCGCAGCGGCTCGGCTCACCTGTCAGCCGGCGACGGCGCTTTGCTGAAGCGGCTGTGACAGCAGGTGTCCTCCATACAGCACAGTGTGTGTCACAGCTGTCTGTCTCCTGACAGAGACCTGTCCACACTGTCCAGCCTGGTTAGGCAGACAGGCCGGGGAGACACACACAGAATAAGCTTGGCCATATTTGCATGAGCACACACATGCACACAGATGCGAATGACACCACGTCAAGGTTAGTTAGAGCTGATGACAATTGATTAGCAGGCTGGCAGGAGTCTGACTGTTTAGGATATGAACTGGTTTCACCCCCTCACTCTCTCTCTATGTCTCTCACCCCTCTCTACCTCCATCCCTCCCATCTCGGGGGTTTGACTGTTTCCCAGAATCTGTCCTGCTGTCAACATTCATCACGTCTCACCTGGACTGCTTCTGCCTTTTTTGTGTTAACTGGAAGCTGAGAATTGTATTTTTTGAATGTTCTCATCATGTGTTTGCATGATTTTTTGGACATAATTGTGTATTATATAATAATGTTCGACAACATGATTAATTCAAGTACCTTTTTGTGTGTTTTGTTCCCTTTGTCTGTGTGTCTGTGTGTGTGTGTGTGTGTGTGTGTGTTTACGCTGCAGGTAGCCGAGATGCATGGTGAGCTGATAGAGTTTAATGAGCGCCTGTACCGTTCCCTCATGGCCAAAGACCACCTCATTGTCCAGATGAGACAGGAACTCATTGACCTGAGAGGACCGGTGAGTGACTGGACACACACGCGCACTAACACACGCGCACACACACTGATGTCCCCTCTCATCTGATTTCTCTGCAGGTCCTCTCTTTTTTCCCTCCTGCCTCCCCTCTCTGTCACCCTGCCATTTCCTCTACTCTCCTCTTAGTGACTTTGTTTGATTTTCATCTCCCCCTGTTTGTTGTTTTTGCAGGGGTCCTCATTTTTCTCTCCGGTCAATGGCTGCCAATAACGGTTAAATGCATTTTCCTTGAAGTTGTCATCTGTGAGATTCCTCTGTTTTCATTTTTTTTTCCTTTGGTGCTTCTGCACCACAGTTCCCAGAGATAACCTGTCAGTCAAACCGTGTGTGCTCACACCTTTCTACTTTTCTGTTTGATTTTGTGTGGGCGGTGGTCTTTTGGTGTCCGTTCAACCACGGTGGCTATCATTGCAAATGCTAACTATCCATTTCCTCTGTTCAAGGGTAGTTCAGGTAAACTACTTTTTCCCAGCTCTTTCAAAGTTGTGCTCCAATCTACAATAACAACACACACACACACACACACACACACACACACACACAGAATGCCAACATCTGGTCATGCTCAGGAGAGCTCAAAGCAGTTTGGACACACAAACATACACACTCACACACTGTCCACAGTGTGAGTTGATACAGCGGCAGTGATGGGAGCCCCAGGCTGAAGATAGGACCTCTTATCCCCCAGCTTCAGCCCTGCTCTGCTGGACCACTCACTGTGTGTGTTTGTTTGTGTGTTTGTGTGTCCATCTCTGGCCCCTGATTGCTGCATGCATCCAGCTTCCAAGAGCTGCTGCAGTTGACCAAACCCGGGTCACTTTTTCTCCGCCTCTATTCCTCACCGTCTTTCTTTCTTCCTCTAATTCTTTCATGGTGTGTGTGTTTGTGTGTGGCTCTTGGATGATTTGATCAAAGCCTGGAGGCTGGAGACCCCACTGAAGGGGGCTGTGGTGACAGTGTTTTAGCCCAGGTTTAGTCTCTTTGGGAGAGAGATGGAGGGAAGATGGACACACACACACGCACACACACACACACACACACACACACACACAAACACACACACTCTTTATCACACACAGACACACTCTCATCCAGAAGGCCAACATCTGGGCCTGGTCATGTGGTTCCTCAAGGGACCTGGAAGCATACAAAGAGTGAAACAAATCACAGGCTTGATGAACAGACACACACACACACACACATTGACATAACTAACACAGTTGCACAGAGGGTGTCAGATTAGAATAACCACTGCTAACTGAGGATACTCATCAACAGTAACAACATCGCACACACAGGGCGTATGTACACAAATAGGTATTCAGATGGACTCATGGACCCCTTGATTGACACCACCAGTCATTTTCCAAATCTGTTCAAACCATTTTCTTTAGTACCTTTAGCTAACTGTTTCAACTGTTTATTCATTACTTTTAGCTAGCTCTGCCGTTAATCCATTGTCATTAACTATTTCAACTTGGTTTCATGTATTCGAGTGTTGAGGAGTCACTGACTCAGGTTGGAGGGAGGTGTTTACTGCGCTGCTTAGCACAAATATGTGGATGTATGTTTTTAGATTTTTTTCGAATGAGTCGACCTACTCCACAATCTTTCCACGTACCCACTGGCAACCTCAGAATCACTTGTGGATGAGTTTGTACCGTCTGTGTAATGAATGTCTGTCTTTTGCTTCTTTCTTACTCGTTATCAATCTTGTTTTTTTTTCCAGGTTCCAGGTGATTTAAGCCAGACGTCAGATGACCCCAGCCTGTCAGATTTTGAGACGTAAGAATATTTCTCTTTTACTTTTCCTCTGTTAATCTCTCCCCCTCACTCTGTCTTTCTCTCACTCCTTCAGCCTTCCTTCTTTTTATATTAATTCACTCTCACCTCTGGAGTTTCTCTTTGTTTTGTATCTCGGAAGAGCTTGATCTCGTCCATGTAAAATATCTGTTCTCCCTGCATAATTGTTTCTAAGTTATTCTTTCTCGAGTTAACCTGTGAACAAAACTCATACTCTGTTGGATTTCATACATTCATTCATTCGTTCCACTCTCAGATCATGACCAAATTCGATTTCGAGGTGTTTTACCAGAGTGAGCTGTAATTTGCTGTGGCTGTCCAAGCATAGTGCTGACACACTGTTGATGTTGCTGCTGCCGGTGATAATGATAATGATGATGGTGATGATAATGACGACGGCAGTGAGGACGGTTTGTTGTTTGTGTCACTCAGGGCTCATCGCGCTCTCATCAACGTGTGGATCCCCTCTGTGTTCCTGCAGGGCAGAGCTGCCAACGCCTACCACGTCTATCAGGTACATCCAGCCACTTAAATGTCTGTCTGTCTGTCTGTCTGTCTGTCTGTCTGTCTGAGCAGTGTCCTCTCTTTACCTGGCAAAACTAGCAAGTGCACTCGTCACATGAGGACCAGTTGCTTCACTGACACATGGCCATAATTGCTGTTGGTATATTTGGGAAACCCTACCCCAGAGGACAAAGAAGCTGATGAAAGGCTGTAGCAGAGAGCGTTTGTTGTGATCAGTTTGTTTGAGTTAAACCAAACACAGATTAAGAGGGATGGGGTTACAAGTTCATTAAGCCAGGGAGCGAGGGAACAAATGAGCAAGCTCTGAAATAATTATACACTGAATCAAGTTTGTATTAGTACCTCATCAGCATTGTTCATTAGCATTGTTGCACTCAGGGATTTCTTTTTCCCCCCTCAAGTGGTCAAATGCAACACTTTGCTGGCTCTTTTTTTTCTTTTTTTTTTTTTTATATAAATAGGCCGGGACAAACCTGTTTTTAGCCATGGTAGCAGTGTGGCTCAAGGGATGGCAATGTTCATCTGCTGGTTTGTCTGGCGCTCCACCACTTTGGGCCAGACTGAAATATCCCAACAGCTATTTGATGGATTGCCATGAAAGTTGGTGCAGTTATTCATGGGGCGCAGAGAATGAATCCTAATGGCGTCGGTGATCTCCTGACTTTTCCTCTAGCGCCACCAGGAGGTCAGAGTTTTCACTTATCCAGTGAAATATCTCAACATTAACTGGATTGTTTGTCACAAAGTTTTGTACAGACATTCAGGATGAATTGTTATCACTTTGCTGATCATAATTGGCTGAAGACCTGTCTTGTTTTTCAAAGGATAGCTCAATTTTGTGCCTTTTTTGTGTAGTCACCCCTCCAACATGGCCGTGTGTCCCTTGTCATTGCTTGGTGCCTCGCCAAAATCTTTTCTAGACTTAAATCAATCCCACTGCAGTCTGTGCCACTTATAGGTTTGCAATCAACTCGTATCAGAACTTAAGGCATTCACGCCAATGATAATAGCACAACTCCACTTAACTAAAATAGTGGTTCCTGAGCTCTGTGCAGGCACTTATCTAAGTAAGGTGTGTTGGGAACTGAACTCGAGAGCGGCTTAACAAACTGAACTGCTGCTTTTTATTGTATCTGTCAAGTTATCGAGCAAAGTAGACGACGGTGGCTCATTCCCTCGGTGACTGTTTTACTGTGTCTGTCACATTAACAAGGTTTTACACCTCGGCTCTCTCACCGCAGCCGTCCACCGATTCCCCCTGTGAGCACACACACACACACACACACACACACACACACACACACACACACACATACAGACTGTCTCACTGACACACATGAATAAACACGTCTACACACACACACACAAGAAAACGCACATATTGATGCACACACGCACGGATACAAATAGAATGCAAGCACAGGTACAGTAGACACACTTCTTCATGCTGTACAGAACCACTTGTCAGGCAGAATAGCTCGCGCACACACACACACACACACACACACACCCACTGCACTGCTATCTGCTCTGTAGCCAGGAGGTACAGCTGTAACGTAAGTCAGGGGAAACCATATGGGACGGGAAGAGACAGGTGACACATCCTCAGCTCTAACTGATAGTCAGGACTGGCTGGCTACCGAGCTCAACTTATACATAATAGATGTAAATTCGCAACTCGGGCCTCGAGCCGAGAGCTGTCTGACACCTTTTTGTGCAAAATTATCTCCATCCTCCCGACAGGACAGAAGCATGACAATGGCAAATGAGATGCATTGTTTTCATTCCTCTCGTTCCTGTCACTTACATCATCAGACCCGCTAGCACTGATTCTTGGTTAGTCAGTGTTGTTTATTGAAAAGCAGTCACTCTGAAAAAAGAAAAAACATCGGCGCATTTCTCAAGGCATGGAATGTGTGGAAATGATTCACAATTGGCATTTCCTGGCATTGGTGGTTGTAAAATACTCATGTGGAAAGCAGCTCACTTTTAAATTACAGTACAGTGTTGAGAAAGTGACTGGATCCCTGTAATTTAGGGAGCTTATTTATCCAGCAGGACTTACAGGTGAGTGCATCGTAATGGGGCTGTCCTAATCGTACAGTTTGGGAGAATTCCTTACCGAGTGATGTGGCGCTGCCAACCAGCCCCAGTTTGTGCCTCTCATGTATTACCATTACATTTCAGCAACAGAGCTAAGCATCTGATTTTCTGAAAAGTAATCTCTGATCTCTGGTCATTTAACAACACGTCCTCAAAAGACTCGTCTAACCATTTGGATGTAAAAATAGGATTTTTCCGGATCTAAACAAAGATAGGCAGATCTATCTTCTCGCTCACTTTATACAAAATGGTATTATTAGTTATATTGGTATATATTGATGTTCCATTCCAATATTTACTATTTTTATGCAAAATAACTAATATTTTAATATTTAGTTTAATAAAAAGAGCAGGACATATGTCATTTCCAGCTACCTGGATCAGGAAACCATTCAGATGGTTAACAAAGACTTGGTTTTCAAAGATCATCCAGGTATATATTTTTCAGAAAGTCTGATGCTCTTTGACTGGAATGTAATGGTAATCCATGAGAGGCACAAACTGGGACTAAACCCCAACATGAAGGTACAATCTTCCTATCAACAAACAACAAAAGAAATTGATGTCTTCTTGAGGGTTGATAGATAATGTTTTACCTGAAGAGATCCCACACTTTTCAAATGAATTAAATACGATAACAGTTTGGTTAAAAGTATGTGAAACACATTGGAGTATGCAGCTATCTGTAATGCTTTGGCCTATAATCGGTGTCCACCTGCAGTTTCACAATCATGGATTGACTCCAGCATCAAACCTGAACATTTTCCATGTGTTGCACTGATTTAGCCTAATTTCTCACTCTCGATAACGGTCTCTGTGTGACTGCTGTCCAGCCCTGGAGCTGGTATAAAGCGCAGCCCATCTGGTGTATTGGATACTTCGCCTCCCAGAGCTATATTCGTCTAATGGCTCCCTATGGAAACAGCTTTTGTTCTTCGACAGGCTAATGGATGGCCAAGGTTACTGGAGTCATTGTTGTTAAGGTGAGGTTGTTGTGGTGATTGAACATAGAGCCAACAGTCTTAAAGACCTGGAGAGTATCATGAGGAGGAGGCAGGGGTCTCTTTAAAATACCCTCAAACGGGTTCATAGACTTTTTTTTTTTTCTCCTCAGTATTTTTCTCATTCTCACACTCACACACATACACACACACGCATACGCATATGCTCGCAAAATGGAACCAATGATGAGAGCAATGAGCCATAGCCGAAGCTGGAGAGGGTTTTGGGAGGCTCGGAGAGTGAATGGGATTTTAGAAGCCAGAGCCTAAGTTAGGTCACAGCAACCTTGTGCTTGAAAATAAGCACGCTAACGGCTCTATGCTGCTGCCAAACGCACCCAGAGAGGAAGAAGGGCTGATCCAACCACCACCTCTCACACTGTGTGTCCCTAAAATGTCTGCTTCTCGCTTTCTTCTCCTTCTCTCCTGCGTCATCCCTCCTTCTCTCTGCCCTTCTTTTTCAGCCTCCCTTTCCGTCATCCCTGCCAGATTGCATGGCATTATGGCACCGCTAACACTGCTTGTACTCCCATTTTCTCTCGTTGCATTTCGTAAGAGCCACTTTTCTCTCCAAGCTTCCTGAAATGACTTCCATCTAAAGCTCAGTAAGGCCTGTGGATGGATGACGTGAGCCAGACAGAGATGAAGAGCGAGAGACTGATGGATTTGCTCCATTATCAGTCGGGTTTTGCTCTTTGTGGCACGCCGTGCCTCTGGGCCTTCATCCCTCCATCGCTCCATCCCTCCCCGTGCCTCTTTTCCCCTTCTGAACTCATAATGAGAGAATTATACCGGCCGCGGCAAATCAGTGTCTCCCTCCCACACAATACCAACAATAGAGGCTATCATGAGAGGGGGGAAGAAAGAATCGTTGTCACGCCGTCGACGAACACAAGGAGTCATTGGGTGTGTGCAGGAGTGTCTGTGTTTTCAGCACCTGTGTATTCTGGGCTGGCATTGTGCTGTGAAAAGAGCGTCAGTCAGAAGCTGATGATGACTCTTTACTTTTCCCAAGAAATGAGGCTAGTTGTATGTTATCAGGATCTGTGGAGGTGTGGAGTTGTGTGTGCCATAAGGCTAAAACTCATATACAGCAAAAAAATTAGGACTTTGGGAAAGAGAAGTCAGAATGAAAGGAGAGGTATTTGGCTCATGGGATGGTAGTTGGTTCCACTTCGGTCCAAACTGAAATATTTCAGTAACTGCCGGATGGTTTGCCATGAAATTTGGTGAAGACATTCACCTTTTTGCGTAACCCCCCCCCTTAATAATATCACATTCACTCCTCAGACTCCTGACTACCATACCATGACTTATTCTGTCTGTCTGGTGCATTCTGTAAGTCTTTCTTCTCCAGGGTTTAATCAAGTATCAAACAAATGTTGTTTTGTTTTTTTTACCTCGTCTTCATCATATCTCAGAAGGGCAGAGTGTGACAGTGGTGAAGCCTGTGAGCTTTAAGTTCTGGGATAGTCACTGAAGTTCAGCTCATGTTCATATACAACATTAAAGCCTTTAACTCTGAATCGAGCAATTTGGCTCAGGGTGTTTTACATTTCTCTTGTCAGACACTTTGGGGTACTCCTGCTGAGAAACTCGCTGCTGCGCTGCTGTATGATGGGAGCTTTCAGGTCGTTGATTACTAGGTGTCATACCTGTGGTGCTGCAGCAGCGGGAGGGATATCCTCTTTGTACAGCAGCTGACACCGTCGAGCTTTGATAAAGTTTTGTTTGCTAACAAAGAAGAGACAAATATAATTGTGATTACTTGTTGACTTATCTGTAGTTGTACACTCTGATTGGGCTTCTGAATAATTTCACAAGTTGCATGTTGTGTAACTCCTGATAAATGCAGTTTCCTCTGCCGAATTAGGGCATCGCTAACCAAAACACAGCGAGAAACATCTTCACACCTCAGTTTACACCAGAAGAGGAGATACAGGGAGCGTCAAAAAGCCTGATTAGCAACTACTTCACCCCAACACACATATATACGCACTTCTAACATGCCAGTGATGTTAGGGAAGTTTCACCTTCCACAACTTTTAATCATTTGTAGAACACCCAAACCAACATAGAATCACAGATAAGTCACCTTCATCTTTTTTCATGTTTCAACTGGCAACAGAGCTTAATGTTTTTTAGGAGTTTTGGCCCAACAAACTTAGTGTGTTTACTGCCCCGTTAGTCATTATCCATCTCTCCACCTCTCTCCCCTCCCACTTTACTCTCTTTTATTATCTGTCTCTTGTTCCTTTTTTATCAACCAGTCTTTTCTTTACTTTCTTACCCCCCCCCCCCGTCCCCTTTGCCTCTCTCTCTTCCACTCTTTTTGTCAGTCTTCTCCCAGTCATTCTTGGACAGGTTGGGAGGGTGGTGGCGCTCCCGATGATGAGTTCCAGGGCAAAACAGGTGGACCTCCCACTTCCACAGCAATTTGACAACAATAATGAATCACACAAAGTTACCTTCACACCACTGAGACAAAGATGAACATTTCTTTTTTAATTTTCTTTTACCTGCAGAGAAGAAAATGAGGGACTGCTCACTGCAAACTCTTGTTTTGCTCAAATCTGCATGTACTTGTGCATCCAAGCATGCGCACACAAACACAAACACCATCTAAGTGCCGAGCACCAATGGAATGCAGTGTGAATGAAGAGTATGTACAATATGTATAATATATACAAGTAGCCGCACGCCGATGTTGAGAACTAGCACATCTGGTCTGCAACATACATAATATACATTTAATAGATACATGTGCATATATTCCAAATGAGCAATTCTCTTTGATCAGAAAAAAGCTGAGCCTGTAATTTCCAAACAAAGTTAGGAGCTCGCAGCAAACTTCTCACTGTTTAAATTATGCTAATGAGGCTGGTTAATGTCTACTGTGACTTTTCCTCTTTCTGTCCTTCACACCTTTGTTCTATTTCTATTGACCTGCTCTAGATTTAAGAGATACTGCAGGTGAAAAGCACATGTGCGCACGTGTCCACTGCACTTTGTTTTGAAAAGTACCTTTGTATTATCATTCCTGCATGTGCTTATCTTCATGCATAGTACAGTACCTTTAACTGTATCTGTTTGTGTACTCTGAGAGAAAGAGAATGATAGAGGGTCCCAATTAATAGCGGTTACATAAACCATCTTTCGCTTCTCTGTGCCGTCCAAAGCCTTTAATATGCACCATACGAAACCACATAAATCAGCCACTCAATGAATAATTGAGACGTCCTCGCTGACACTCTTTCAGATGTGTGCACCGCTGCCTGCAATGGTCTGCCATCCCCCAGAGAAATGCAATGTGGGAAATGTGTTAGCACCTTTAATTTCTATATTAGCCATTGGGTGTAGTGGGGTGAGCCTGGGAGACTTGTGGCTGCCGAGGCGGTAAGCTTTACATCCAGATCTGCTCAGTGTGAGTCGCTCTGATTAGCCAGAGGCTTAGACCGCATGGTGATGGGCTGCTGTAGCGATGCAGATGAGATAATACATCCATATGTATTAATGTGAACTTTGAGTGTGTGTGCGTAGCTGTGTTTGTGCGTGCCGGTGTTGAATTCACAGACAGATGGATGTTCTGTTTTTGAATATGGGTAATGCCGATTTTTTTTTACACGTGTGTGTGTTATCGTGCACGTACAGGAGTCTGAGTGTGTGCGGACGTGCATGTGAGTGATTATGGTTATGATAATGGCTGGTTGGTGAAAGAGAGTGAGATAACTATTATGTTGATGATGGTAATGATGAATGTTTTACAATGATGATGATGATAATTACAATCGTTGTCTTGGTCTTACTTCCATCAGTCATAGATTAAACACCCTCGGGAAGGCACAGAGGCTGCTTTTACTGCTGCACGCTGCAGCACGGGCACCGCATCAACTTCAACATCAGCGTAATTTACATCACATTTCCATTTTAAGCACTTAAGTCAGTGCTCTTATCCAGAGCGATTCACAATAGGGAGGTTGTGGTTCAGTGTCAACGGCAAACAAGATGCATAGCTGTTGATGGGCATGTGTTGGCAATGGCAGGGCTCAGAACTGTGACCTTTTGGGCTACAGGAGGGGGGGGTAACATCTGTACAGTATAATGTAAAACAATACAATAAACCTTCAATAAACACTACCTCTTTAATAGAGCCTAAATGATACTGGAGTTTTGAGGCCTTTATCAATAAGATAATGAATAAAAATCTCATAAAAATGTTTAGTTAATGGAAAATACAACTATATTAAACTAAAAATGCCCAAAATAGAATGTTTATTGCTGCAAAGTTTATTTTTGTACATCTGCCAATATACATGCTGATACTGATATACTGTACCTGCTTTAATTGTAATTTGTGGTGTTGTTGGAGACAAAATGTTGCATATACCTTACAAAGCACTGCTGTACAGTTCAAAACACCACAAATACAGCCTCTAAAATGACTATAGAGAAGAAACAACACCTCTCTGACTCAGAAAACAACAACAAAATTCTAACATAAGTCTCACAAAGGTATTACAGGACTATGCTTTTGGAATCCATGAGATGTGCAGGTGTTTCATTGTGTACACTCACTATGTGACTATAGAGCCACACTGCTTTGGTATGAAGCCCTGAATCCCCAAACAGCCCATAATTTGCAGTAATGGTGTCTGGTTCAGGGGATTTTTTCTATGACCTGTATATTGGGGTTTTTAGACTTAAGTGCTGCAGTTTGTTTCATCATGCCGCATCTTTTTGTCCCCCTTTGAACAGCATATTTTGTGTGTGTATCATCTGGATTTGAACCCTGCTTAACATAGCAGAGAAAGGCTGAGCTGCGCGGCCTTTTTAAGGGCGCCGAGCAGTCAGAGCTGAGGTGAAGTCCTGCTGTGTCACTTCATCAGCGAGCTGCCCTCCAATAAAAACTTCAAAGGCGTGTCGTTAGCAGGTGGAAATGGGATGTGAGAGGTGGGATCGGGACTTGGCTCGACCCTCTCTCCCTGCGGGGATAGGGTGGCGGAATCAGGATTTGGCTGGTGACGGTGTTGTCCCTCGGAGGGAGTCAGGAGGGAGTATGATGATCTCTGCTTTAGCCTCAAGACATCTGATTAGATCTTGGGCTGGAACATAATTTGTCAGTCTGCCTCCCCTCCCCTCTCTGCTCTGCTCTACTCTCTCTGCTCCCTCTCCCTTGTTACCCTCAATTTATATTTACCCATTTTGGTTGTATCTCTAATTGTCTGCCTCTCCTTCTCATGCTTCACCCCCCCCACCCCCCTTTCTTTCAGGCTCATTCAAGGTCTACTTTGCCCTACATCCTCCACTCCCCGCCCTTACCCTCAATCATTTGCTCACTGGCTTCCTTACTACACTCAAAGCCAATTTTCAGGACTTGTCAGTGACTCATTCATTCACATGAAAGAGGGGAGAGAGAAAGAGTCTCCTACCGTGACTGAGTTTTTAGTCAAGTGTTTGAGGAGGGACGCATAAAGAGGAGGAGTGGGAGGGAGTGAGTTGACAGGAGAAGGGAGTGGGAGATGAAGAGAACAGAATAAGGGAAGCAATTGTGATAAAAGACGGAGATAAGAGCTGCGGTTTGTCCTGTCTTCCTCCCGCTGCGGCGTCAGGCAGTTTTTCCAAGGTAGCATCCAACTTAGACGTGGAGCGCTCATATCTGGTTACCACCCGGAGGTCTTAAAGAACTTGTGCTGAGTCCTCAAGTGATAAAAAGCTTAGAGTGTGCTGTATGGATGGCCGTTCTGGATGATGAAGAGAGCCTGGAAAAAAGAAAGAGCTTTTATTTCCTATGGGCCTTCAAAGCCATATTTTACATTGGTGGGATTCGATCCGGCATGCTCAATGAGCAGCTAACCTCCTGACGTTTTGTACCAAAACACACTGAACTTATCACAGATGTTCAGACCTTTTCACAGACTTGAGACATGTCTCTACTTCTCTCTTTGGCTGTGGCAACTCACCATTAAGTGCCACTGTACATAGTGAACATTAAGGAGCATTTATCAGCTAAAGAGCCAAAAAATCCCCTCAGGAGTTGGTGGACACCCAGTTCAACCCATTATCATTATGGGATGGGGGAAAAAACACTGTTATATCTGCTGAATATAGATCCTATACAGATGATTTGCAGTTAGGTCTTCTTTATAGCTTAGTAGGTTAACTCACATTGATTTAAGAACGCACAGTTTCAAGTGCTAATTGCCAGAATGCTGTTATGGCTGAGAATTGCTGCAAATTATGCATTGAGTCATAATTGTGGTCAGTGTTTGTAACCGGGATGAAGTCACTTCTGAGTTGTCCTCCTGTTCCATGAGGTGTTTGCATTATTTTGTCTCCTGTATGCATTTTAAATAACACAACTGCTAATGCATTCTGATCATGCTGCAGGTGTACATTCAGTCTGCCAACCAGCACTGTTCTTTTCAACAAAACTCAATTTCAACAAAATTCTGTCTTTCAAAAGCAGCAATATGCACTCAGGGATTGGTAGCAGGCGCAGTGTTGTTTGCCGAGATTTGTAGAGTGATGTGACATTTTCTTCAATTCAAACAGTAAAATAGAAAACAGAATATTTTAATAACAAGTCCCTTTCACAGTTAAGAGTTGTTTTGGACAGGGATGTAGGAGAAGCTCGGGTAGTCTGTGAAACGTGTGGAAAAACCCTCCCTTGTCACTCTCTTTTAGTTTCAGTTATTACATTTTAATGAGAAGGATCCTCCGTGAAACACCAGCTGCTTCCTTTTTATATTTCACAGACTAATGGAAGCAACACAAACGTGATCTATTGATGTGTGCACCACATATTCCCAATTGTAGGAATATTTTCACAACATACAGGAGACGGCTTGTTAAATAACATATAAGGAATTTGTTTCCCTCCATCATTTGGTATAACTCCGTATTTGCCATTGACTTCCTCTTCTTGGTACATTTTCTGGCTCTAGGAGAACAAGTCAAGGGTAAGGTAATTGGTGAGGCAGATTTGAGGGAAGGCCGTCTTTTCCCTCCACATTTAAGAGCTCACCTCTACTTCATAAACCTCCAGCAACCTCCCTCGAGCACAGACAGAGGGTGTAGGACACACTAAAGGTGAATGCCTTTATTTTATCTGCCAAAATAAATATCTCAGCCTTTATCGGTAGATGGGGAGTAGTTATACGTGTGCGACCGAAGATCTAAGGAGAGGGGAGGTGGGGTGGTTCACCATATAAAGAGTCTTATATTCCCTGTAGCGCCACTGAATCCATGAATCAAGTTAATCAAAAGGACACACAGTAGTCTTTTGGTTTGTTATAGCAGCTTTGTGGCTTTCATCCGCTTCCACTTAGCAGCAGAACAATGGAGTTTGGATTATTTTGGTGCACAATTATACCAGAATTTACCCTGCTTGTTGATTTCTTTGTGGACTCATTCAATCAGTCGTTAATTTCCCCATTTAATCAATCGTATAATTTAAAAGCAAGCACACTCATCAAAAGAGCGCTTAGTTTCTTTTCCATCCACACGCCTCCATCCTCTCCTCCTCTTCACTCTTCCTTTTCTTGCCCTTCCAACCTGTTTTTCTTGTGATTCGTTACAGGTTCAGCTGTAGTTGCCCCTTGTTTTGAATGTGTTTGGTTTCTCCTCCTCCTCTTCACTCTTACAACAACATTCTTCCACCTCCCTCCTCCTCCTCCCCCTCCTCCTCTTCCTCTTCCTCCTCGTCTCTTCCTCATCTGCATCCACCGGCTCTTCTCCTCACAGTGTTTAATTCTGTAGGATGCCAGGAGCAGCAGAGCTCTAAAATAAACACCTTTCACTGCAGTCAAGGTAGTAATCACCCTCTCTCTGTCTTTGGCATTGTCTCTCCGTGCCTCAATTTCTTTTAGTTTTCTAGATTTCTCTCTCAGTTTGCCTCATTGTAGGGTTTCTCTTTTGCTTTATTGATTGTTTTATACTGGCAATTATGTCTTTTTGATCATTTGAAGATCATCCTCAGGAGTTCTCATTTCTCTTTAATATGTTTAATATGGTTTTAATGTCTTTAGATATATAGAGATGACAACAGTCCCATCCCCTAGGCCATCAGGTTGCCTCATCTCTGACTCTTGAATTACACTTCATAAAAGACTTTTGATGTCAATTAATGCCCCTTTCATAAGTGCAGACACATTTTGTGTTCATGTCAACCTCAATGACATTTTGACGGAGCAAGTGAATAATGTTTTGTGGTGCCTGTTCTTTTACTCAGGGATTTTTATCAGCATGCATGCTACTGTACAGTCTAGGTTACATGGCAAACATGAAAAATGTGACATTTTGGACAGCCATTAAGAGGAGACTGACAGCTGAAGCTTTGTTAGCTGTCCTAGAATGGAGGACCGAGCAACTAACTAACATTGTCGACACTAGAGCCACAGCGCTAGCATGGCTAAAAAGTATTTTTCTTGCCTGGGGGGGGGGTGACACGAGGGTCTGCTGCATTTGCGTTGGTTTGACTTTGCTCACTGTCTTCTTTTGCTCTCTCTCTTTCTCTCTCTCTCTCAGTCAAAAACACATACACTCACACCTTTGAAAGATATCTCTGCTGATATCTCTCTGGGGCTCCACAGCTTTTCTCTTTGGTTTGCTTCCCTTTATTCTAAATGTTTTCATGGGTTCAAATCATAGCCTTGCAGTGAAAACCTGCTAATTTTAAACTTAATTAAGTTTGTTGCTATAGTTTTTCTGTTTTCTGTCTTGCTTTCTTCCTTCTGGTCTGATCAACACCTCCAACCAGTGTTACATGTCTTTAAAGTCAACCAGAACATGTTGGAACAGGTCAGAAGCAGATGGATTTTTGGTTCATTGTGCTTTTAAATCAGTGAAAGTGATAGCTCTCATTACTACCTGCTAATGTAGAGCACATCACCTCCGAACAGTCAGTTTGGCGATCTCATACATTGTTCAAAGAAGACGTCAGCCGTCTTGTGCCTGTGCCTGGCAGTTGAGTAGTCTTCCAACTGTGAAGTGAGCAAGAGTGCTCCCTGTGTGGGTCTCCTGTGGTGCTGGAAATGGGTTTGTGCGCAGTTCTTACCACAGTCAGAACTCTTACAGTTAGCCTGTGTGTCAGATGGGGGAACAACAGACCAGGGTCTTCTCAGAGAGATACAGCAGGGAGGGTGACATCATTACCATCTGCACTTTCTGCAATTTACAGCTGTGGCTCGCGACTACTCATAGCTCCACCTGCTTGCTTGAATACCTTCAGGCTAAAGATCCAGTTGAATGTCAAGCAAAGAAAGAGCTGCAATTATCCGTTCACAGACTTCCTGTTTCAGATCTTTATTTCTGAAGTTATTTCACAGTATGCAAGTGCCCTCAGGAAGCAGTCGTGCTGTGTCTGTTACCTTGGATAAGATTCGCCTCAGCTTCATGTGGATTTCAACCAGGTGCTTCAACCAATTTCTTAACACATTTCACACATGCAATTAGTTAGTTTGAATCATGCATCATTGTGGATGTGTGGTTGTAGACCTCAGACCAGCTTGCAATTGCAGAGGTCTCTGCTAATGGAGATCTTAATGAATAAATGAAAGCACCTGCACCTTTTACGTCTAACCAGGCTGGGAAAACACAGAGCACAGCTTTTATTATAGTGTCACCATCCAGGCGTAGTCACTCACTGGAAGGACATGTACAAAAGACAACACATTCTCACAAACAGGGGAACTGATTGACTCTTTTTTTTTTTTTTGTTAGTTTGCTGTCTGTTGGCCATTTTATTTTTCTACAGTATCATTTCTATGTATTGAGCCTCAGCTAAAAGCGAGGATCCTGTTTTTGCTCAATGATGTTCTGTCTTAAATGTCACCACTAATCCATAGGAATGAAGTGAGCATCTAAAATAAGCTCAGCATTAATATTTCAAGACATCTAACTTCATGTCAAACCATTCCTTCCTTACTTCTGTCACAGTACGGCGCTGCTCTGATGGCACGTGGTTGGCAGCTGTATTATTAATATTTTCTCTCTCTTTTGGTCCCCTAACACAACTACTGACACTGCTAAATTTGTTTCATTTTTCGTCTTCGTATTTCCGACAGGAGGATTTGAATCACTGCGGTGTGAAATTCCTCTTGGGTGACACCTTTTGTGAATGATACCAAGAATGAAGCGGAGCAACTGATTAGATCTCATAAACGTGCACCTACTCATCAACAGGTGGCTTTCATCAAATTAAAATGAGCAATTACACCATGGTGGTGCAGTAAAGACAGTTCAGTGAATCTGACTTGGAACACTTATATGAGCAAACCTCACACGAAAAAGTTGCAGCGTGTCTACACAGGAGGCGTCTCAGCTCCATTTGTCGGTCTCCCATGCGCCTGACGGAGCAGATACACTTCTGTTTGATCCAATCCAGCTGTCTACACAGGCCACACTGTTGCTAACAACATGCTCCTGCATTAGGGCCATAGTTGGCATGAATATAAATCATATGATGGGTTACTGTTACAGTTACAGCTAAATCCTTTTGGTGATGTACCCTGTATTTTGGGGCCGATTTTGTCTTATTCCTGTGGATAACTGCTCAAATGTAGACAACATCTTTCTAGTGTAGACAAGAAGTACAGTTTTATTCAGGGGTGTCACCCAAATATCAACAGCTCCTCAGGCTCCGGACAGTGAGCACTTCTTTCTCCTTTTTCCCCCAAATTGTTATGTATTATAGAGTGAAAAATCCACCGTGCAAGAAGCAGAGACAACTTTCTGCACCTACATTAGTCTTAATAGACAATAAGTCAATGCAGTTATTGTATAATGTACAGTATATACTCTTTTTCTTGACCTTTAACTTTGCTACAACATGGCCTGAAGCTGAATACCGTGAGTTTCCACCTGAAGTGGGTGAGTCAATTTTGTGGGGAAAAGTCGTATACCAAGCAAGTGAATTACAGCACTTCACTACTTTAAAAAAACATTTCTCAGCATAATACATTGCTGATACTTCAGTAACCAAAGGTGGATTTTCCTTCTTATGTTGATTCATTGAGGTTATATTTTCATCACACGTATTATTATGCTTTCTCAGATATTCTCATAAGCCATTTAAATGCCGACAACAGGACTATGTCCATCACAGTTGAGCTTTCAACAACAGCCAAAACCCATCAACCTCTTTCCATGAGGTCCCTCTGAACCATGATTAGAGGCCCTGTCCCTTTGAACACGGCTTTCATTGGAGATATCAAAGCGCCGGTGCTCAAATATTTGAGGATGCTGCAGTTTGGATGTCGCCAAGATTTTTGTCAGAGATAATGAAAGACTATTTGTGATTAGTCAGAATGAGGGAGCTGGTAGCTGTGTGCAGAGGCTAATGTGTTGCCATAAATACGTATGCCAATGAGACGACGTAAAGTGGATTAAGCTCGCTGTGCTAATACTTCCATATGCGTTGAGCCATTTGATGTCTGACAAACTATGGGGCTGATGCTCTTAATGTGTATTCAGAGACAACATGTGGCTGCATAACATGTAGTACATAAGGATGCGTCACCATATGCACCCACTGTAGTCTGGTCTTGAAGCAGGCTATACACTGTGTTCATTGTGGATTATGTAGAATTATGATGAGAGTAGTTAATTTTTGGCTCAAGATATATTTTACCCCAGGACATCACGTCACACACACTCACTGAAATGTTACTTTTAGGTCTGTGAAATGGATTGTATCTGATATTAGAAGTAAAATTAAAAATGCATTATGTCTGGAAGGTTATCATAGCTAGTTATTTGTTACGCTTGTCAGGGCTTTATGTTCAGCAGGGTATTTTAGCAGACCATATGGAATATTTAAAAACACCGACCTTGCATGCCTCAGTTGAACACTTAGTGTGTGGAATACATCATAAAATGTCTCTCCCTGAACTTAATGCTACAGCAATTGCTCCGTGTGGCCTTCACTTCCACTTTGACGTGGCCTGTTTTTACAATGATGGAGTAATGCATGCCATGCAGATGGAAATTCAGCTTTCCAATGTTTTTGTACACTTGCTTATGAGATTATGAAGGTGATTGAAATGTCACAGTGCTTCATTTTCAGCATGCTTTTGCACATAAATTTAGTCCAGGCCAAATTTGTGAATTATGTAATATTGATCTAGCTATGTGAAAAATGTATCTACCTGTAGATGCCAAAGTCACTTGGTGACATAACACACACTCATACACACACACACACACACACACACACACAACCAGACCACAGCAAGTCAGTCCTTCTCTTAACTTGCAAAAAAGAAGTTGGTGAAAACTTCGATGTGTTTCTGTAGGTCAGACATAAAGTGCTGAGATGACAAGTCTCCAGTCCATTAACGGCCTTGTCTGCTCCCATCTTGTCAACCACAACTGTCATTTACCGGATTTGGGTCTTTCCTTTAGTGCTGCTGTTCAAGATACTGTACTGTATTTACCCCCCAGACAAAAATCAAGACAATTGCACAAATTATGGCAAATTGGCACCATTAAAAGAATGCTGAATTATCTGTCAGCAGTTCCTGTTTGCTGTGTACCCATGGATGTACAGACAAGTGTCACTGGATTATTTTGATAATGAAGAAAACTTAAAAACATCATGATTCTGGAGTTATAAGGAGCTTTTTAAGCAGATTTATAGATGTGTATTCGTTACGGGCGTCTGTATGTATCTGTATATATGTATATATATCACATATATCCTGAAAGTGTCGCACTGAATCTGCGTGTTCAGATGTTTTGGTGAGTCGGCCAAATGAGCGGGCCAAACTACAATAACTAACTTCCCATCATGCATCTGTACCTTTCATTTCAGCCTCATGTCTCTCCCTCCATCATGCCCGTAAATTATGCCTGCCTGTTCTTTATTGGTTGCTTCCAAAGTCAACGAGCTTATTATATTTCTTGCTTTACATCAGAGAGTAGTTTATATGTGATGATATATGTGTTCACACCACTGTATAAAATATTTTTACTCTTGAGCATATTATTCTATTAAACTGTAGATAAATTGAGTGTTAACTTATGAAGATAAAGCAACTAAGAAGCAAGCATAGGATCAGAAAAAAACATCATGGTATCCTTTCTCACCTCCCACTTACCCAGTAGATGTCCATTTAAATGATGGTACATGCTTTTAGATGATTTATTCGCCTGTACTGTGAGGTGCCATTTTCTGATATCTTTTTATAACATTAACGATGTCTAGACGTGTCTGTCACTGACGCTGAAATATTAACGACGAGACATTTAGGACAGCTAACAAAGCTTCAGCTGTCAGTCTCCTCTTAATGGCTGTCCAAAATGTCCCATTTCTCATGTTTGCCGTGTGAACTAGACAGCAGAGTAGCACGCATGCTGACAAAAGATCACTGAGTAAAAGAACAGTCACCTCAAAACAACAAAAAAAAAAACTGTCATTATTCACTTGCTCCTGTGTCCGTCAAAAAGTCTTTGAGGTTGACGTGAACACAAAATGTGGTCAGAGTTCCTGTACTGTAGCTCTGACGGGTTTGTTGTCTGCACTTCTGAAAAAGGCATTAAATGGCATCAAATATCTTTTAAAGAAGTGTAATTCAAGTGCCTTAAAGCCAAATAATGACAGCCTATCTCATACCAATCATGATATGTAGAATGGTAACTAGTTTTTTAGTTTAGTTTTAGTCACGCTAGTTTCATTGCTCTAGGGATGGCCTTGATGCCCTGAAATATCTGTGTGATGGATTGCCATTGAACTTTGTGCAGGCATTCATGGTCCCAAGAGGATGAATCTGAGGGACTTAAGTGATCCTTTGACTTTTCCTCTAGCGCCACTAGCAGGTCAAACTTTTCACTCCTCCAGTGAAATGTCTCAACATCTACATGAAGGATTAGCTTAAAAGTTTGAACAGACGCGATTATTATTTAAATGTGGGAATAACGACACACCTTTTCAGACGGTCTCTCCTGGAAGGCATTCATAGTGTTGTGTGATGAATGAAAGAAGAGAGCTTGAGATGGAAGTTCAAACCTCTGCACACCTGGCCAACCGCTGCAGGAATGTGGGAATGTCGAATTGTCGATTTTGGAAAATTGTCAGACGCAACTTTCCCAATCTTTGACATCGGAAAGATGTGGGGGGGTTCTGTTGGACTATACTGGTGCCTTAAGATCCTCCTCTCCTTCTGCAGCTGCTGCTGTGACATGTTGGGGTAATGCATTTCAGTCCATTCTTGTTTCTTCTTGCTAATGATGACAGAGCAGTAATGGCCTCTAATGGCATCATGGACACTTGCAGGACTGTGGGTGTTTGCAAGGGAACATGCGGTTCAATATTATGGCACAGTTTTGACGTTCTTACCTTCTGTTTACTTTATTTTTTGATTTGCCTGGCAGGGGGGAGCTATGCCGAGGTACATTTGGTCGATGTTTAAATCAATTTCTGTTTTCGTGTACCTGAATCACGTCTGCTTTTTTTTTTTTGTGGTTGGGCATTTTAAAATTGAATTCTCTCAGCTCTCTCTCTTTTGTTTCTGTGTTCCCTGTTTTCTGCTGTGAAAATGGAACCCATCTCCCGCTCTTTTTCTCCCCCTCTTTCTTGTAATAGGCTCATCTTTCCTCCTCTCTCTGCTCCCTCTATCTCTCGTGAGTCTGAATAAAGCAGTTAATGGTGCATGGAAATGGTGGCAGCACAGTCACGCCTATAGACAGCCTCTTTCTCTGTTATGTGTTGCAGTATGTAAGTGAAAATACACATTTACAAGGATGAGAGGAAGTCATTCTTTCACCCATCTCATTAATTTATACTAAGGCAGTGTAAGAGCTTGATGGCAAACATGTGAACTGCAAAAAATGCTGTTACACAACAGCTATTGGTGTGTTTTTCTTTCATTTTATCTTTTAGAATATTTGAGGACCGAGTTCAGGTTTAGTTTGCTTCTCATAGGAAGAAAAGCCTGTATGCTGGTTTACAGGAGTATCGCAGTCTTTTCAGTTATACAGTATAATGATTTGAGGTCGTCACATATTTGTTAAAATCAGGACATGCTGCTACTGATGATGATTGTGATGATGATGATGATGATGATGTGGTGTCTTACCTGTCCTCAGGTGTACATCCGTATCCTCGACAACGAGTGGAATGTGTACAGGCGTTACACCGAGTTCAGGGAGCTCCACAACCACCTGAGAACCCAGTTTCCACAGGTGGACACCTTCAACTTCCCACCCAAGAAAGCCATAGGGAACAAGGTGAGCTAAAAGTAGCCGTGACCTCTTTGTGTGTGACGGTGTGTCTCTGTCAACCACCTCTATAGAGTGGTGGTACATAAAGCATAATGTTTGACCTCCTGTTGATAATTATGGACAAAATATAAGTTATAGTATAAGTATAAGTTTCAATTGACTGACCCCATGATTTTGTGCTAAAACACTGAGGCTAAAGCTCCGTGTCCCAGGCAAAATGTTAGCTTCCTCACCGGTTGATGATGTAGAAGACGAAGATGCATATAAAGAAACAGCAGTATTCTTGTATTGTATTGTTTTACTTTTACATTTATGCTTTATTGTCAGAACAGTATGTTTTCACTATAGCAGGCCTATAGGGTTATCTGTTTTTGTATCTATCTTGGGTAACTTTTGCTGAGGTTGCTAGAGCGTGAACTTTCCCATATCCAACACATAGCAGAACAGAGCTGCTAACACTCTGATAAAGTAGCGTTACATGTCTACATGTGCTATAGTGAACCAGCTTTTTCGTAACGTAAACTGTAACCCCGCAAAATAATAAAGTTAGCTAAAATTACTCTTTAAATGAAGAGTATAGCTCTTACTACAGACCCCATGTAATCCACAGCTTGACAGACTTGCCCCCCCCCCCCCCCCCAATAAAGCATGCTGTCCCCACATGACTTTCTCCAGTTATCATAAAAATTGATATCAGACACTGAAAATGTATATCAGCCTGTAAAGAAGGTGAACCCTGTTGAGCAAGTAAAGCGGTGGTCAGATGGGGTTAACCACCACCAGTTCCCTGAAGGCAATCTTTATCACTCCTCCTCTTTTGCCGTCTGCTTCTATTTTGCTGACACACACACACACACACACACACACACACACACACACACACACACACACACACACACAATCGCTGCTCCAGGTCCCCATGGCTCGTTTACCTCTCTAGTTACTAGGAGAACTCATCTCTCACCATCTCTCTCTCTCTCCTCCTTATACCTCTCCTCTCTCCCTCCTTTTCATCCTGTCCTCTCCTGTCTCCCTCCAGCCTTTGGGAGATAATTTGGTTCTGACCCCGATTCTCTGGCTGGTTGGATTCGACGCTGCCACAGCCAAAAGCTGTGGCCTGACTCCCCACCATCAAAGACACTGCGCTTTCACGGCTAGAAACTGGACTGAACGCTGAGTTGCATGGGCTGCAAATGTGAGGTTGTGTGTGTGTGTGTGTGTGTGTGTGTGTGTGTGTGTGTGGGTCTGCATGACCGCGTGGGATCATGCGAAAGCGCAAGTGTCTATCAAAGGCCTAGACAGTTGGTGTCATTGTGCTCTGGAAACCTCTCTGAAAGCCAATTACTCTGCAGGTTTGTGTGAATTATTGGTTTTCACCTCTTCCAGGAAGTCAGCCGTCACTGCAGAGAAAGCAGCCCTGGCTCTGTTACTCTCTGGCCACATTTTGAAGCAGGAACACCACACGCTGCTGGAAAGAGCAACACACACTGAACCCTTGCCTTACACTTTCTGTAAAGTCTCATGGGCATATCAGAGTAACCTAACCTCCAGTGGTTGAAGTGTCGCCTTGCTGCAGTGGTGTGGAGGTGTGCTCAGGATGTGGTCAGCACACCGTGATGTCACTGTTGCGTGTGGTCAGAGGGGCAGCAGACTGATGATCCATTTGTCTCCCAGTTTGATATGAAAACGTACAATTATGGAGACATAAGCTAAAATCTCTCTCCCACCAACCAGGGGCCCATTTCACAAAAGTGTTTTGTGAGCAAACTACGTCTTGTTTGCACTATATGTGATGTCAGGTTTAGTCTTTTTTAGTCCTGAATTGTGTGATTTGTCTTCTAATGTCTAAGAACAAATTCACCAAGTCAGATCCCTCTAGCATCTAATGTACATGACAAAAAGAACCCATCCTCTCTGACTCTCATCTGGATGTAGCCTAGTTAGTCTGTCCCTCCATGTTTAAGGATTTGGGGCACATTGCTACAACGTCCTTTACCAAAATGATGAGCCTCTACCTCACTCATTAAATGAGTCTTCAAAATACTAAATGTCACAAAAAGTTATATTTGATTGAAAAATAATTGATGGAAAGAGATTTTTTATTAGAAAATGTATCATGAACGTAGTATCATCATGCAGGAACGAAATGACACGATTGACCAAGAGTGGCTGTTTTGGCTTTCTGCTCACTTACTATTATTAGCATTTTTGCACAGAAGTGTGGTCCAATCACAAACGTATACTCAAATTGCAGGAAAAGAAAATCTCCCGAAGGTGATGCTGTAGTAACCATCTAAATTTCAGCATTTTGAAAATTAATTAAACATCAGCCATGCATGCCAAAGTTTTGCTTTCAACAAGAGACAGACTAGGCTGAGGAGAATCCTTCATACACCACAGACTAGTGGATGTTATCAAGTCCTTCTAACTGTAGAATTAATTAAATGTAATAAATTCAAATTTCTGAAAATGAGCTTTTGGAGAAACTTTGGAGAAACTTTCCAACAAAAAACAGAGCTGAAGGCCTTCGGGCCAGACTGAAATGAAATGAGGGAGCAGGTGGAGGGCTTTAATGCTTAAAGATTTGTTAAGTACCAGATTGTAGTGGTGAAGTATGTGTGTGTGTGCATGCAAAACATGAATTTCTCTGTGAAAGTTGAAACTGCACAGCATAAAAGAGCCGTTATACTGTGTGTGAGTGTGTGTGTGTGTGTGTGTGTGTGTGTGTGTGTGTGTGTGTGTGTGTGTGTGTGTGTGTGTGTGTGTGTCTGCAGCAGCGAAGGCCTTCCTCTTCAGGTGAAGGTGAAGAGCAGAGCAGCTGTAGGAAGCAGGAGTGAAGCGTACCGAGACATTTTACTCCAACAAAAGTGCTGAAAATTTAAATAAGCCCAAATTGAGTTAATATTACTGGTATAAAGATGTACTAAAGTGAAAAAAAATAAGCAGTGGGTTTAATGAATACTCAAGAATACAAAGAATATTTAAAACATTACTGGAAAGCTTAATTAGATGTTTTTTCATAGCTTTCCAGAGCAACGTCTAAAAGCAAAACAATTCTAATTCATCGAATTGTAACTTTGATAAAATGCCACCCAATAAGCAGACACTTAGTATCTTCCCTGGTGATCCTCTGCCTGTTTCTGACCTAAAGTCTCTGATGCAGCGCAATTTGTTCTCTGTCTTGGATGAATATTGAGTTGAAATGTAGCCAAGCATAGTAATGTCTCAGTCAAAACATAACAAAAAGCACAGTTATTGTTGTGTCTTCCAAAAGGTACACGTCCATAGAAACTTCTCAATATATGATGATATTTGATCACAATGAATTTATTTACTTCCAACTTCGGCTTCTCAAAACATTTAGTCAAGGACTATGACGAAACCTGTGTTGATAAAAGGTGTTGCTGTGTTGCATCTTCACTCCCAGCCCATCTGTTTCTGTTTTTGTCTCCCTCTCTGTTCATGTGTATAGACATATAGTTGTATATTCCTCATATCTGTCTCTCTGTTTTTCCTACTATCTTTCTTCCTGCCTCTTTCCTGCTTTCATCCATTACAAAGTGACACTTTCCCTACAGAGTTTTGCAGATCGTAAGCTGACTCTGATACACACACACTAACATTTCTCCATCATTAGCCGCACATTATAGTGAGAGGCCCTGTGTGTGTGTTTAATGTTAGGGATTGGTGTGGTGTGAGAGGGAGAGACCTTCAAAAGCCTTTTAATGGCACCGTGGATATCTGCTCTGCTGTGGTGAGGATGAAACACGCAAACTGTCAGTTGAGTTGATCGGGTAGCAGGGGAAATGTGTGCACACACACCCCTTACTAACTGTATGACATGCCAAGGACTCTCTCGGTTTCATCATCGCACACACCGACACAGACACACATACACACACTTCCCAAAATGATTGACAACTCAGAGAGAAACGCATCTGTAGTTGTCAAAGAGAATCTGCTCGGCTGTGGGTAGAAGTCATGGAAAAACATCATACACGTACCTATCACATGTAACCACTAACCTGCGCACACGCACGCACGCACACACACACACACACACACACACACACACACATACTGTCAGATTATCTATGCTAACACTCGACTGACTTCTCATGCGGCTTGTGTGCCAGAGCCCTGTGATTGGACAGTTGAGCTAATCTCCCCCCTTGTGTGGCGTATGGACTCATCACTAGTGCAGCACAGGAACTCGTAGGGAAGGTGAATCACAGAGGTGTAAACCGGACGCAGGCTTAACTCCATTTACACTTCCATAACTCATTTACCTATAATCCATTTACCTTCTACTTGCCTACAGTTTCCAGGTCAAGCTAGAGTGGCATTTGAAACATGACTGGAGTGGAGAACTGTCCGTGTTTATTCTGCTACTGTTTGAGTTTACATTGACACCTTATTTTAGCCATTTTGGAATCAGCCAAATTTTACAAGGTTTTTTTTCCATAAAATTGGATCCACTTTCTGTGGACAAATCTGGCGTTGTAGGTGGAAGTAGACGCGCCGCCGTCCTGCGATGGCACGTCTCTTGTAAACCTGCATTTAACACTGTAATCTATGTAAAAGATTTCAATTTGAAGCGCTTTTGCCAGTTACTTGTTGAAAATATTGTCAAATGCCATGAAAAAATAATGGTCATAATCTGCAAAATGCAAACTTTTCAATATAATTTAGTCCAGCAGTACTTGTAGCACATGGGAGCACAACACATAAATCAGTACTTAGCTGCAGATTGGTTATTTTTCTCTGATATATTACTTGATCTCTTGAGAGATACACTATGAGAATGGGAGTCTTTTTTTTCTTTTTCTTTTAGAAACTTTTTTTATTCCAAAGTTTTCCCCTTCAAAGGATTTTAAGTGTAATTCTCAGAAGTTTCATGAATACAGGTTCATACGGTGACCTTCCTCCTCTGCTTTAATGAGGTCACCACGACACGCGGCTTTCAGGATTGATGTTACCTCGCTTTCACCTTGAACAGTGAAGCAAAATAATGTGGAAAGCGAATGATGTGAAAACTGTGATTGCATATTGGACAAGAGAGAGCCTCATTAAATGATGTTATAAATTAAGTTTGAAATTGTGTCGTTGGCAGTTGAGAGACATTACGCTCATTTATCTTCAGGGTTAATGCAGGATAGATGCAGGACTCAAACATGGAGCCAAATGGCACATGTGTTGACACGTCACTCGGAACAAACTCACCCTTGTGACTTTAAGGTGTCTTCATTAACGTCGCTGACTGTGGTGCTTGTAAACCGGACAACCTTAATCTATCACGATGTAAGAAGCAATCATGAAAATACTGTTGAGGGGATCATCATTTGGATCCATTTCATTTAGAGGGAAACTGGCTCGTGTCACAACAGCCGGTGGCAGAGTCGACCCCTGACGGTGGTAGCTGTGGCCCTGCGAGGCCTCGTCACCATCGAGCCTTTCCCTCTTTGACTCATTTGTGCGCCTGTGTCCCTCAGTCCTGTTAATGAGCTAATGAGACTCTCTGTGTCTCCAAGCGCTTTAGGCAATACAGATGATGTTGCACGCACACATACACACACACACACACACACACACACACAGATACAGTTGCACACACACTGCCCATGACAGCTCTTAACCAGCTGATTTGTCTGGGGCCTGGCCAGGCATACAGGCTAAATGTTCCCAAGTCGCGCCTGTCAAATCCCTCCTGATGCTAACGCAGACACAGAGAGGGGGCAGAATGATTACATCAAAGCCACGTTATTGTCAGACCCCAGAGTCCAGCTGTCAGGTTTTCTCACTGGCCGCACCTCATCCAGATTTCATGGCTTATGTCCAACGGCGTGTGCCATTCTTTTTTGTTCTCCGCCCTCGATATCAATTTTTCTCATTTTGCCCACTTGTATCGCTGTCTCCCGTCCTGCTCTTTCAATACACTCACCCGCCTTAGGCGTTGATAAAAATCGCTTCATTTTTGGTGTGGCTTTTATCTCTCTCTCTGCAAATGGAGACATTGTGGTTTCCTATTTCCAGGAGACACAAGTTAAAAGAGAGACAGAATGTGAAAGAATTGTTAGGTGGATGCTGTTTCCTCCACGTTAGTGACCACTCTCAATCACTCTCACTCACTTAAGTCTTGACCGAAACAATTGCAGACTAATCGTTGTGGTTTGGTAGCAGCAGGGCCGACTTGTGACGAGGGTGTGTCTGTGCGAGTGACCAGAGAGAGCGCTTTGTTTTTTCTCTGTGGTTCAGAGTTTAGTTTCACTCTAATGTACCTGTCTGTACTGATCGCTTTCAGCCGCATCAGAGTTATCAGAGCTATGTTAAGTTCCTGCTGCTGCTTCACATTAAAAGTGTTCCACCGGCAAACCAGGGAGAGGCTTTAATTGTGAAACAGCTATAGGAAATGAAATATGTTCATCACCAAATCAGCGGCGCTTTGTTGGCGCTGCTATGGACATATTTATGGTTAGGTTTTTGTACTAATTAACATGTACAAAAACGACAAAGTGTAAAAACGACAGTTTGCTGTTTTATGGAGGTTATGGGCCAAACTATTTCTCGGCTCTGAGCACTAACTTCCTGGAATCTCCGATGGTTGCCTGGCAACGGCTCCCAATAAATAAAGTGGTTGACGCTGGGTTTCGGGATCGTTTCTCTCTCTCACAGGATCGCACTTGTGATCAAACACATTTGTTGAAGACATGTTTGGTTCACCTCGTCCATCTTATTGAAGGTGGAAAGCCAGTGTTCATCATCCTCAGCCAATCATATGCTTAACTCTATAACAATGATATAATATTTGAATATTGTATATAGCACTTGCTTAAACAGGATGAAGTTCACACAGGGGAGCAGAGACGAGATGAAAACAATGATGATTGTACAATTTCCCCCCGGGGATGAATAAAGTATTTCTGATTCTGAAAACAATGATTCAAATCATTAATTGATGCTTGCTTGGATACCAGCCATGATTGTGATAACAGTAACATCATATTAGAGTCCTGAAAGGTGACCACACTCGAAAAAAGGGTACGTACACAACTACCATTTGCCCTCGGCAGTCGCCCCATCTGCACATACAAAGAGAGAGAGAGGAGTCCCAAGGCTGCCCTGATTAATTAATCAGGAACTACAAAGTGAATTATTAACTAGCCTTTGTATGTTGTGTTCACATATTATGCAATATACATGTTTTGCGCTTTTTAATTATGACAAGGAGACATCGCGAAGGTCTTGTATGAGCATTCCCGATTTGCCTGTGATGTTTTATGCATGGCCCGGTTCGCTGTGGTCCAGTGTGGGCTGACTTGGTGGAAAGTGTTGACCTTGTTTTGTTGCCAGCGTGTACCAACGCTGTCCACTCTCATTTATTTCAAGTGTACTGTAGGTTCAAACCTGCGCGCGGGTTGATGTTCCTGTTTAAAAGGGGTGGTGTGGGGGATTCACCTTTTTATTTTTTATTTTTTGGCTGCACATGTGAACCTAAAAACTTCTTTGTTTCCAGAAAATACCCATCAGACACCAAGTGCCGGATTTACATACAGAAAACTAAATGTTTTGCTAGTTATTAGTCTGAATTGCCAAGACAGCAGCTTATTATGCAACCAGCAAGTTTGGCCTGGGACTTCCGTTACATGGCATCCTTTCTGTCTCTCTGTAAAGCCAAAAAGAAATATGTATCACTGTAAACACGCAGTGATGCCAGAATTTCCAGCAGAATTGAAGTCTTGGTCAAAAGCATTGATTTTTTGGGGGGGGTAAGTGGTTGATACCGTAGGGTGTAGTTACTTGTCACTTCTTAAAGTGTTTTTTGTTGCCAGGCAACATTTAGTTCTTCAGACGTGCTATTTGGAGTTTTTTTTCTCCCCTCTGTCAGAATTGAGTGGCGTAAAAGCTGGCAACAAATTCACTGAGCAGTTGTGGAGACCCCGATGCATATGTGACTACTTTACGCTTCTCTTCCATTGACAGCTCCCCTCTCCTGCTTATCTGCTCTCTCTGAGAAGTGACATTAAGCAGTGGTATGTGTGTGTATACTGTATGTGTGTGTGTGTGTGCTTGTGTATACACACTCAGTTTCTCTTTCTGCCGTTACAGGAGCATTTCATGATCCTGTATCGAGGTACATTTCATGCACATAACCACAAGGCAAGCATACGCTGCCGATAAGCATGCATATAGAAGTGTCTTATCTTGCTCTCGTACAGGAAGAGAGGGAGCGAGGGGAGGAAACTAGGAAAGAGCGGTGTTGATGTGGCAGGATGTGAGCAGACAGATGTGAGAGGACAGAGTCAGCCTTGTACCTGCATCAGTATGCCACATTCGTTTCTGCTCTGCCCTCTCGTTCCTCTCTGCAAACAAGAGGCAGCACCTGGCCTCTTCAGCCCTCTTCTCCGTCTCCACAAGAGGATGAATCTGTCATGATGTCCATTAGTGTTATTACTGCTCTGACATCCATGAAAGCAGTCAGGCTGTCCCTTATTGTGTTGACATAGCATGAAACCCACGCTGGCACGCACAGCCTAATCTGACACATCAGATTTACCCAGCTCTACCGCGTCTGTTTTACCCTGCATACAGCAGAGTTTAGTTTCCTCTCCTAAGCGTACGTACTTATCCACTACTTGGGGCGATAGTGAACTTACCTACTCCCCTGTTTTCATCATCACCTAAAACCAAGTTTTTGTAATTCACAGAGGCAAAAATGTGAATATACTGTACCATATATATCCAGCCAAAGGCAGCTGATGTTCCCCTGTAAATTGAATATGCATTTGTGGAGCTATCAAAATTCTTGTTATACACAGCTTTTTTGAATGCACAGTGATCCATACACAGTTACTGACAACAACAACAACACTAGTGAAAGTGTTGATGGTAGTCTTTAATTTGTTGTAAGTGATAAACAAGGTTGCATGCGCTACTATCTGGTAAAGTTTACGAGAGAGATTCTTGTAAAAGGACAAGTTGTTTCTTGACTCACACCTATCAAATTTAACTAAAACTAAAAAGTCATAATTCTTCTATATGACATCATATCGAATCTATTTTTATACCTACAGATGAAGCCCTACAGGACACATGCAGAGCAGGGCCAGAATTCTTGTCCATCACTGCAGAGGACTGGGTTTCATCCCAGAAAGCGTTATCTCCGGCTTTTGGCTGGATTCGCTGACAGGAAGCCAGTGAGGGATCATTTCCTTGTTGCTACACTAGCAACTAACACTGGTTGGTTGGGGTGGCCATACAGATCTGTGTAGAGCTAAAGTCCTTCATACATTACACCCTCTGTGGTCGTTTCCCGTCTGTTTGCATTCAGACGAAACACGTTTCAAGGCTTTTTTCCAACATGTTTACACCGTCTACTCCGCAATGCCACATATTGGATTGGATATGGACATGGACACAATGCACACCACACTGATGTGAAGGACATGTTCTTGGGTTCTTGGTCTTGTTTACAGGGAAAGACCTTCCTACAGGTTATAGGTCTAAGTGTAGGTTTATCACTTTTTATTTTCACCAATAAATATCTAAATCTAGATTTAAGTAGATGTAATAGTTAACACTAATAAATGCCCTGGTTAGTTTTTTTAAATAGATGTTGAAGACACTCTACTTCCCGCAAATCCTACTTCCCAGCGACTACTGCTTTATGTATTTACAATTCTTTTTATTTTGCATGTTGCTGATCTCTTTTATAGTTGTTATGGCTGCCTTGCTGCAAGCCAATTTTCAATCTCGAATTTCATCATATTTTTCATCAAAAGTATTTCTGGTAGTGCAAGTGTACTGTAAATGTCATTGCTCGTGGGAAAATAGCAGGTAGCTTGTTGAAAACAAATGCGAGGAGTCCCCATGGGCCTCGGATGTTAACAATTAATAAACCAGCAGCAATTTCATTGCATTTGAACCTATATCAGCCTTGTGTTATCAGTGCTTTAATTGTGAATTGTGTTTTGACATAGTGTTAACTACATGGAGTATTTTTTTTTGCGTGTCTCTTTATTTTTTTCTTGGTTTCAGATTGAGCTCTGGTATCACAAAGAGTTCATTCTTCTTGTACAGAAGAACCAAATTTGTATTTTAAGAAGAGACAATTGAATTCACTCGGGGGTTGGGATTTTAGATCAAAAGAGAAGCAGTAGTTTCAAAAACAGAAAAATGTTGGCCTCCTACAATGGCTGTTTGTTCCAGTCCCAAGCACCAGAGAGTAGAACGGAACATTGCCCAGGCTTTGTTCTGAGCCTTGCTGGACACCGATTAGCCATGCTAGCACTGGCCATGTGGCTCCATGCCTCTGCCTCCAGAGTCGCTCAGTGAGGGAAGTCTGAATGCTCAAATGACTGCGCCTGATTTTTCTTCAACATCAGCAACCAAGTGACAAAATAAACACAAATTCTGAGGTGCAAAATGCACAATTAATTTAATGTTAAGTGTGGAGCGTCGCTTGTCATGGGGGATATGGGATTTGGAGGCCTGGTCACTGGCAGCGTTATGGACAATTCAAAGTGTTTTTTAACTGCAAACATTCAGTGTTTGTACTGACAGAAGGAAAGCTCAGAGGAACAAATCACAGGGGACACCTATGGTCTTTGAGTATTTGATCGTGGCACAGCAACAAGACATGATCATTCCAGAGTCACAAAATGCTACTTTTTGCCTCCAGGCAGCGTGTGTTTGTGAGACCCACCTTCCTCCTCCTGCGCTGGGCAGCTCACACCTCGAAACATGTCAGTCATCTTGATGAACTATCTCACTCACGAACACCATTTGGCTCGAGGCAACATCGAAGAAACTGACAGTTAACACAGTCAAACTGTTTGAATAAAGCAATGATGAATTCAGTTCTTCTCTCATGCCTTTGTATTACCGTGCTGGTCTGTGCTGGTCCCAGTTGACTGGTCATGCTCACGATCAATACTGTACAACCGGAAACGCTTTGAACATTGAAAGAAAAGCAGATATCAGCTAAATTAGGGTCTTTGAGCATTGCACCTAGATTATTTAAAGATTTTTTTTTTTACAACTTGGAGCTCATTTTCATAGTTTTTTGGTCATCATTCCTCCCAGTAAAAGTAAATTGCCATGGTCTGGGAACGAAGTGCAAAATAAAGACAAGGGGTTAGGTCAGACAGGTTTTCAAACAACCCCCCGGGTTTTTCAGCTAAACTTATTTAGAGGAGAAAACAAAAGTAAATGATGAAACTGCTACTCAAACTGTCTGTTGTTAACATCCATCCATCCTCTGCAGAGAGGGATTATTACTGATGTTTTTGGTTTGCTCACTTTCAGCTGGTTTAGATGGTCTGTCTTAAATGTTGGCTTGTTTACAACCATTTTGATTGCTTGTGTTTCTTGCCCCGTCGCACGCTTTGCTGTAGCACTATTGCCACACTGACATATCATCACTTTTCAAGTTGAAATGGCAAACTTTCCAACAAACAGTCACCTACTTATACATCCAGTAGATACAAAGCAACATTAGCATTCTTTTACAATATTCACTCTCTATCACTTTCCACCAACTCCTGAGGGGAATATCTGGCTCTTTAGCTGCTAAATGCTCCACTATGTTCACCAGCTGGTCACTGACTGTGTTTGTCTGCCGTTTAGTGCTGGGTAAGTAATCTACAGTGGGGGTTTTTTAGAGCTCTTTCTGCTGGAAACGGCTGCCTGTTGCATTTGAAAGCAGCAGTGAGAGTGAACCAAAACAGTAAAGTTATATCCCTTAAAACCAAAACAATTAGCTTAAAGACGTTATAAAGCTGAGGGGAACTGCAGCATTGGGTAATAATGCTATGTGGGTTCATCACTTTGAGCGACCCCTTTCACATTACACACTGCATGTAGTCATGAAATCAATCGTAATATAAAAAGATTGATTATAGCCACTTTAATGTATTATATTAATGTGATTAAAAAGTTGCATGTTGCACCTTTTTGTCTGTAACTAACTCGCTCTTCTTCTCTCCTTCCTCGCTCTGTTTTGTCTGCAGGATGCCAAGTTTGTTGAGGAGAGGAGGAAGCAGCTGCAGGGCTACCTTCGCATGGTGATGAACAAAGTGATCCAGACACTGCCGGAGTTCACAGCCCGCCCCACCAAAGAGACCCTGCTGTCTCTGCTGCCTTTCTGTCTGTAAGTGGACACATACGGGCATGTTCGAAACAGCATCTAAGCTTTCATGTGAGAATGTGTAGTTGTGCGTGAGAGAGATTCTGATTTAGGAAACGTGCGCAGGTGCAGGCCTCCTGTCTTTCTGTATATATTCACAGCATTAGATGGAGATTTTTAATTGTGTTTTGTCCACAGCAGACTCAAATATGGTGGAATCCACATTATTCACCTGTAAATGTAGAACAGCCTTTTACCATTGCAGAAATCCCTTTGTATGCTCACACAACATCATTTTCGGAGAGAATTAGCTGCCACGGCAGTTGTAGTAGTAGTTGTTACAGGATACAAACAAGGAGGATTAATGTCACTGAAAATACCAAATCCCTTGTAAACAAATTTCAGCGTCTTCCACTCATGCGCGTATTCACACATACAGCGTATATGTTCTCTCACACACACGTTCACACACACTCAGACTACCAAGTGCGAAAGTGCATGCTGCCTCGGCTGCCCACCTACCTACCAGGCTACATCTGAAAATGAGATGTTCCAGTCATTTCCTGTCAATATTCACATCAGTTTCCACTTACTGCGATCAGTCAGCGAGCGTGACCTGTCACACCGTCTGACTGGAATGTCATTTCCTCTCTGGAGACATCTGAGTCATCGGGCCACGGCAACAACAACAACAACAACAACAACAACATAGTTGACACAGATGTATGCTCTTCACTTTGTGGCCTTGTTGAATCTTTATGTGATTATAGCATTTTTCAAGTAATTCTCATGGCATTAGTTTTTATTTGTGGAAAAATTGGACAATGGTGAAGATAGGTGCCGTGTCCCGGGGGCTTTCATGTTTCATTTGGTCAAAACAAACTCTGATCAGTTTGCTCGTTTGGCGTGAAAGCTGTCAGTTGAACCAAACAACCGGAATGCGACCGCCTTAAAAAGGTGGGTCTCAATCTGGTTCCAAGTCAGACTCTGGTGCTGTGGTAGTGTACATGTGGTATGAAAACAAAGCACCGTGTGATATTAGATGTGTGATTTATCAAAGGATAAACTAAATCCATCTGCTTGTTGTGGGAACTGTCTGGGAAGAGATCTACATAATTGTCCAGGATCATTTGGTAACCATGGTAACACGTCAGCATGTGATAGCAGGGACTTTCCCAGATACATCAGAAGGAAAAGAAGTTAAACAGAGGTGTGCTGTCCTTTAGTCCTACTCCGTGTACACCATCTCCCCCGTATTATTACAGTACAAGGCGCCTCTTCTTCGCCCCATTTCTACCTGTTCTACATTATTTATGACATGAGGTCCGCTTGCAGTCTTGACTAATAATGCTCATAACCAACCATTTCTTCGTGAGCTCATGAGAGGAAATCAGTGAGCTCAGAAGCTGCATTAGAGTGCAGCCTGACCTGCTGTCAGCAGTGGCCAGAGAGGTACTCAGATCTTTTACTGTCGGCAATACCACAGTGTAAAAATACTGCAAGTTGCAAGTAAAACTTGTGCTCTCAAACCTGTACTATAACTATGGGTGCATCAGTATGTAACTATTACTTTAATTTTTGCAGCTGGTAAAGATGGGGCCAATTTAAACTATTTTACATACTGCTGGGTAGCCTAATCTGTAATATTACATCAAAATTTATTAGTTTATAATATTTTGTGTTAGTAATTTGAATCTGCAAAGTAATTAAATGTAGTGGATTAGAAGTATAAAGTACAACAAAATGGAAATACAAGTATAAGTAAAGTACAAGTGCCTCAAAATTGTACTGTAAGTACAGTAGTTGAGTAAATGTACTTACGCTCCACCACCAGTCACTGGAATTAGATCTGCCCTGCGGGTCCATGTAGTGCTGATGGTGCAGGATGACATCACCAAAACTGTCCAATGAATGAGTGACCTGTCAGTCCACATGTTTGGTTGTTGGTTATTTTGTAACAAGTCAGTGTGAACATGAAACCAGAACTAAACGGCAAAAATGTATATTGTTTTTCTCCATCTGCACCACATTGCCTTTCATTATGGCTCCGCGTTTGCAATGATAATTTGATCTTACATTATTGGATTTAAGATTTGTATTCCATATAAGGAAAGTCTGGGATTTAGATGACTTCTTGTGGGAAGTCGTGGACTGTCAGGGAACTTTAGAAACTGCTGAATTTGACAGGTGGGTTACAGAAATATACCAGCAAACTAAATGTGTGGCCAGTTGTCCGCGACGAGAACAACAGTGGACTTTAAAGGCGCTGCACACCCACATAGCAGTTTTCAATTAGTCTGGCTGATTAGACCTCAAATTGAAGCAGGGTGGTGCTTTCCTGGGAATTACTTAATAATTAAATGAGAAATTTAATTTTAAAAACATTTTTTTCGAGGAGCACCTCACCAAGCAAGTAGCATCAGTCCAATCATTAAAAAAAAATCAATGTTGCGTATTAGTAGAGATGAATTCAAATTGAGAAGTCTCCAAAGGCAGCAGTCCAGTAATATAAGAGTACAACCTCCAAAGCACAGACTGCTCATTATTTAGTCTGTCCTGAGAGGCTTAATAATCCTGTCTTTCTCATATCTCCGAGCTGAAATAGAAACATTTCTATTGCACGTCTTTGAATGGCATGAATTATTACAGTGTCAAACCTGCAAAGTCTGCCTGAGACTTTATGACATTACTTTCTTCTGTTCTTCCTACACTGCAGTATTGTTATTCAGAGTTTAATATGTTTTAATCCATATGTACACAGTTACTACATGTGTTGGTGTTTGTGAATGCCTGCTTATGTACCAGTTACCAGGAGTTTTATCCCGGGAGCACAACAGGTTAACATTAGTAAATAACAAGACAGCAGGAGACGCTGGCCAAACTCTGTTCTACTTAGCGGTGTGAGAAGCTGACATTATGGGCCAAAACTCTCTGGCCACCTCGGAAAAGGTTAGCGTTAAAGCTGAACTGATGCAACAGACAAACAACCACGGCAACTGCAGAGAAAGTGAATCTGCACATCATGTTAACAGGTTTGCACACCAACATCATGCAACATGTTGTACAGAGCCTGCAAACATGTCTGCGTTTGATGAAACTTTGTGCTGACAGCTGACAGAGAGTTGATAGCACTTGCACATGCAGGTCTGTCTCGGCCTGCCGTGATCCGTGCTGACACTGGAATCCTCACTACCATGACTCGACGCAATTGCAGCCGACACTGGATCAACACCGATCAGCATACCATAATATACGTGGCTCGCGTTTTGTGTGAAGGCATGCAGCATGCTCTAGTTTCTCGCCAAAAGTTGCTCTGAGGCCTGCCAGTGTTGTCATGATATTCAATGGGGAGGATGCTGTTCGGCTCTGAATGGAAAACATACATGGCTAGGGGGAAGAAAACAGTGAGTGGATGAAATTAACTAGCTAACAACAGCTAACATGATAGATTCAGCATACATTTTATGTAGCCCAATTCCACTGTATAAATGGACATTAACAGACAAACTAGCGATACTACATAATCTGTGTACAGTTAATTATTCCCTGGACCTCCATGACGCCACCATATTTTGTTGCTGGAAGATTTGTTACCCAATGGAAACGCCTATATAAGGGTGGAGAGACTTGAACACGAGATGACAGATGTTCTGGTCCATTGAGAGAATTTGAAGCCTAGTGGAGAGGGAAAACGACAGGAAGCAGTTTATTTAGAAGGGTGGCGGGAAGGGGACAGTGGAGGATGGAGGGAAAGAAAGCTGGTCTGAGGAGGAGACAGAGGAAAGAGGGAAAAGATAAAGAGAGAACAGAGGGGAAGACAGATTGGGGTTCAGCACTCCAGATCTCCTGCTGAGACACTTGGTGCTCAAAGGCCAGATGCATCTCAAAACTCCTCAATGACGCTGCACTAACCTAAATGCCTCCTGAACACAGGGTGTATTAACTGGCAGTGTTTCAGTGACAGTGTTTCAGTTACAAAGACCCACAAAACTTACTGCTCTCCTTTAGATGTCAGCTTGAAGTTGAGTCATTCATGTTCCATGCCAGTCGTCTGGTTGGATTTTGTCATAATTAGCCACTCAGATTGATGTGAGTTGGCAGAAAACCTACTTGGAAGGGTTCCCAGTGCTTTGATTTAACTTGGCAGTTGTTTGACCTAGGCAAACATTGCTATTTGACCACACTGATGAGATATAAAGGTGAGAGTGGATGACATCTTGTGTTTTCAGAGGACCAAATAACTGCTCCCAGGAGAAATAATAATACCTGTGTTTGGTACCTTTTCATTTGCACAAAACAGATAAACCAACATTCTGAGTATGAACCTGAATTGATTAGCATTTAGGTAAACCACAGGCCTGCAGCCATGGCAGTGTTCATGTTGGTTAGTGCTTGATGGCCAACACACTGATACAGATGTACAGATCTCTTTGTGCCTCTCCACACTCGCCTTCTTTGGACTCGCATGCTGCAATTTTCATCACCTGCCTGGAGCAGCAATGCGGTCACATCTCTCCCTAGATTTGCCACCACTTAGTATGCAGCTCGACGTCAACACTTTTATGGTTTACTCAGAACACAAAGTACACACGCTCAGTCTGGGTTCTCGCCTTATTGACCTGCTGCCTCAGAAAAAAAAAAGTGTTGCAGACCTTTGTCTCACTGTCAAGAGCAGTTTGTGCTACTTTGACTTCAGAATGAGGATGTAACCTTTTTATTGTGGTGGCTTGAGACAATTTATCTGTGTCGGCCTGTACACACAAATGTTGTACTTAAGAGTGTGTGTGTGTGTGTGTGTGTGTGTGTGTGTGTGTGTGTGTGTGTGTGTGTTTGTGTGTGTGTGTGAGAAAAAGGAAACCTAGAGAGAATAGTTTATTATTCAGACCGCACTATTCACTGCACCCCACCTTTTGCTGTTAGACAATTCATTTGATTCATTCTTGTGTTTGTGTAGCTGTTTACTCTAATTATGCTACTTTTCAGTCAAATTATTAATATTCCAAGAGTGCCTGGGAAAGTTATTATCCTGCACCAGTCAATATCATGTCCAAATGGGGAACAAGCATATGCTGAGAGCCAGAGAAAAAAATCCATAAGCCTAATTAATTTAGCACATTTAGCTACTTTACCCAGTTTGATATGAATAAATGAGATGGCTCACAGTTTCAACTCTGCATGCTGCCCCCAATTTAGTATGATTTTTGCTGATATAACTCCCCGTCGCATCACTGTTTGGCCAACCTTAGTCAAATTCAAATTGTGTGACTGGGTTAGGGTTGAGCTCGCCTGGTGCGGTGGAGATACAGGAATACGTGGTGCTTGAGCCGCTGCTAAATGTACATTTTTGTGCCAGGGGAAAAGAAATAATGTTCACCATATCAACAAAGTTCATATGAAGCCTCCCCTGAAGCCGTTTGATCTCGATGGTTATGACAGAGACACTTTGCCGCCATTTATTTTTCATACTAAAGTTTGAATCTCAACTTGTGCTCAGGGCCGTGCTGTAACTGTCTCTTCCATGTCTCAGCCCGCTTTAACATGACAGAGCCTCCCTGCCCTCTTACTGTGCTGCTTTTTAAGCCCCGGCTGCCTCACATACAAGCACATGCCTCGCAGTGACACCTTTAGCCTGAGCATGAGCCATGATTGCATATATTTTATGCCACGAGTTGTCCGAGTGGGATTCAAACTCCTAACACAGGACCACCCAGATGTCCCAGATAACTTTAATCACAGCTCTATAGCAGCTTGGGTGTCTCAGGAAAGAGGCCAGTTGGACTTCAACAGGGTTAGGGTTAGTGGTAAGTGTCCTCTGCCTCTGCACTGTTTTGAATATTTATTTAAAATCCCTTTGTCAAAGAAGCACTTGAACTCATCGCTCCTATTACGGAATCAGTGCTTCATCACAAGCAGCAGGTGAGGGGTCACTGTCTTGGGGATGAAATGCTTCAGAGGAATGCAGCGAGAAAGCATTTAACTCCAGGCATTCAGTCTCCCCGCTTTTCATTTCCTTCCTTCGACAAGTGCCTCTCATTCATCCTCATCGTTATCAGATAAGACTCTGGGATCAGGGGTTCGCATGTTGTGAAGACGGTCGTCAGGGCAACAAGGGCAATGATGTCATCAAGTGGCCGGGATTATTTCCTCCTGACTAATGAAAAGTCTAAACATCATCATACGATCAGAAATGACGATGATTTGATTCCTTGTGTCACAAAAAAGGTTTTAAGATGTTGAAATAAAAGGCGCGACAAGGACAAGTCCCTCCCCCGAACAGCAATTGTACATTCATAGCTTAGCAATTGTCCAATCATAGCATAGCAACTGTAACTAGGCACAATGGGCCTGTCAAGCTGTGTTTTTTTCAACATGTTAAAGGGATGTTCATGGAGCTGTAGTAAGCAATACTCATAATGTGGTCTGTGTGGTTACAGGATCAAAGAAGCCCCTCTCACAAGTAGCACATCCAGCCTCCATTAGCCTCGGTATTAAACACAGTAACATGTAGTTAGCCTTCAAGTTTATATTTCAGACCCCTTTTACAGGATTCTAAATCTTTTTAAATAATTCAGCTGGAAACATTGAAAAGTCAGCCGGAGACGGTTGAAGCTAACGTTAGCTTGGTTAGCCAGCTAGCTACAACTGATCAAATCCATTGTAGCTAAAATGAGAAGACAGCTTTTGAAATAAAGGACCCACTCTTTCAAGCAATACAGAGATGTTTGAGTGGTACATCTGCCACCGTCACTGTAAACTGCATATACTCTATGTGAGAACGAAGAAGCTTGGCAGGCATGGTGATAGTAACTAAAGGGAGGCAAACAGTCAATTAGACACATTTCCATTTTGCTACTCTCTGTTTGCAATTAATGTCGAATAATTGAGATTCATGGTTTGGTTCATATAAGCCTCTCTATTTGCTGGTTTGACTAATGTCGGATTTTCCAAGGAACAGTCCTCTAGCATGAGGGGCAGTGATGCATTTAAGTGTCCAGATGCAGCATCAGGGGTTTGTTTGAATAGTAAACTTAGTAATAAACTTCACCAGATGTTCTCTTTCATTCTGCCCCCTGCTGTTTCCTCTTATCCAGAGACACACCGCAGACCAATGATGGTGGAGCCAAGACGCCCCGGTCCAAAACTTCCTCCCGCTTCCCCAGACTGGGCCGCAGCCGCAACCAGGAGGCCAGACCTGAACCCCAGAGTGGCGACCTTTAACCCCAGAGCCTTTGAACCAATCATCTCTCACTATAGAGGCTGAGGACCACCATGTTCCTGTGTCCACCCTGGACTGTGGCGCATGGGTCTCACAGTGTGTGAGGACATTAAGGGCGTCTGACGGACCTTCAAAGCCTTACAGATAAAAAGCCTCAGTCAAGGAGGCGAGATGGATGCGTTCACATCGCAGGCCTCTCCAGGATATATGTAAATGCTTCTGTGCTTAGCCTGACTGAGTAAAGGATAAATGACTCCAAGGCTGCCTATCAATGGACCCAATCATACAGCACCTCTTACCTCACTGAGAGACCAACAGACTCTCCGTAAGCTGCACATGAACTCGCCGGGACTGCTCTGTCTAATCTCAAACACAATGAGATGACGAGGACATGGTTTTTTGTTTTTTTTCTTACTCTTGCTCAGTTTTGTAGTGAAAGTGTATCACGGTCACAGTGCCTACAGTGTTTTGTAGCTGCTTTCCTGCTCTGGGTGGGGAGGGGAGGCTGTGTAGTGAGGTGAAGAGGGGGTACATTAAAGCATTCTCTTGGGGAGTGACCGTTGTTTTTCAGCTAATGTGTCAGCATTATGGTGCCATTACATTTTAGACGACGATGATTCACAATCTCTGGCGTGGACCACCGGCTAATGGGCATTCCTTTTTCCTACTTCTGTTATATTATTATTATTATGGCTATTACAGATAGTCTACAGAAAGTGTATCACATGTCTTAATGTCACCTGGGATGCAGCAATTATCAAAATATGTTTTAGATTCCACATAATGATGATTTTAAAGGATTAGGTTTAAGCACTACTGATCAAATCAAAATCTCGTAGGGACTGTAGGGACTATGAAAATGATTGGGGTGGGGAGGCGGATTGAATCCCTCTCCAGCTTTATAATATTTTCTTTGGACCCCTCCCCTTCCCCCTAGTATTTCTAAATATAGTACAGTTGTTACAACTCATTTCACCATTAACAACTAACAGAGGCAAAGTATAAAGATTATATGATAGTGTACACTAATTTCAACCCTATTATATTAATGGAAACAGTGACAGGAGGATTGTTGCATATGGGAAAGCGCTCCTTTATGTCTTAGATCAGTTTCAAATACCGTCTGTGATGTGTATGATACATTTAGAAAGGAAGGGAAACACTATTTTACCATTAAAATAGATGGGTAAGCTCTGTTTCGGGAGGTTCACCCTCCACTATATCACATAAATAAGGGTCTTCATCAAAGGTCGGCTGGCTATACTGAAAAATAAGATGTTTAAAGATTGTTTAACTAATGTGTCTTAGCAGGATTTAATGCAGCGTTATGTTGCAAATGAATGTTTTAACGATGACTAAACACTTGAAGAAAAGCTGCTTGTTAGGGTGCAAGTAAAGGGCTGCTGAGCATCAAGTGTGTGTAAAACAGAAGCTCATGCATATGTATGGATTACCCAAGAGTAGTCAGAGACTATGTTCAAACGAGAAGTGATTGTGTTGGAAGGGTTTCGGAAAACTTGAATCAAAGGGTCGGCTCGGAAAATGGTAAACACCGTTCACCGTCTGCGAGGGGAGGTGAACAAACAAGGCTTGTGGGTTTTAATTAAGTTGTTATTCTTACTCAAAAGTGACCCTCACAAGTATCCAGCTACTGGTAAACACTGCGCAGTGTTGTTAGGGAATTCTCACAGGGATGCCGGCAAAAAGAGGTTTTTATCAGACTTCCCTGAGACCTTCTACACAGAGACTCTGTCTGTGGTCAACACATAAAACATAACTTTTTAGAGAAATGATTTCACACGATGACGTTCTTTTTTTCCCTGACAAATGGCACTGCTGTTGCATCCTATCAAGAACATGTAATGTAACTTAAACATGGATTTCTGTCATTCTTTTTATTAAAGGCTATTCTCTGCTGTGGTAGAGTAAAATAGTAGAATCGATGATATATTAGGTGTAGCACTGCCTTGTATGCGTTTATAAAATCAGCCCACAGCATCTTTTCATATCCTGTACCTCTGACGAACAGCACACATAGTCTCTCTATTGTAACAAGTAGCCTTTTCATAGACAGCATAGACATTTACAGCAAAGGTTGGGGTCAGTGTCTCTCTGGGACCACTTTGTCTACACAAATATCCATATTGTATGTGTCGTAATGTACAGCCATTATGCACTGTGGAGTTTTTGACCACTAGTAGCGCCATGGAGCAGTGTGTGGGTCACCATTTTGATTGTCTGGTCCACGAGCACCCGGGCGAGCTTACACACAGTCCTGTTGCTTGTTTCACGCTCGTCTGCTGATAGACAGTTGGGGGTGGTAACGCGCAAAGAAGCGTTGCAATGCGCCAACAAAGGAAGGGAAGAAGAAGACCACTAACTAGCAACCATGGATTTAAACAATGCAGGATTTGAAATATTCAAAAAGGAAGAAAATGCATTCAACACATTTATTAAAATGAGTAACACTGAATCTGAAATGAACTTGTTTGATTAAAGGAAAACTCCACAGGGCACCTTTTTTTAAACCTGAGACTTTTTGTTCCAGAGAACTGAAGACGCTGAGGTGCCCATCTTTTTCTCCTGCAGTTGCTAAGCACTCCTTCCAAACTAGTTTGGATTGTTTTGTCAAAATGGTTGTTTCTTCTGTGGCTTGGCGCTCTAAATGCTAAAAATATCTCAGGTGCTGTTGAGAATATACAAGTACAAGCGTTTCATTGACAACAGCAAGAAAAGAAAAGAGGCCTGTCGTGCTGTACAGAGAGTTCCTGGTGGACATGCAGGCCTACTCCTCTATCTTGGGGTATAGAGCTTTTTATGATATGATCACAAACATCAATATTCTGTTAAATGGCTCCATCTCCCTCCGTGAGAGTCCTCCACACGCTGGATGAATTGAATCTGACTGTGCTCAGAGGCTGGTAATCAGAGCGACGACAAGCAATGGAAGTGGGTTCAGTTTACTGAGATGCAGCCAAAGTGTTCTCTTGCAGTATGCCTTGTCTGTCCCTGTGTACTTTTCTGTCTTTGCCTTAGTCAGCAGTCAGGCCTTATCTATCAGTGTCACAGTGAAAGAGGGGATGAACAATAAAGTACAGCGTGTACAGTTACAATACCAGCGCCTCTGTGTCAGTGTTGTCATTGTTACACAATTTATATACATATATGTGAATGTATGTCAATGCACATTTCTGCGTCCATGTGTGTGTGGGTACATGCAGTAGGTGTGTACCGTGTCATTTGAATACAAACAGAAGGTGTGTGCCAAAGCGTGCATGTGTTTACATGGCGGGATTGAATCAACGCCCGCATTGTATTCTGCAAGCATGAATGGATGGACAGATCCTGTGAGCTCCATCTTCTGAGCAGCTGTGGCCCTCCGTGCATCTGTTTTGCTTGTCGAACGGTTATTTAACCTTCGCTGCTTCACTTAGCAGTCTCTGAGCTTTTATTCAAACCGCCCAGCCATTTTGGGAAAGACTGCATTCTTTTCCTGTGCTGGCCGGGTACGCTGCGCCGGCTCGGTGGAGAGAGAAGAATGGTGAGGGTGTGCAAAATGCTCATTGTCCATTGACCAGAAAATTGGTTACAAGCCCGTTTAGGATGTGGATGGTTGCATTTGGCAATGTTAGACATTACACACACACACGTACGCACAACTGGCTGCATGCAAGCCAAGTACCCCGAGTGCTGACACAACACGTCACCTGCAATGTTTCTATTGTTTTAATAGAATGGGATAGAATAGCCTGGCTTGGCTTTGACATTTATCAGTTAGAAAACAGCTGAAGAAGTGTGACTAACTGAGCGGACGAGTTTGATTTCTAATCAGCCACAAATGCAAAACACCTGGGAGACACCAGGAAAAGCAACAGCGCAAGGGTGAGTTGATTTATTTATTTTTCTTTGCACTTTGTAACAATTTGGAACTTTTCCATCCAACATTTTACCCATAAATTCAAACCTGAACTGCCCTCATCGAGAGAGGAGTGTGCTGTCCAAAGCCAGAAGACGACTACCAGTTGCCATCGCCACCGGCCTCAAAGGAGGACATCGTGCTGCACAGAGTCCAGATACAGAGTGCGGGTGAGTCAAACCTGTTCCTCTCAGTCCTGACAAACAGGAACATCCTCGCGTCCAACTTGCAACACTCAGGGCTCTTAAGTTGTGGCCTCATTAGGTACAAAGTAAGCCATGTTTTCAGATGTCCAGCAGCCTGCTACAATAACACTGCCTCTCACAAATGACTTATTCCACTCACATTTAATGTACTACAAATACTGCAGTAAATGAGTAGCAAGTGATTTGAGCACTCAGGGAGCTCTTTTGCCCTGAGTTGAGCCTTCCAGGCAATGCTTCCTCCTGGACGGTGTGGCCCCGATTAGACAGGTTATACAGTTAAGATTAAAGTTAATGCCGTAGTTGCAGTTTGGGTATCCTGCTGACTGAGGCATAATATGTACTCTGCCTACTGTATTCACACACATGTGTAGTTGTAAGTCTTGTCCTTGCCCTACAATAACACCAGCAATTGTTGCTTCCTCCACTAGAGGGAGTTGGTCTTGAAACCGAGACTGTCCTTGTGACGACGTCCACCAGTCAAAGTAAGAATAAATTTGCCGCATTTCAGCTCCTCATCCCGGACCTCATCCTACTTGTTCTTTGTGCCACAGTCCTGCCTCTCCTTGAAGATACGGAGTTCCTTCTTGGCTCGTTGTACAGGACTGTATGTAATTACCAAGCTCTTACCTTTGTGTTAGGAACATCAATGAGACAGGGACCGTGGTTTAAACAAGGTCACTGTATAAGCAGTACTCCTATCTGTACAACACACAATGCCGGCTTGGCATCAGGGCGCATGTTCATTATGATGATAAGGAACAGGCTGACGTCTCAGGCACCCTATAGACAAGGAAGGAGCTCCCTAATAGAAACCAAGATTAGCATGCGATCCATATTTATGCTTGCAAGAAGGTGTTCCTCAGAGACTGAGGAGTCTCCATCAGCTCTGCTGAGCTGCATCTATCTGAAATGCTTGCGTCAGTAATTACAGCCTTTGCTACTTTTGATTGCTGTGGTATTTTACTTGCATAGAGGATACTTTTCAATACCCCAGGTAGAAAGTAGTGTGGGCCGCAATATGTAGGGCATAAACACGGGGGGGTAAAACTTAAATCGAGTAGATCTGAAGAGTCACAGGGAATGAAATGAGAACCACCTTTAAGGTAAGAATCTCTTACTGACTTGATGATGTGTCAAGCGAGTGAACGCTAGCCATCACAATTTGGATGTAACGTTAGGTGTAAAAGTTATTTCCATGGAGTGTAATGTTAGTTTGTGTACTTGTTATTCCAAGGCAAAATTCTGGGGTCTAAAGGACTAATTGTTACCAAAAGTTTAGGAATTGGTCCAGTAGATCGCCTCAGCCACGTAACCCTTGGGGGGCAATTAGGGCCATGAAAAGTACATCCTCTAAGAGTGTTTGTATTTGCCACTGACAGGCTCAGCTTGTTATTCTAAGTGTCTGACAGCATTATGGAAAGGATCCTTACAGAGATAGACCTTTTTGTTAAAGAGCAAAAACCTTTTTGTTTATCCAGAAACACCTGCAACAAGATTTCAGAGCGAGACTTCTCCTTGAGTCAGACTTCTGTTTCTGGTTAAACAAAGGATCGTACTCGAGCACGCATTCAAGCTGAATCACAAGCAACACTTTGATAGCAAAGTGGCGAGTATGAATGAAACATTTGGAATGATTTTACAGCATCAAACTGTTGATTTTGCATATTGTTTTCTTTATTATGAGATCAATTCATTCTTTGTTGAGAATTCAATGCTACTGAAATGAAGCTTTGCATTAGTTCAGATGGAGCACTGAAGCAGCAGCTCTCCTGTCTCATTCATCCTCAGTGTCGTTGGATTATTGATGCATCATCCGGCTACCAGCAGACTAGTAACTTCCAATCACAATTTAACTAATCGTGTAGCCAATTGTAAAGAAATGGCAATTCCCTGAGGAAAGTTTCCTCTCAGAAGTAATGAAAACTGATTGAAGAGGTGAGATATTTGATTATATTTTCATTATCACAAGTTTGGAGCATTGTGGACTCTTTTGCTTTATTAGAGTTGTAGAGGAACTCAAACGTGCCAGAACTAGAATACGTGCTTCGACCTGTAGCCATGTAGCAGAAGTGGCATATTTTGCTTCATATGTGTGACTTCATCTTTGTTCCTGCTGTTGGTTTCCAGCAGCCCGTATTTCAGCACCGCTGTTTGTTTTCTTAATTCTTTTCCCCAGGTTTTGAATTATTTGTCAGAAAACAAGCATGAGAGCACTTTTTTGTTGTTGTTGCCATATACTCACAAGCTCCTGTTCTCCAGCTGGCAGAAGTTGAATTGAAGGTTCACTGTATTCCCTGCAGATGGTGAAATGCTCCTCCTCAACACACAACACCTTCTCAGTCTCTGCCTGTCTCTATCCTGCTTTCTCCTCGTTTGTCTCTCTTCTTATTCTCCCCCTTGACCCCCCCCCTCCAACTACATATCCCTTCTTCTCTGTCATCTCTTCCTGTCTTGTCCTCACTTCCTTCATTTTTTGTCTTCTCTCATCCATGTCCTCTTCTCCTCTACAGGTTGCCCCTTTCATCTTCCTCTCCTCCCTCCCTGTTACTCTGATCTTCTCTATCTTCTCTTCATCTCCCAATTACCTCTCTAGCGTTATCCTCTCTCACACCCTCCTCCAGTCACCACCTCATCCTCGCTCTCTCTCTCTCTCTCTCGCTCCATCTCTTGTTCCCTCTGAGACTCAGCCTGCTTGGCACATTGTATTTACTCAGCCCGTCACTGGCTGCCTCTGTTTATTACCTCTTCAGCGATGAGAGGATGACACAGAGAGAACCAGCCCTTCGGAGGATCCCGCTGCTGTCTGTCGCTGAATCTTAAAACGCTGAGTTGGAAAATTGATTGTTTCAGGAGGTTTTTTTTTTTTTTGTCATCTTTTTCAATTTATTCCGTATCGAGCGCCGACTCCTGCCTTTTTTGTCAAACAAAGTTCACATGACCTGTAATTGCAGGGAGCAAGGCGGGTGGATCATGAAAATGGATCACCTAAGGCCCTGAACAGAGGATACATTTCTGTTGTGTCTTATCTGAATGAAATCCCAAATTAAGCTGTAATGGATTATGCTAATTCATATGCTATCAGTTCTGGGAACATGGGAAAGAAACTGTGTGCTTTATCCCTAAGCTGTTTATAAACTTCTTTGGCATGAAGGCAACATACAGCACTGTTGACATCAACTTAATTAGATAACGGATATGCTGATTCTCACCATGTTGGCGCCCAGATAAGAACAGAGAAGCAAATAAGCATGAGGCATAGCATGTTAATTTCAAGATAATGTCATTGGCAAACAGGTAGGATGGATTGTTTAGACTTTCCCGTTCATCCATCATGAAAGCTCCAGAAAAGAAAACCAACCAACATTTTCTCGGATCCCTCGAGGATCTCTTTTGTTCTTGTCCTCTCATTTGACTTTGTTTCCGTTACCCTGCCGGCCGCCTCCCCCTTCACAATGCAATTGGATGCTGAAGAGTGCTCCACCTGCCCCTCAAAGCTATCACAGGCTTTCACAATAGCCCGCGGCGCTCTTTTGATCAACCCAGAGGCTTGATCTGAACACCTCAAGGCGCTGCTTAAACCGCAGCAGGGGAGGAAGCGCGAGGTGAGATGTCGCCGCCGCCGCCGCCGCTGGGGACTTTTGAAGGAGTCTGGGAAGGAGAACAAAAACTTAACAATGAGAACATTTAAATAGACTTCCAACATAACAATTAACCAGTGAAGGAATGTAAAAAAAGTACTTTTGATGCTTTAAGAACATCTGTAGTTTTACTTAAATAGTTGGTAAAGAATAGCCACATACAGATAAACAATATGATGACTTCCCCTTGCTCTGCTTGTTTACCTCGCTGCTGTGTTTTCCTGTCTGCAGGAACTGGACCTGAAGGCAGCAGGTGCATTATGGGACACAGCTGTCCGCAGCCAGTCCAGACGAAACCTCCTCTCCTCACAGATGGCCGCGTTGTGGCTTTTGTAGCTTTTGTAGCTTTTGTAGCTTTTGTTATTTTATCTTTTCTTATGCAGCACATCCTCACTCCTCCAGCCCCTAAACTACTCTTATTACACACTCCACCTATTTGTTTACATTCTTAAAGTTTCTCATTTATTCTAAATCGATTTGGATTTTTCTACGAATGTTTTGGAATATTTTAGTATTCAATGTAAATGTGTGTCGGGTGAGAATCGGGTTGTGACACAGGTTGACGTTCATACCTGTGGGTGGCTGTTAATGTATGTTCACAAAACCCAAAGGTGACACGAGATGGGATTTATGGGGTAAAAAATGTTTTTATTTATTCTGCATAATTTTTTAAAGGAAAAGGTTTAAGATTCAAAATTCACAAAAGCACTTGTTTATACAGTTTATAAAGAAATGTCCGCCCTCTTTATGATCTTAGTAAATGGTTGAAATGTTCACTGCTTTGGACATGAATATCTCTGGCATCAGGAGGAGGCTTTCCCTCATTTAAACCCCCTCAGACCTGACTTACCCCCCCTCCACTTCCTTTTTGTCTGTCATCTGGCAACTTTGATGTCAAACTTGACATTAACTGGTTAAATACAATCTACTTAGTGACCAGCAAAGTCTCCTTTTAAGACAAAGCAGCAGAGTATTTGATGAAGCATGGCTTTCAGATGGGCGCCTTGGAAGCAGGCATGACAGCAAAAAGAGTGCTCAGCATGTTGAAAATACACTGCCACAATCAAAAGAATGCATTTGATACGTGTTGCAGTGGGAAGAGTGTGCCGTGTGTGCTGGAGTTAACTCCCCGGACTCACTGGTTCAGTTACTTCTGTAAACAGCATCATTGAATAAGGTCAGTAGCTGTTATATTACAGCCCACAAACATAACTATTGACATCTTCATCTTAAGTCGTTCACTGGACATGAGGGATGTCTGTGATCCTGAAGCAGTCAAGGTTCAAACCCTCGTCCAGGACAGGATTCTCCTCCACCTGCTTAATCCTTTCCAGGGCTACAGGGGCTGCAGACAATCCCAGCATCCGTTGTGTGGAGGGCAGGGGAACATGCTGCAGGTGGTGATTCCACCGCAGAGCTACACAGACGGACACGCGCTCACATTTATATCCATACAGGCCGCATTCAGGCCTCTGGACCTCAAGGTCGGCTGTGGACAGCTTAGAAGAGTGCTTACATGTGCTCAAGGACACAAAGCCTTGCTGTTAACACAAACCGGCAGGAATTTCAAAAAGCCTGCGTGCACTGAGTAACAATAACCAAACCATCACAAGTGATCCTTCAGCTTCTCTTGAACACATTTTCATTACAGGTACAGTCTACTTTCTATTTCGTTATTGTGTCTTCCGTGCTAATGCCGGCTAAGCTCGAGTGGTGTGGTTGTCCTCAGGTCAGTGATGAAAGATTTAAATCTTTCTTGAGTCTTTCTTAATGTAACGTGACAGCGCCGACCACTGAACCCCTAACTGTAATTTGAGGAATTACGCAGGTTTTTTCCTCACTGGACTCTACCAATGACGGAGGCTGAAACTCATCCAGACGGCATGATTTGAACCCCCCCTTCCATGCAATGAGTAAGAGGAGGCGTGGGAGGGAGAATGGGATTGTAATTGGACACTTAATCACGGGAAGTGTTTTTTTTTCACGGCCAGAACTGATGACCCTTAATAGAAGCGAGGGATGGGTGCAGTGGTGGAGAAGCAAAGAAGAAGATTATCTCTGATGACCTTGATGCAGTGGGACTGGCCGTACTGGTTGAAGTGACGTGTCGCCCAAACAAAGGCCAGATCCAGCTAAGTTTCTGTGCCACCCTCTTTCTCTCCCTTGTCTCACCTGGTCCCATTTTCTGGCTACAACGTGGCATTTTTAGTCGTTAGCTCTGAGGCAGAAACCGCTGACCCCGGACAGCGACCCCTGTCATCACCACTGAGACTCCATATCTAGTCTCTGTTCTGCCGGAGCACACGGACTGAAAGCAAAAAGGGGGCCAGAGAGAAGCTGGAAGGGCACAAGACAGTCGAGCAGACGACACATATCTAGCACAGGAAGGAGAGGAGAAGGAGGGGAAGTGAAAAGAAAAGATGTGAGGAGGAGGAGGAGGAGGGAAATGAGAAGAAGTTGCGGAGCGGTCGAGACAAAGAGGAAACGGAGATCACGAGATTGAGACAAAAGATGGACAGAATGGACAGAGAGAAGCTACCCTCCTCCCCAGAGACGGAAATGGAGCGTACAGAGGAGACAGAATTCAAAGCGGCTGCCGCCGCCGTGCACGCCACAGCGGATCCACCTCATGTGCGTCCAACGAAGGTCTGCCTCATTTGTTCTCCCGCAGAGACAAGGGGGTCCTTCATGTGACGAGAGCGAGAGAGGGATGAAAGATGGTAACCGTCAGTGATGGAGGAAACATGAAGGTTGATTCCATCTTGTGTGTTCTTGTCACAGGCAGACACAATCACAATGGACAGGAGGGAATACATTTGACTGTCAAGCAGGTGCTTCTCATGAATGCATAATGGTGCTTTCTGTGCGCTGAATATGAATGGGATGAGAAAGGACGGCCGTCATCTGTGAAAAACGGCGTGGTTTGATGGCGTTCGGCAAAGTCCTTCCCTAAGTCCCCCCCCCCCCCCCCCCCCCCCCCAGGTTGCTCTTCAAGGCAACGGAAGGCAACGTTTGCATGTCTGACAGCGAGGACGTTTGAATTCTGAATAATGCAAGCCCCAAAATGACAAGAGACTGGGGTGAAAATGTTTGCAGCCGGCCCCAAGTCACTGAACAACAACCAGCAGACTTTTCAGCCTCCCTTGTTAAACACAGGTGCAGCCAGTGACATCAATCAACAGCTGCATTCAGTTCAGTTGTGTCGGTCAAAGATGGCTCCAAAGTGGAGCACAGCCATCATTAATGTTATTAATTACACCTGTGCACCTTTTGCAATGAAAAGTCAAGAGCTTTGTCCCAGCATCACACCACATACTGTTAATTCACACACCACGCAACCGCCCACACTCCAGAGTCTGATGATAAGGCTCCATGTTTTGAGAGCATAAAGTATACTCTAAAAAGTTGGTATGCACACAACATACCCTGACATTTCAGCGAAAGATGACAGAGAGGAGCTCACAGCTGCAAAACATTTAAAACAGACTGCGGACGACAGTGAGAGAGCTCACGTCACAAACAACGGGCGTCATGTTACGACCGCTCTTAAGTGGCACGACGCAGCGATTTAGGAGAATTTGTGGCATTCACCAATTTCATCGCACTTACAAACGTTCTCTTAGGTATGAATGAAATGATCCGCACCTGTCAAATGAGTCATGTACAGACTCTCGTGTCTCCACAGGGGGGGAAAGACTCTTGACTGTAAAGCCGTAGACTGAATGAATTCGTGGTTCAAAGATGACACTTATCATCTAAAATGAAATATGTAACTAAAAGAAAATTCTGGCAAAATTCTCATATATTCTCAATGTTCTCTTCACAATGTTATCATCACCATCACCATCATCGTGGCATGCCAATTTACTGAGAGGTTCTTTTTACATATTATAATTAATATTGGCACATTTCCGCAGAACAACTTGGAATTTTCTCTCTCTGGTCTTTCTGCAGGTCACTGTCCAGTATCATGCTCTGTTGCACCCGACAGTGTAACATCACCTACTGTAGGCTCTAATATTCTCTCGCCTAATATCTCTGTGACATATTAGTCCTGGACCGCTTTGCTTTAGAAAGACGTTGTTTAGCATCCTTCTGTATTTCTGCCTCAGTTCAGCACTGCTCCGATGACACATCGTCGGCAGCTGTATTCATAATAGTTCCCTCTGATACGACTACTGACACTAATACATTTGGTATGTTTTTGCCTGCTGATTTCTGACTGCAGGACTTGAAGCTCAGCGGAGACAGTTAGTGTGTCCGTCCTTTATTTAGTCACTTTTGTTTTCTAGTGTGAACACACTACAAACTCAAAACCAGATCAGATTTAGTGTGCAGTACGGACGTGGAACGATTGGTTCATTGGGACACTTGAATGGACCAGAGCCATTGTTAATGTTATTAGTGACAGCTGTGCTTTTCCCATTGTGACAGGTCAAAAAAAACATGTGTTGAAATGCACAACTGACATGGAGGAGCTGCCCACAGCTGCGAAACATTAAAACAAATTGAGAACGGTGGTGAGACATGTTTTTTTTGTTAAGTACCAAAGTTAAGCAAAGCTTTGCTCTCAGTTAGTGAAGTTTAATTGGCAGTTGGATTGATGCCCGTAGCTGCACATGTTGCATCATTTTCAGAAAGTACAAAATGGGAAAGTACATCAATTTGTTGTATGCTAACTGCAAAAACATTTCTAAAATGAATATGTAGTATGAAGTTTGGACTTCTGGCGTGAGAAAGGTCTTAAAAAACACGCTGAGTTGTGGAAGACGTTAAGGAAAATGGTATCACCCGTGCCCAGCTTGGTGTCCAGAAGTGCTGGGCATGTCAGATACAGGAGGATAAAAAACCAACAAAACCCTAAATAATCAGATCAATGGTAGAAATAATTGCCTTTTCAATAAAATGGATAATTCTGTCGCAGCTGTGGTGGAGAGTGCACGCTCAACTTTTAGCTGTGTGACAGTAAAGTCTTCGCGGCTGACACAAGAACGTCAAGGCTGAGAACATCTCGAAAGCAGATTCAACTATCGCTGAATGTTAAGTGCGTTATTAAAAGGTGTGTTCATGCACAGACGGCTTCGTTAAAGCCAGAAAAGTGACAGATTTTCTTTTGGGAGGAACACTGATGGCAGAAGTTTCCTAACAGCTGAGTCATAGGTGGAATCCTCGTGATTTAGTGCCATGAGGGACGGCATGCTAAGCTGTTAAATATCACACTCTTAGTACTGTAGATTCCCTCCTCGCCTACACGAGGCTTCCCTCACATGCTGCAAGTGTCGCTGCTTTGTTGGATGAAGGTGTATCTGTATGTGTGTGTGTGTGTGTGTGTGTGTGTGTGTGTGTGTTTGTGCATGCACTTTTCTGTTCTTTAATGTAATTGTGTGTGCATGAACGCCTGGGTGAATATTTTATCGTTTGTTCATGTGCACAAATGCTATGTGTGTGTGTGTGTTTGTGTGTGTGTGTGTGTGTGTGTGTGCTTGTGCTAATTACCTTTGTTTCTCAGCAACAGTGGCGACTGCTGCTATTTCGGAGAAGTGCAACATCACACCATCTCAGGTCGGCCAGGCTGCCTGCCTCGTTTTCACAGGTTATCCACACTTATTTTTTCTCTCTCAGTATTTCAATACAGTCCCGTCACAGCTGAAAAATGGCTGTTCAGCTCCATTTCTAACAGGTCTGTGACTGTTTTTGCAAAACAGGTGGCGTTTTCACACAGACAGGCAACAGAACATCTAGCATCCTTTTTAATACATCAAAACGATGTCAATTTATATCTCTGAGCGCTCATTTATTTTAAGAAACATCTATTTGCAACTCTGATTTGTTTTGGTTTGAGAATTCAACTTTTTTATCCCGAGCTGGCATTTCTTGCCACACCAACTCCTCATCCTCCTTTATTAAGCAGCTAAAAAATGCGAATGGAAAGCTGGGGGGATTGGGAGCCGCTCAAAAAAGTTTTTCCTCCAAAATAGATTATAGACCAAAAAAGTTTGAAATCTGAGTACTTAGTGACGCAATTATTGAGTCATTTGTATTGACATTGAACCCTCTTAAACCCCCCAGGTCTAGGATGTGGATTTGAATGCACAGTCGCTCCAGCTGTGACTCTCTGTAACAGTAACATTGATTGTGAGTGTACACACTGCTGTATCTGCGGTGCTTTAGCTCTGGCTGGGACGTCTGGCCCCATTTTGCCAGTCTCTAAGATTACATAACACTCCACGAGCCATAGTGCTTCATGAAACCTCCGGGACTCCCCAGCGGCGCTGTTGTTGTTGTTGTCGTTGTCGTTGTTGTGTCTGTGTTCGCATGTGTGCGTGCGGACTCTTGTGAACCAACTGAGTCATGTGAAGCTGAGGGAGCTTGTGTTGCTACGGTTCATTATTTATCTGTGTGTGAGAGAGGGCAAAAAAAGGAGATGAAGTGAAAGAGACAGTATAGGGAAAAGACAAAACTCTGGGACAGACAGTGAGACTGAGAGACACAGATAAGAGAGTTTTTTTTTGCCGACGAGCCTGGCAGCCTCCTCTCCTCTGCTGACTTGTGCTTTTTGTTGTGGGAGTAATTACATGGGACCCGGGGCAGAAGGTGTCTCCTCTTTGTCTGATCTGGAAGACAGCCACCGCTCCACCTACAGCTGGAACAGGACGTCTCTGCTCCAACATGGTGCTAAGGATTAGAGAGCGGGTCCAAAACTATTCATATATGGTTGTTTGTTATGTGGCCCTGAGCAGACTTGTCAACCAGGACAAAGAAGTAAACTAGTCAGACAGTGGATGCTCAGTAGAGATGCACAGTAACAGCCCGGTGTTTACTGCAGGATTGCTGAACGTGTGTCTAGTTGTGCTCGACGACGCTACCGAGGTCAAAGAAAAGTCCGGCTTCTAGATATCTGACCCTTTTCTTTTGCTTTGTCACAAGAAAGGATGCTCCTACTGCCAGTCACTTTGAACAAAAATGTCTGCCAAATGAATGTAAAGTAATGTAAAAAAAAAAAAAAAAAAAAGATGAAAAGATGTAAAGGAGAACACATGATAAGGAAAAGACGAGGAGGATAAGGAGAATCCTCATAAATTCGATCATGCAACACCAAAACCTTTGCAAGAACTTGGGGGATAGAAATGTCTCCTTCTATAAGGGATGGGCCTATGTTTCCTAAGCTGAAGAGGATTCAAAAGGAATCATTGAAGCGCCCTTTTTGTGAACTTTTCCAACTGATAAAACATGACAGAACAAGACAAATTTGGGAACATAGAAGTATCTAATACAAATAAACTAAGACAAACCAATAAACAGAAAATGGGGCACAAAGGGCAAATAACAGATCACATAAATACAACATAAATCACATTTTACACCTAACTGTCCATATATCCTCTTCTATGTATGTCCCCAAATAACAAATCCCAGTTTAACCCGTGAGTTTGAGGCAAACAAACACAGTGTCTCCAGAGTAGTGAGCAGCTATAACCCTCAAGAAAGGTCACCTGAGAGGATTATGGAGGACAATTGACCTGGCCTTCAGGAAGTCACTGTGAGCTGTTTGCTCAAGAAGCCACAGTGGGGGAAATCTTGAGCAAACTTACAACAGCCTACCTGAGTGGGAGACAGAAAATAAATGTTATATGTTGAGGAAAGTACCGACTGCCAGCAATAGTGGATGACCTTACATAATAAATCACCATTTAAAGGTCAAATACAGCCTTAAAGACATTATGGTGGACAGTGCATTCTTTCTGCTGTGCAGTGTAGCTTCTTTTCCTGGGAATAGTCAAATCAAATCAAACATTTAAAAAAACTCGCCTCAACCGAAACAGCTCATTCAGTGTTTTGAAGGTGTGAGGTTTTTAAAATAAGACTGCCCTATGAAAAGGAAAGAGTGGGAAATATTTAATTTGGTCTGTATTGCATGAAAAGAAAAAGATTACCTCAGAAGGCCAAAAACGAGCACGTTCTTAGATTTTCTCACAACAATGGGCTGGGCAAAATAAAGGAAATCCGTGAAGTCCTTGCATGAAGCAATTTGGTCTTCAGCCTAATTAAATAAAGGTTAAAAAGAAATTATTATACAAATGTATTCATGTTTTTATACGGCAGCTTCCCCACTGATGCCTCTCACCATGACACTCAGCTCTAAACAGGAAAAAATTAAAGCCAGACTTTAAAGCAAATCAGATGTTGATACATTTAAAAATCTTTAATTATATCTGATTTCTCTGGTGATTGACGTGCCGTGTGCTTTAGCGTGTTCACTCCTTGTTTCTGTCAGTCAGCCGATGTGTGTGTGTTTGTGTGTGTGTGTGTGTGTGTGTGTGTGTGTGATCCTCCCTGTTATGTCCCGGGAGACTGCTGAGTGTGTTGACAGTGTATTTAGGGAGCTTTTAACTCAATATACGCCTCAAACCCCATGGCAACCAGGCCTTTTCATTCCTTTGCACATCACCATGGAAACGCTGATGTTCATTAAATTTCAGCCTCTCTTTGAAGATATTAAGACCAAATGAGAAAAAAAAAGCAAATTTAAGCAAACAACCCCAAATGTACATTCACCCACAGTGTTAGGCTGTAAACAGATGTCCTGTGTGTGCATGAAGGTTCTGCTTTGGGACGTCCTGCAACTCTCCAAGGATGCTGATTGGCTTATTGCACTGAAACCCAGCTAGCAAGCACACAGACCTCAGACGTGGAGAGCGAGACGCTGACGGCTACATACTGTTTTTGCAGACTTTACATAGATTCCAGCTTTGCCGCTGTGGCCCCAGCGTGACACACACACACACACACACACACACACACACACACACACATGAATGAACAGAGTCAGCCGCAGGAACTTCACGGTCAAGCAGCTGAAAGGTCGACTGAGACGCCCCTTTGGGAAAAATCAATTTCCATACATCTGAAGTTCTGTGTGTGTGCGTGTGTGTGTGCGTGTGTGTGTGTGTGTGTGTGTGTTATGTAGTGCAGATGCATCCTTATGTTTTCATTCTTTCCCCCACACACAGGAATTGCATTAACCTCTGACAGATGTGGTGATCGCACTGCTGGGAGAAACTCTGTGTTTGAAGTGTGTGTGTGTGTGTGCGTGTGTGTGTGTGTGGAGGTGAAAGTCAACAGCGCATTATAGGAGTAATGCATCTGCCCCATATAAATGAGCAGGAGCGGGGCTGTAATCAGGCAAGGTAATGTCTTTACGGGGACGCTCCAAGCAGTGACACGCTTTCACATACTGTACACACACTCATTTGCACAGACGTGCACACACACACACACACTATACATAGACACCCCACTCCATGTATGTGATGTGTGAACGGGGCAGCTACACCTACACAGCGCTCGACCCACGCAGCAGCAGAGATGGAGTCTCTCTCCTCATCTCTGTCAGCCGTCCACGACTCATTACAGTGAAGCCACAGTGCAACTGCAGCTGGGTGCCCCGGGAAGCTATGTTTATCTAAAGAGGATAGAGACAGATTGAATATGTAAAGCCAGCAGCTAGTGGAATCCCATCACACTGATTGCTTCAGACCAGCTGAGAGTCTGAGATGGATTCTCTATTGCGCTCTCTAACCGAGGTTTAGTGCGACGGCAGCGGGGCCGGGGTAAACAGCAGGTGACCGTGTGTTTTGTGTGGGGTGTGGATATTGGCTGGGGAGAGCGTGTGATTCATATGCATTACACCTACTATATGCTCATGGCCACCAAATGTAGACAATTACTACACAGGGGAGCCTATTTGTGGGGTAGGAATTGGTTTGTATTCCCAGTAGCGCAATCCGTGCTCCATAGTAAATCTGTGGAGCGTTAGTGGGAATATCTGGTAATAAAAAGTACAGGAGTTTTCATGGATTGGAGTAGATTTAATGTGACTTTTTTGAAAGATAAATACAAATACTCAATACTTGTGTAATTATTCAGACTCTATAAGTCAATATTTAGTCAATGCAATTCCCCCCCCCCCCCAACTCAGAAAGGTCGGTCTGGTTGCATTGGGATCTTGAGTGAACGGCCTTTTTTCAAATCCAGCCGCAAAAATTCGATTGGCTTGAGATCGGGACATTAACATTGTTGTTTTTAAGCCATTCCTATGTATCTTTAGCGTTACGTTTCATATTTTAACTGAACTTCCAGGAAATTGGCTAAAGAAAAATGTGAATTAATGGCACATTTCCATGCGCTAATGTTGTCATGGAAAACATGATGGCACTTGGTCCGGGGCCAGATGTGTGTATGCACAAATATATACATATATTATGTTTTTATTTAAAGTAGATCTTTGTAGAGACTTTGATGTTAAAGGCCTTTTTTTCTTTTGACTTAAAAAAAGCCACATTAAATCCCATTTATGATACACATATCATTGATATACAGACTGAAAAACCAAAGGAGTTAAAGATGAACTGGCTGCAGAGAGGAGAAAGTGGTACCATCCTCTTTTGTAAGACCTTCTGCCTGAATACTGGTGGAGATTGAGTGTTTTTTTTTCCAAATATGCAAAGCAAATGGTTCAAATCATAGTTCAACAAAGGTTCATGTGAAATATCTGAAAAAGCATTGAATGTCTAGTAAATCATTAATACAGAAATTCTCACTCATGAGCTTCGATGAGCTTTCTGTTGACATTGTTTCATTTGGTTACGTACAAATTTGGAGGAGCAGAGTGAGACACTGAGGCCGTAGTTGTTAACTATCTGAACTTCTGAAGTTGGCTGCAATGGCAACTTTTGATCTTTAATTAGCTGAAGAAATCTGCAGAAATCCTTCATCTGTGCCCTCTTGTTCTCGTTAGGCCCACTTGTCCAGAAACAATGTTTTCAGACACACACACGCACACACACCCAAAATCTGCCACACAGCAGCTACAATGCACAGACAGGAAAGCAGAGTTCACATAACACGCGCAAGTCTCACTTAAATTCACAGAACTATATCATCCTCAATTACAGCCTGGAACAGTTTTTCCTTTGATGTAAGCACTGAATAACCCCTAAGAGAATACACACACACACACACACACACACACATAACATACATATATACTAGGAGAGCTCTGATTATAATAGCCGTTTTTAGAATCCTATTTCTAGAGTGAAGAAGCATGAGAATCCCTCCACCATTCATCGAGGCCCGGCCTCTGAAGTATAGTCAACAGCAGCATGCGGCGATTAATTAGAGATTTGTCTGGATGAGGGGAGGTTTGGGAGGCAGAAGGATAAAGCAGGCAAATCTGCTGGCCTAATTAGGGGAATTTAATTTCTCACAGGCTCACATTGACTCAGACCTTGATGAGGCATTTTTGGGAGAAAAGGGGGAGTGGAGGGAGGAGAGAGAGCGGCTCGTCCATGATGTTACATGCGGTAATAGATGAGGTGAAGAGAGATTGCCAAAGGGGGAGTGCGAGACACTGCGAAAATCATGTAGCACCTTGACAATAGAGCTCATCAAATGTGCTCATGTATTCTGAGTGAGGGTGTTTCTCTGCACTTTCAGGGGCAAGAAAGTTGGAAAGTTTTTTGAGGGTTTGGCAACCTTTTTGAGTCTTATTAAGGCGCAACTTTATGTATGGTGTTTTACAACCACAGGAGAGAAAATGACTGAATTTAATTTTAGACATTAAGACATAACATAGTAGAAAGTCAGCCCAGTCTGTTGCTGAGTCTGTTTCCATTGCACTTTGTTGCTTTTTGCTTTAACTTCTCCGCCTCAGCTAATCATCAAAACTTTTTCAAGATATTGCGACTTTTTTTGTTTGTTTACACTCTGGCTGAATTTTGTTACCTTCAGACAGAGCCAGGCGAGCTGTCTCCCCTTGTTTCCAGTCTTTATGCTAAGCTAAGCGGCTGTTGGCTCATATTGAACGAACAGATATTAGAGTGGTGTTGAGCTTCTGGTGTAACTCTCGGCAAGAAACTGAAGAAGTGTATTTCCCAAAATGTTGAACTATTTCTTTAAAGAAAGAGACTTATAAATGAGTGAAAAGTAGGTCCTAACCCTTTTCTCCAGCATCAAGACTTCACCCCAAACTTTAATGAAAGTTTTTTGGGTTGCCTAAACCTAATCTTTCCTTTTAACTGAAGCTGTTTTAGACACCGCATAGTCTGTTGTTTTGCAATCAGTAGGAAGTGATGAGCTTTCCTTGAGTCGGCACTCTTTTCCTAATCCAAATTCCAATTTGCCAAGCATGTCATCAAGCCTCGACCTGGGGAAAAGCAGACCCCAAAACAGCAGGAAACAATCACTGAAGTCAGACTCTGTTCTATCAGCGAGATAGATACCGATTAGAACGGAGACAAACAATTGGTTTATTGAATTAGCTGCTCTGGTGGTGGGAGGTGCAGACGGAGATAAAGAGAGGACGGCTCGCAGCGTCAGGTGGAGGTAATAGAGGAGCCTAAAAGAGAGAAGCTCAGTTCATCTGTGCTTTACTGTCAACGGGCGAACGAAGCAGCTCATACTACCACATCTAAATACTGTAATTAGAGCAGGTCCACAAACAGACCTGACCCCTCTATACATCCTTTGCCCATCTGTGAAGATGAGTCATGCTGAATGTGTAAGAATGCATTTAAGCGATGCAGTCAGTCCATATACATTACACTAATAGCACCCAGAGGACCGCTAAAGAGAGCCCTGCAGCAGAGGGGACTAATATTCTCTTTGAAAGACTATTGGCCTTTAGTGGCCGATGGAAAGGTAACCCATCATTGCTCTTGCGCTGTGTCTCTTTCTGTCACACACACACACACACACACACACACAGACACGCACATATGCAGACCCTAATGTGTTCTCAGGCCTAATAGCTCTTTCATTAGTGCCAATCCAAAGACAAATGGATTCAATAAGCAGCCCAAATCTATCTGTCTGTTTGGGTTTAGAAACACCCCTGCTCCCTTACTCCCTGCCTGGCATTTATCTGAAGCGGCTGGAGAGAGAGGCAAGAAAATAGATGAGAAAGTGGATGAAATAGACAACGAATTGACAAAATGGGGCATAATGACTGGAGGGCGAAAAAAAAAAGGGCAAAAAGCGACAGGCTCGGTGTGTCAACACGCTGTTAAGAGGGTTATAGACAAAACCATTATGGAAAGTTTTAAAAAGAAGCTTGATTGTGCATTTTTTTTAGCAAACAGATGAGGATTGTGAACATTGTTTGGGCGATGTCAAGGATAATTCTGTAAGTGGAATAACAAGGGATTTTGTCGCTTTAGCTCCCTAAACAGCTGAACAAAACTTTCTAAATATTTCTGTGGTGAGACGTTAATGGGACTCTGGGTTTCAGTGCCTTTTGTGCTGCATTTATGGAAGCTATCAAACCAAAAACAGGGAGTAATTAACGCCTTGAATACAAAAGACCCATTTGCATGCACACACTGTATACTCATGCACCCGTGGGTAAAATGAAACTACACACCCTTGTCCATGCTTGTCACCAATGAGCATCAATGGTGTGTGTTAATTACCAGCCCTAACCACGCGCAGGGCAAAGCGGCGTATCGGTGACATGCTTCCGTGGACGACGCTCGTGGACTCTCTAATCGAGTTTTGCAGTCCAATTTCCCGGCGATGCCCTCTCTTTGAACAGGGGTCAAGTCTCCTTCGCTAATTTGTTTGCCTGCCGGAGCGAGAGGGGATCCGGCTGGCACAACACCAAGAGGCGGCCCCGGCAAGTGTCAAATGGTAGAGCGTGACGGGTGGCTTTACTGTAGAGGAGCTGAGGATCTATGTTTGTGTGTGTGTGTGTGTGTGTATGTGTGTGTGTGTGTGTGTGTCAAGAGTTTTGTGGATCACCGTTCCTTAAAAAGCTGCTAAGTGACAGAAGAATTTCATTAGTCTGGGTTTCAATTAAGAGATTCATGTCTCAATGCTGATTTGGAGGCTTTCCCACCCTGTCAAGAGTGACATTTTTGGAGGATACATTCATATGTGTGTGTGTGTGTGTGTGTGTGTGTGCGCGTGGTGGTGTGGGTAGAGTGGTGGGTGGCAGCGTGGGAGGGGGATGATTGGTGTGTGTGTGTGTGTACATGGGTGGGTGGTTCGGCCGGTGGTGGGAGCTCTCTAAATAACAATGGTCTGTCTGAAAGCCTGGAATAAGATACCTCTGTCTGTGTCTGTGTCTGTGTGTGTGTGTGTGTGTGTGTGTGTGTGTGTGTAACATGCCTCTCGCTGTGCGTATGATGTGACAGGACACGAACAAAAGGATTTGGGCAGAATTAGTCAAGGATTAGACGTCTATTTTAATGTCTTTTGTCGAGTCAAATGTGTTATATGCCGCTCGAGCGAACAAAGTGGGCCAAGCCGCCGTGCAGCATACCAAGCGATCGTCGGCGTGCTGGTAAAGAAAAAAAAAGAAGCTAGCGCACGCCGTTAGATGTCACAAAGCGGGCACCCTACCTTACAGATAAATCGAATAAACGTATTCATGACTTGTTGATGGCATCACGGAAAAAAAAAAAGTGCTTACGTTTTCCTTTTCCAACACAGCTATTTTCCCTGCGATTCAGAGCCCCTCACACACAGCACATTTTTTTGCATCCTTCAAAACTCTTTGAGCCTTTTGAGGGCCCTGTTTCCATAGCAACTAGGGTTGGGTGTGTGTGTGTGTGTGTGTGCGAGCATATGTGTGTCCAGCTCGACTTGTTGCATTTTGTGATGCTCACTAGCACCGAGCTGCGCCTCAGGCCTCAGACGACAGCCGCACAGGCTAAAACACAACTGCACTGTTAGTTTGTATAAAATCACACACACACACACACACACACACACACACACACACCTCCTCCCATAGACAAAAGTATGTTCGCACTTACAGACCGTACACGTGAACACCTGATACACGCATGCAGACACACACGCAACACCTGTAATAGCTGGTGAATGCTTTTTTCTCCCCGTTGATCAGTGCAGCAGCTCCGCTCGGCCCAGCATCGTGTTTACACGCTGCAGTCTGTAACGTGCAGGCAGAACAACATCTCTCTCCTCCTGCCAGTTATCACAGTTTACTGAGCACAGCATCACTCACTCTCTCTCCTTCCCCTCCTCCTCCCTGTCTATCCCCTCTCTGACTTTAAATCTCTACTTCTAGTTATCAGTCTGTGTGTGTACATGCATGCCTCCATGTGTTCAGCCATTTATCGACCCGCCTGCTAACCCGCCTGTCTGGCCCTCCGTCTCCTTGAAACTTCTCCCACTTTCTTCCCACATCACCTCAGTTCCACTCTTCGTCGCTTTCCCTTTCCCTGCCCGTATCCTCCGCGCGCCGCTCCATCTTAACCCTCCGTCTCCACCCACATCCCACGTCTCCCAGACTGTCATTTGTCACCTGCATCTCCCGTTGATGATAACATCTGTCTGTCTGTTGATAAATCAGTCATCCGCTGTGGATCAAAGTGCAGGTAGCTATCGTTGTCATCTGTCCAGCTGTCAATGCCAGCCCTCCCCTGCTGTTTCCTCCCCCTCTCCTCCTCTCTCCTGCTGCCCTTGCTTGCTGACACTAAAGTCACAGAGAGATAGCCAAACACATACAGCAAAAATACAAATACAGTACTTCAATGTCCTGTATCGCAGTATATAATATCTTATAATTTAACTGTCCTGTGCAAAAGTGCAACTGAAGTAATACATTTTCTGGTTTAAACATTTCACCAAGACACGATGTAACCTATGTGCAGTTTGAATGAGTTTATAGTGAGCAAAAAGTGATTGTAGCCTACTTTAACATTTGAGTTGAGTCTCATGTTTACATGCTACAGTAAGACGGTAAACATAGTAAGTATTACAACAGCTAAACATCAGCGTGTTGGTAAGCTGAACGCACCCCTGTGCAGACACACATGTTAGTATTGTGAAGAATTTCCTGGTCACAGCGCAGGAGCTTAACATTGCACACAAAGTATTTTTGTAAGTCAAATGAATACCATCAATCCTGTTTCAATTGTTTCTTAACCACAAGACATTGTTTGCAGTTTTTGGTTTTTGACCACGAGAGAGCAAAAAGACTCAGCAGCAAGCCATTATCGGATGACGTGTTGCCTAACATTACATTCAGCAGGAGTGCTGTTTCTTGCTGCCTGTTGACTTTCACATTTTTGGTCTCTTTGGTTAACTGGATGAGCTGGTCGCATTTCCCATGACTCCCATTCCATGCTGGGAAGGCAGAGGACAGCCGGCTTGTGTGTTAAACGAGGTAGAGGTCCCAGTAAGATTAACAGGCACATTTACAGGTGCTCACATTGAATCTCTGTGGTTTCAGTTTGGCTGGTCATTATCAGTTAATGGAAGAAGAGATGAGGGGACTGTTTTGTACTGAAGCCCTGATGGAGAATCAGGGTTGTTAAGATAATTGGGATGTGTTGGCTGGGCACAGAGTTTGCCTTTAGCCAGGCGCAGTAGAGTAAAACTCTTTTGGATGCATTTAGATGGACAAGTCTCATACTTGGCAGCAAAAAAGGAGCCAGGCAGTGTGACAATTAGGCTAATGACAGTTGAGAACGGGCTCAGTGACTGTCGTGGAGTTTGATTGTTGTGGGATTTAGGAGGAGGAGGAGAAGCAGGACGAGGATGGCTGGGATTTGAAGGTGGGGTTGTTGCAAAGACCCCGGCCCAGTCAGGTGTGCCAAGCAGAGCAGAACAGTTGGCCGGGCATGATAGAGCCTGGAACAGCACAGCTTGGCTCGGGGCTGATGTGACCTGCTGCCACTTCTAACTGCTAGTGCAGGAAAATGCAGAGGAAGAGGAGGGAAGATGGCGGGAAGGGATTGGAGGGTGTTACGGGAGGGATGGAGGCAAACAAGAGAGGGGATAAGACACACAGAAGACAGAAGTGGGAGGAATTATAAGCAGCAGGGGAAGTGGAGAGGAGTGATGAGAATTTAAGAGGCAAGACGCAGTGATGGAGAGAAGAAAAAGACAAGTGGATCCAAGTGGAAGAAAGGGAGGGAAATAAGATAAGTGGGTAGTAAACACAGCCAGAGAAGAAACAAGACGCAGGAGGAGGAAAAGGAAAAACTAGGTAATCAGAGAAATGTCACGGGGCAATCGGGCATTTTGTAGGACCAAACCAATATATATAAAATATAATAAACAGAAGCCAATGCTAGTATGCTAACATCCTAAACTAATACCGTAAACATTATATCTGCTAACATCAGCATGTTAGCATTGCTATTGTGAGGATGTCAGATTTTAGCCTTTAGCTCAAAGCATCGCTGGGCCTAAGAGCTTCTAGCATGGCTGTAATACTGTAACCGTAATCAAGAGCTTTCCCTTACCACGTTAGCTGCACCAATCAATATGTCATATTACCAACAGGTCAAATCACTGTATGTAATATGAAACGTGATGAACCCACAGCGAATTTTCTGCGACTCCCCTGAGCACCAGGGACTATTTTATCACCTTTCAGCTCCTTGTTTCGGTTTTATGACTCACTCGCCGCTCTCGTCAACACTGTATCTGACAAGAGACAACGAATCCCACTGTGAGCTGCCTGCACAGCAACAAACAGCTGACAGACAAAGTTAGCGACTAGCTGGTGAACATAGTGGAGCCAGATATTTATCTCAGGGGTTGGTGGAGACCCAACCAGAGCTAAGAGGAGAATGGATATTGGACTTCCGACTCCAAATGAATGCCAATGTTTCTCCATTCCTGCTGGATGTGTAAATAGGCATCTGTTTGATGACTTGTTAGTCTTAACCATTTTACACTTGTTGTGCTGCCCCCAAGTGCCCCTTCCTCCCTCCCTCTCTGGTGTCATAAGAACATGACACTACCAGAACTGGATAAAACGTTGCCAGTGAACAACAGGCAGAAGTAATACTTACTCCTAAACGTATTTGGCAAAGCAAATGAATGGTATATTAATATTTTGTAGGAGACAAAGTTGCGAATTGAAGCCACTGTTGTGAGGAAACTGTTGCTGCTGCTGCAATGAAACCATCGTCCTGAGGGTTAGAGGTCTCCTTCATCCTTCCCTTGTTGATCGTGTGTGACCTGCAGTGGTATGAGGCAGAAACATACGAGCCTGTGATGCGTGATGATCGATAGAATTGAGTTAGCTGACTGGACGCAGGAAGGAGATCCTCTGCTGGGCACCCTTGATTAGATTGAAGATGTTCTCCTCCCCCTCCCAGGTCACCTCTTACAAATGTCAAAACCTGGCTCCCCAAAGCCAGTTTTAACCATGAGAGGTTCGTCTGGAAATAAAGCTGTTGAGAATTGAGCCAAGCAGTTGGAAGCAAGATATAAGTGGCTTGTGTTAACAACAAGCAGTGCTGTGTTTTGAATATTAACCTCTCAGTTTTCTGTACCTCATGAGCAACTTTAACTGGGTGTTTTTAGGTGTAAAACACTTCAAGGCCCGTTCTTACCTTACCTGATGTTTGTGGGTCATTTAGTCAAGGTAAACTTTGTAATTGGCCGTGCATAATGGCACTGCTCTCTGGTGCAGCACTTCTCAAACCGGAGGCTGCACATTTATCAACGTATCTCTCCTGCTGCAGGGTTTTTACTTAACTGAATATGCCTTTCACACAGTGTGAAGCAGCAGTGGATAACAGATACTGTAAGAGTCACTCATATTCATTTACAAGTACAGCTGTACTGTTCCCACTTGAACCACATTAAACGTTAATTTTTGACGCCAATTTAAACACATCCACTGGTTGGAGAGGGTTTAATCAAAATACTTTATTTACATTTCATTGCTGTGCATTTGCTCAAGTATTTGTTCTTGTTGATATGGTTCTTGATGTGGTTCTTGCTTTTTTAGGGCAATGTTTAAGACCCAATTTCCACCAAAATATCAACAACACACTTTGTGCTGCCTCATTTGAATGAACCTCCCTCCTGTGTGCTCTGTGCTGGGCACCAAAATTCCACACAGACGGGCAAGGCCGAACGAAAATAGGGCCCCTAAGACTAATTGCACTCTGTTGAACGAGGTTGCACTTTGTCCCATCAGGTGCTGGTAGAGTTTACATTGTTTTTAATGAGCATTTGTCAGTCACCTGTTGTTGTCGTTAAAGGCAGATCTATTGTAAATACCACAGTGAGTAAAGGAACATTCGAGGGCTGCCTTTATGAGGTTCGTTCCAGAGCACACAACCAATTTTCTAGTGTGATCCTGGTGACAATTATTTGCAGTGGAGTGGGCTGTTTGTCCACTCGTGGAGCTGATACGGCTCTGAGGCAGCTGTTCAAATCAACTCTGATGAGTGACGACTTAACATAAACATTGGTACTGTTGATCTTTCTAGGGCCAAATGAACACTGTCTGCTAACACTTTAAAGGATAATACCAATGTCATTTTAGTTTTGCTGCAATCACCATTAATGGGATGGATTCGCGGTTTGCAGCTCGTACCGTCTGTTCAGTCGAGCTCCTGGATGGATGAACATTATCCATCGTTTTTAATGAGATGGCTATATTTTGTAAAAATGAAAATCAACATCTGATCATCTTTCCAGAGGGTGAGCTGCCCACCAAACTTCAGCCAACTTTCTAACAAACATACTGGGAATAAAAAACAAACAAACTTTCTTCCAACTTTATTGGCAGAGGAAACAGCAGCATCGGTTTTAAGCTTGATGGGAATAGCATTCTGCTTAATTAAATCACGTTGAGCACATCAGAACAATCACTCATGAGACGCACCGTATGTGCAGCCAGAAAAGTGGGGAGTCGAGTTAAACCGCATACGCTGAACTGGATGGAAGTGAGTTTGAATTTACATTAATATCCTCTGAAGAGCGGATTCTTTTGAATAGATCACACGGCAGCGGACGCTCGCTTGTTGGCTGTAGTAATACCTCCCTCCTCCAACCCATTCCTTCCTCAGAGCTCCACTCTCTCCAGAGAATCCTGTCTGCTTCATACCTGGGCCTGCACAACGGCTCCCTGCTGACGAGACTTTCGACAGGAAATCTTGCCAGAATTTTCTGTCTCCAAAAAACTTTTCTTTTTGTCCAGTTCTTGAATTATTTAAAAGAGAAGTTGAGGCTCTGTTTCCGCATTCAAACTTTTTCTCTCTCTGTGCTGCTGGTGGAGGAGAGGGAGGAGGCGGCGGCGGCGGCGGAGGAGGAAGAGGAGGAGGAGGACGAGGCTGTTTTGGGTGTCTGCGATGTCTTATTTTCTCTCAGCGATGCCACAAGCTGGGTATCCGCACCCAGAGCTTAGCATTAGAATTAAGGTTGCAGATATTAAAATGATTAATTCGGCCTCACAAAGCCGAGCTCCCATTTAGCCCGACCACTTTTATGTTGCTCTCCTCTCCCCTGCTCATACTGAAAATGTCCTATTCATGTAGATGCTCCATTATGAGCAGGCATGATGATGGCGGCACAGAGGGTGTATGTGTGTGTGTGTGTGTGTGTGTGTGTGTCTGAAAATGATAAAGCTTCTGGGAGGGAAGGGAGAAGAAGGAGAAGGGGGTAAAGGAGGGAAAGAGAGCACGAGGAGAGTGATGGCTGAGTGAATTCAGGACCTCCGACTGTCAACTCAAACACCATTCACGGACCGATTCTCCCCCACGTGAACAACTCACAGCCCAGCATCCCATTTCACATGCACAACAATGGTGTTGTTTTCCTCGGCCAGCCAAACGACCAACCATTCAACCATTGTTTTCCTGTCCTTTTCCATTTTAAAAAGCAGAACATGTAACACAAGTTAGTCTCTTTCTGGTAGCGCCTTCTGAGGAAAGGACAAGCAAATTCCCATGCAATATAGGAGAAGCAGACCTCCAATCAGCACTGATGAAGCCTTGATGCTAAACTGTAGATTGCATTTGGGCTAAATGCTAATGTCACAATGCCAACGCTAAAATGCTGATGATTAACTGGTGTAATATTTACCATTTTCCCCATTGTACTTTAGAGTGTTAGCATGGTAATAATTGCAAATGAGCACTAAACTCATAATGCAGCTGAGGCTGATGGGAACGTCATTAGTTTTGCAGGTATTTGCTCATAAAGTATTCAGTAAGGGGATCAAAGTTATGAATTCATATTATATATCGGGACCAATGCAGAAATAGGAAAGTAACTCATGGTGAACGGTTTATTAAATGTGGTTTTCAAACACTGATTAACTAGACGTGCTGGCATGGATATTCATGAAGGGAATATGTCATGTTTTGGAGGGAGGTCAGCTGATCACAGTGAGAGGGTACAGCTTTGTCAAAAGAGGGGAACGTGCAGCAGTTTGATGAAGTTTTACTGTGTTTCCCCCTTTGCTGTAGAGAGTTTCACTACCGTTATCATTCAAAGACAAAGACAGTTACCTTACAGTCTAAGTATGCAAGCTAACAAGGCTTCTGACTGCGTTTGGCTCTCTCAGTCTGTCAACGCCGAGAGTCTTCCTGGTCAGACCGATATCATCTCCTCATTCATTCAAGGAGGTTAGATGTATTCACTTATGCATGCAAATGTGATCCTCTACCTCTTTAGCTTTGTGCAGAGTTCAGTTTGAACTTTGACCTCCAAAATTGTGAGGCTCTTCAATGTCCAACGTCCTTCAAAGTTGATTTTGATTCTTTCTTGCTTTGTTTCTGCATAGTGAAATGATACAAGCGGCACCACCTAACCTGTTTTCTGTCCTTCCTGACGGGATAATGGAAGTAGGTAAAGAAAAGAAGTGAACACCACTGTGGATGACATATGAGACTATCCTCTTACTGTATGACACAAAGTTTGAAACTCTCTTTGTTGTTTTTTTGTTTTTTTTACCAACGAGGAGAAACACTAGTTTTTTTTAGTGGAGCTCTGTTTATGACTGTTACAGCCAAGTTGGAGCTGATGTCGGAGCAGTGTCTCACAATCAAAAGAGAATGTGTCCCCGACCTGTAGCCTTGTCTGACCCACTTCAGCTCTGTGCTGCACATTCACTCTCCTAATTGCCCACCTGTGGGCATCCTAATTGGCTTAGTACACTGGTTTTAATCAGGGAGAGTACCCCGATTTCGACCCCAGACTGCCTCCACAAAGCTAAGACATGGCGAGAAAGCAGAGAGAGAGCAGAGAGGGGCTTACCGCACCGACAGAGTTAGAAATGACTGTTTAGCAAATGAAAACAAAGTACTTGTGGCATTTTGAGCCACCTCACACACAAGCGAGCACTTAATGATGCACATTAAAGCAGAGATTTATTAAGGAATCTGTAGAAGGCCATTAGCTACGCCTTTGATTTATTCATCGGGGACCGAAGCTGCACAATAAATATGGAAATAACTCCTGGCCTTTTCAGACCACAGCTCTGGGGAACACCCGACCAGAATAAGAATTTGGATCCAGAGGGTGTCGATATCTTGTTTGGAGATGAGCTCAGGATAACTAGTTAGAGGTTTCGGTCCGTGCAGACATAATCACTGACGGGCAGAAGATTGCAATAAATTCACAATCCACTCTGCACACACACACACACACACACACAGAAATCTTTGCAAACAGACGCTCAGACACATGAAATGTTAACACGTAATGAAAATTGAATTACAGTTTTTCACAAAATGCAACAAATTCATTCATTTGTTCTAATGTATAAAGTCAAGGTCAAGTGGAGGCGAGACGTTCTGTCCCTCCAGCCAGGCCAGATCAGTATGTTTCCATCTGTCTCATATGTATCTACACTGTATCTGTCATAGATAACTGCAGTTTGAATATCACAGGTAGGGGATGTGTTGGATTGCACCTGGGAGATTTATCATCTGGTAGCTGTTATTGTTTATAAGCTGATCAGGCCGAAGGAAATAATTTAGCATCTGTGCTTTAACATCTGTGTATGTAATTAACCAAGGTTTAATTAAGGGTTGAGATCTTCTGTCCGTGCTAATTTAATTTGCCTATACTGTACTTCCAAAATGCATGAAGCTCCTTGTATGTTGTATACTACTGTATATACAATAGCTCCTGCACAGTAATGCATTATCAGTGACGCTCAACACCGTCAAAGGTTCTATTTTGATGAAGTGTTATAATTAACTCTTTTGTTTTACCCACTTTGCCTCAGCCTGCTTCATTTTCTCTACTTTGGTTACTGATTTCATTTCCCCGCAGACAATAGGTGCTAAGTCTTTGCATGAAGATTATTTGTCCGACCGCTTACTCAAAAGGAACATGTCTCGTGATTGCATTGCATTCTGGTCTATTGAGGCCACAGTTTGCGTACAAAATGGCATCTTCAGCAATGGGTTTTCCTTGAATGATCTTTGAATGTTTATAGTATTCTATAGTAACCCTATGTTTTTAAAGCTCCACTAATTCATTCATCGAGTACCAAATGACTGTGTAATATGAATAGGGTGAATCCACCGAGAATTAGCACCTAAATCTGCGGTTCCCGTCAGTTTTATGAAGAGTTTCAGCTTCTTTCAGCTCATTGTTTTGGCTTTACAGCCCACTATTTTTCTGTTTTGGTTTACCACTCTTATCAAACTTGTTTCCTGCCACACCATGCATCTCTTTTCAGCAAAGAAAGGCTCTGATAAACCCACTGTACTTAGAGTGCCCAAGCATCAAACGGCAGAAAGCCAAAGAGCTGCTGAATGCAGACGTTCCCTCAATAAAAAAGATTGGTGTGTTGTGCCAACGAGTTAACAAAGTGATTAAGCTGGTTTTAGTTTGGTAAAAAAAGAAGAACTTGAATTCAGGAGGTTTCTGACATTTTGAGAGTGTATTTTGTTTAAACTGAGTAACTGTGTGGATAAGAGTCAACGGTGGGAGAACATAAAATACTTGTGCCACCTCCATTTTAAGTTTGTGGAGTAAAACAGAGTTTATTTCTCTTGTTAATTGAGAAGTTTTACAAGGATTCCTGCTAAAAAAAAAAAGATTTTTTTTCTCCCCATGGGAAAGTTTTCCAGAAGATTGAACTTGTTGGATCCTTCGTTGCTGTGTGTAGCAGTGGGAGACAGCAAGCAATACAATTATATATTCTTACCACACAGTTGAAAATAGCCCATTTGATGTTTATGAACAACTCAAATGTAATTCCAGAAAACCTTTTGGTCTGCTTTATTCATTTAAGGAGCTGCAAGTTCCCAACCAGAACCTTATCCTCGGCTCCATCACGAAAGATATCTTTTCCAGCGTCACAAGTTCACTCTTTATAGAGCAATACATCACTGTGACAGATCTCATCACTGAACAGGGGCAGGGCCAGTGCTTCCTTTTGTTTCTAACAAACCAGATAACTGCCTGCCGCTGTAACTGCCTGCCGCTGTATGTGAACTGCTGCACTCTGGCATTCAGACGTTTGATGTTAGAACAGCCAGGTTCCACTCTTTATTACCCTGTTGCATCTAATGTAAGCTAGATACATGATGGATGTGTGAAACTGAAACTTTTACACGAGCCAAGACTTCATCGTACACAGCTGTGAGGGTCAACAGTAACAGAAACAGCAGGAATGCAAAGGGCACTAACACTTTTACATCAATTAGATGTTACTATGCAATTATCTAATTAGCAGCTAAGTAATAGGGAAAGGCACCTTTGAATATGAATTTGTATTTTGGAAAATATCCGCTTCAGTTTGAAGAAAGATGAAGTGCCCATTTTATATGTAGAGTGGAGTGAGAGTTAAAGGGACGTTCCACCAATTGTTTGGTCTGTGGCTCCGGAGGAAGCTGTGTTAAGTCTAATAAAATAACCCTGATGATGTCACTAGGGGTCAAATTGGCTTGAGCTTGGAGACCACACATTTTTAACAACCCCCGCTCCCCCAAAAAACGAGCGATAAACTGGCTCTGGAGTTTGAAGGCAGGGAGGTTCAAAGAAAAAGATGCTTTTAGTTGCATTTCGAAATATATAGGATCCAGTATTGTTGGAGCTTGAGCCCATAGGGACCAAAAGTCAGGATATCTCAGCCTCTGCTGCTTCCATTTTAATCATTATTTTTCATATGCAACACGCTGTAAGGAAAGAAAAAATGTTAATATAATATAGAAGAAACAGGGGTATGAGTGCCCCAACTGTATGGAAGTGTAATACCAGATTGCTGGACTACCCATTTATCATTGCATTTGGACCTTTAAGTGCCACTAAAAGTTACTAATATGTCTCAGCATGTGTTTTCAAAAATACATCCTACTGTATGTGACCACAGATTCACCCACCACCTTTAATATCAGTGTCAAAGAGAAACCCAGAAGTCTCGACCCAAACATGAGCTACTGTGTGATGCGTGACCTCTCTGAAGTGATTCTTGACTGATGAGCAAACTCTCTGTGTTGCTCCTCAAGTGATCTTTCACGAGGCTCTGAAGAATTGTCTTTTGAACTCACGCAGCACGTTGCATCACATATATAGCGTATTACAGTACGTCTTTATGTTTGTCTTTCACAGCTACTCACCGTCTATGCATTGATCCCAGAGGACCGAGCAATACTCCATATGCACGTTCCATGCAGTCATTTGCATTGCAGTGTGTGTGTGTTTGTGTGTGTGTGTGTGTGTGTGTGTGGGGGGGGGGGGTCTCATGATACCATAGCTATACAGAGGATCTCCTCTGAGCCTGGTGCTTCTACTTCTCCACATTAAAAGCCCACCACCTCATGTAACACACCAACCAGCTTCCCCCATTTCCCTTTGCCTCTGAGGAAATCGAAATAATAATTCCGTGTGTAATAATGCCAGTAATGCCGCTCCACACCGCTGTTAGCGCAGAGCGTCCTGCGGGAGTGCTGCCTTGTACGCACATCAAAGCCATATTATAGAGATTGGCATCCAGGAAGGCTGCTGTGTTCGTCTATATGTGTCTATAACATGCAGTAATGTGGAACCAGATGCTCCCATGTGAACATCCCACAGGGCAGAAACCCAACTCTGCAATAATCAGATGAATCTTGCATTATTAGGGGCTTCTTGTTTTTCTGGAGGATCAAGCCACAAGATGCATGCCGTCCTTTTGATCATGATCACATGGCTCCAGACATGAATTTCTCCTTTAATGGTTGAACATGTTATTTACCTGTGAAAATGCACACCGGGGGGGGGGGGGGGCAGAGGATGTTATTTTGTGCAACATTTAACTGAGAAAAGAGTGTCTTTTGGAATTCACCTTTTTAGGCATGATTTAACTCCAGCAGACAGAGAGCTTCAAAGCAATACAGTCACAAAGCACAAATATCTACAAATGCACACCAAAGGGCCACAAATGTACACAAACCCATGCACACACTCACACTCACACACACACACACACACAACACAATAACTGATAACTGTCCCCTGGTTCAGATATCATTGTTGAGGCAAATTGCAATATCAAAAACAAACAATAGACCTGCAATTTCAAACAGACTGAGGGAGGGGATGTGAGCATATTTACACAGCGCGCCATGCACGGCGGCTACATATCTCTCAGCCACTGTTGACGCAGATAGCAGATTAGAATTTACCAGAATTGCACTGTGAGTGCATGTTTACATTTGCATATGCAAACACCACATGAGTCTCCAAAGCCACCGCTAGCTCCTGGAATGGGAATGGATCCAGCTGTTGCCCTTGGCTACAGATTAATATGTGCGTGCACGTGCAAGCGTGTGAAGTGCATAAATGTGTTAAAGAGCCGTATCTATCGCTCAAACACCTGTGATCCACTCTCTAATACCCCCCACTTCCTTTATGCACAAAGACGGAGCTTGAAATAAATTCAGAGGGAGAATTCATTCCAGTACAAAGTTTGCAGTCTTCTCTTTGAGTTCTGCAGCTCCAAACTATGAGCATGTGTGAGGCACCGCAGGAATGATTTCACAGCATCACAATGCACATATTGATCTGCGAAGATGTGAGGATTATGGACTGTATGTGTAGCATGATCAATGAGATCAAAGATAGGTAAGCTCTTGAATATAATGCAAGGGTCATAACCCGCCATTATTCATCTTAAATGCAGTAAGACACGATTATGGAGGTTTTTCTCAGCAAGGTTATGGAGCCAGAATACTAACTGCAGGAGGAAAAGTGTTTACAACAGCACACTCGAAGAACCGGCGTGACGTTGATTAGTTAGGGAAAGTGCTCATTTCCCAGACAGATCGAAGAGAAAGTCTCAAGTTCGCTTTAAATTTTTCGGGATCCAATTTGCTAATTTCTCAGTCCGAATTTCACTTTTTACTCAATAAACATTAGACGGTCACGATTTAGTCGTTCCTTGAGGTTTCAACTTCCTTAAAAGCGAATTGTTTCACTTTGGATTGAAGCACTTCAGCATTTGATGAGTTCAACTGAAGTCTACAGAGGGGAATCTGATGCGGCACCAAATATGGGACAACAAAACAGCCATGTTGTGAGGCTTAGGCCCAGCTGTGCTTTGAACTGAATGCTAATGTCAGCTCGCTAAGACGCTCACAATGACAACGTCAACACGCTCATGTTTAGCAGGTAGAACCATGTTCCCCATCTCGGGTTTAGCTTGTTGTCCACCACGTGTTAAGATATTCCACTGGATAGGTTATTAGTGTTCATGCTCGGGACACCATCAATGTCTGTGTCGTAGTGTGCTTCAAATGTGGCTTTTGTTCAGTCAATTCGGTTTTCATGTTTCCTGTTTTACTTTGTTAATTTGCTCTCCTCTCGTTTCGGTCTACTTCACTTCCTGTCTTTGTGATTGTCTTCACCTGTCCTGATTAGTTTCACCTGCCCCTCGTTATCCCCACCTGGCTGTGTTCCCCTCTCCCCAGTGCCAGTTCCTTGTATGTCATTGCTGTGTGTTACCCGTCTTGGCTCCTTGTTTCCCCTGCATTCCCTGTTTTCCCAGTGTCTTTGGATTTTTGAATTCTTGCCTGTTCCTTGCCTGATCTGTTTGCCTGTTTGGACCGCTTTACCGGTTTTGACCCCTGCCTGCCTCACCACCTTGTAAGTCTTTGTTCCCCTGGTTTTTGCAATAACACCTTTTTATTTGCATCTGTTCTGCCCGTGTCCGCATTTGTTCCTTGCTGCCCTGCTCCACCAGCCGTGACAGTCTGTGCCAAATTTCATTCCATAGTTGTAGAGACATGTCACTAAACGACAACAAATGTCAACCTGCTGCTGGTGCTAGAGGAAAGGTCAGGGGATCACGAAAGTCAGTAAGATTGATCCTCTTGGGACCATGAATGTCTGAACAAGTTTCATGGCAATGACCAAGAGTTTGGACCACAGTGGTGGATAAACCAAGCGACAGCCGGCATCGCCATCTAGACAGCCATCAGCGCCTCGACAAAACAAAGCAGAGTGACTGATTTACTGTTTAAAGGACACAGGATTCATTAAACCAGCATTATCATTATAATCACAATCAAAAGCTCACATACCCTCTCTTACTCTTTATCCTTCTCACTGTCGCCATCAGTATCGCTATTATCAATAACCATCTCTTCCTCCTCCTGATCTTCCTATCTGCCTCCATCCGTTACATTTTCATGTCATCATTGTGTCGCGCGCAGAAAGCCTCAAAGTCACCTTTATCCTGCAGATCAAAGCTGCCATCAGTGACTGAAGACCAGCGACTGATGTTTTTTGGCCCTCACTGCGTTGAAACTCCCTCATTGTGTGGAAGAAGTGGCTGACAGCAACAACACATTGCACCCCAGCGATTGCGCTCCATTTCATCATGCATGTGCTTTGTTGGTGTCAGTTGAACTGCTGTAGGACTCGCAGATAGATTTTAACAGTTGAAATGAGAGTTGATGACTGATTGGTTGTGGGTGCATTGTTGATTCGTGAGCTCAATAAATGGAGTGTGGCGGCCGTCTCCGACTCAGAACGGGTGCCTGGAGCTGGAGATCCTCATCACACTCCATTAATTGACAGCGACTGCAAGCCCATTTGAACTGTTACAATATTTTGCTGCCAGAGGAGAGAAGTGTAATTGCACTATGCTGCACATCTTTTTCTTTTTGACAATGTAAATCCAGGTATGAAAGCCCTGATCCCTTTTGGACCTATATCTAACCCAAAAGAGGAGATGGACTGTAGATATGAGAGGGATCTTTTTTTTTTAAGATGGTACACAGGGAGAGAAATAACAGCAATATTAGCAGCAACTTAATATCCTGAAGATCTCCTTGTTAATTTACAGTTATGTCGAAGTTCATCTTCTCTCTGCATGTGCTTGCTATTGAAAGTGCACTGAACATCATAAAAAAAAAAAAATCATAATTATGAGACTGGAGTAGCATATTCAGGGAGAAAAACACTTATTTTGTATTTAGAATTGAAAAGAAAACCCCCTGTTCATTATTCAGTAATCCTAAAGGTCCAGTCACATCAGCATTCACAAATCACTTTCACAAAATCACAATCAGTGCATTGGCTTGCGTGGGTGAAGTAAATCGCCTTAATTTCTTCAAACTTTGACATATGAACTTTTATCGTTGCCGAACAAAAACCCTCTAATATTGATGTTTAATCAATATTTCTGCTTCAGCGTTGTTTAGCGAACACCAGTTCCCATTAACCCTAGACCATCGCTAACTAAACATCATGGATTGACTAAAGTTAATCAGGGTTGGGTTAAAGTTTCCTCCCCGTACGCATCTCAATTCAGCATATTTGTAACTACTTCATTGGCTTACAGTTCAAATCAGGTTGGGACTTACCCATAAAACTGTTCATAACGAGGTCCCCAAATATCTGTCCAACTACTTTAATCGCTTCAGAGACAATCACACCTATGGAACAAGAGGCAGCTCAACAAAAATACCTTTTTTATACGCAATTGAATGGAATAAACTACCAGTATCTCTGAAACTCATTGAAGCAGAGAGACATTTTAAGCAGGCTATGAAGAAATGGCTGGCAAGCAGTCTCTAGGAACAGGGACCTTACACAAAGTAACTCGGAGTTGTCCTTTTATGTTGCTGCTTTTGTGATTAAATGGACATTGTATTTGCAATCCTCTTAAGAGGATCACAATGGAAATAAGCCTGCAGGCTTTATTGTGTAATTTCATCCTCAACAGTTTGTAAGTGTATGTGATAACTGTCTTCAGGTGAAGCAGTGTTATGTGTATTTTATGATCTGTGACCTAATCTAAATCTAAAGGGATGAGTCCATGGAGGGTGGAGGGAGGTGTAGGTGTTTTAGACCGCAAAGACTGCAGCTAAAAACTTCTTGGGGAGCCATTGCATTTTAATAGTTTCAAGTTTCAACATCTATCAGCAAGTGCCGTAGCCAGTGTGCTGTTGTCAATTTGTCTTATGGAGAGTAAACTTCAGGAACATGTTTCATTTTTTCAGAAAGACTGATGAAAGAAATGTTCAATGAGAGATTGCACTGAGTTACAGAAGAGATTCTAGCCCAGTCTCTGTAGTAGTAGTAGCTGATGGTGCTGAGCTTTGAGAGAACGGAGAACTGGAGGGTCAAAGATTAAGGAAGCTATTGTAGCTTATTTGTTGTGTTGCAACATTCATAAAACCCTGGTCAGAGTATAAAGTGCTCCACAAAAGAACGGTTTGCAGGAAATTGAGACAGGAGTAACCCTAACCCTTTTGAATGAGCTGTGTGAACTTATTGTCCTGCAAGTGGGGCAAGTGACCCCCCCCCCCCCCCCCCCCCCCTTCAGTAACTCTTTATTGAATGATGAACAGTCCTGAGAACAAAATGCCAGGGGGGAGTAAAAAGACCAGCAAAGAGAAAATGCATGTCAGCTGTTAGCTCACCAGCTAGTTTACCAACCAGAGCTGCTAGTAGTCACTAAGTTTCTACTACCATATATTTTGTGAATTCCACTGTGCTGCTTTCTGGTCTGACAGAACCTTTAAAATATGGTGGATTCCACTTTTAGCACTTTCCCAACAAAGATGGAGCTACCTGCAGTCTCATGTCAGCTCCGATGAAGTCTGATTGCATTCATTTTGTAACTCCGTGGTTATCCTGCACCTCTGCTGAAGAAGAGGGAGCTGCTGTATTTAGCCTCCAGTCTTTGCTGGAATGATTCAACCGTGCCTGCTGTCGGTGTCAGAGCCAACCTGCTGGTGTCAGGTGGGTTACATTTCACAGGTTAACCTGATAACCCGCCAACAACCCTCTCAGGATTTGCTGTCACATTCAATTACCCCACCTGAGTGGCTGTGTGTTTGTATGTGAAAGCAAGACGGAGAGAGAGAGAGAGAGAGAGAGAGTGCTGAAAGGAAAGATTGATGACTGTTGTGTCTGTTTGCTTGTCTGTTGTTTGCTGTGTGTGTGTGTGTGTGTGTGTGTGTGTGTGTGTGTGTGTGTGTGTGTGTGTGTGTGTGTGTGTGTGTGTGTGTGTGTGTGTGTGTGTGTGTGTGTGTGTGTGTGTGTGTGTGTGTGTGTGTGTGTGTGTGTGTGTGTGTGTGTGTGTGTGTGTGTGTGTGTGTGTGTGTGTGTGTGTGTGTGTGTGTGTGTGTGTGTGCTAATTCACGGACGCATCCCAGCGGTGTGTATGCTGTCAGAAAGTTAATGTGATTTCCACTGGTGCCGTTTGAAGTCGTTGGTGTCATCCTCACCACACCGTGATTCTTCATCATTCAGCCGTGTGTTTGACCTGCCCTGGCTTATGAAAACCGGCTTTCTCGTGTCACATCTATCGTATCAAAGAGTCTCGCGGGGGGAAGACTGATCAGGAGCACTTTTGATACTCTGACAGGGAAGGATATCCACTTGCTGGAATAACCATGAGGCTGGTGACAAGGAATCCTTTCTAACCTTCACCATGAATCTCTTTAATCTCAGTCATCTGTCTCGCAGCTTTAGCTGCACATGAACTCATAACGTTTTAAGTAATAAAGTAATAATACTCTACTTTAAGAGAAGACTACATCCAAAACTGTAATGGACTGCACAGAGGAGGTGTCTACAACCAATCCACATGTAGGCCAGGTGCTTATTAAAGAATCATGAAAAGAGGAAGAACTTGACAGGGGTTGAAATGAAATAAAGAAATAAAGCACGGTGTGATGTGATATTTCTTAATGTAACATATCATAAGTGCTGCTCAGCTGTCATTGGCTAACCTGACACTTCACTGCCAAAGGCTCTGTGAGAAAGTGACCGTCAGGGTCGGCCACATGAATGAATAAATGACCACAGCGTGTGACTGGTAGTGCACAGTGGCAACCAGTGCTGTGAGAATTTAAGATTTAATGAGGCTTCTAAACCATTTAATGAATGAATGCTGGGTTGATGTCTGTTTCTATCAATTTATAATAAATAATTTACTTTAATTGTAGCTCATGTCAGTTGTCCCTCTTGTTGCTGTAATCTGAGGGCGCCCAGCTGCAACTCTCATTGGACCACTCTATCGAAATAAAGGTTAAATAAGTGAATAGATGTTTTTTTTTTTTTTCTTTTTCTTGCAGCTGGCAACAACTCACTCCAAAGCTGCAACTTTTCCAGTTTATTTCTAGATCTACGTCACCGCCATATTAATACAGTTTTGTGTGATATGGAGCTCACGATTGGCTAATGGATCTATCCGAATGATCCCTGTGAAAAGGTAATCTTGTTTCTTCATCTTTATTTATCAAAATCTATTGAAACATCTCTAAATTAAAGGCTAGATCAAAGAGTTGGTGCACTGCTGCAGGGTCATGTAAATAATCATATCGTGTGTGTGTGTGTGTGTGTGTGTGTGTGTGTGTGTGTGTCTGTGTCTCTGCCAACCTGCATTTGCATATCTGCATACTTGGCATTTTTCTCAGTCATGTCAGTGTTCTCCACATTTAAGTCTTATTAATTTCAAACCTCCTCCACAAGCCTTTCCATAGGTGATTTAACAGGCCCATAAGACAACACGAAACAAATGTATTCTCCTCCCTGTTTTCAGAGCCGGGGAATTACAAAATGTACCATGACACTGACATATGCTGCTGTTTTTCACCGCCTGGAAAATGGGGCCGTTTATTTATTTTTTCTTACATCGATCAAAGCATTATTGGCTGTAATTCATAAATCTGTATTCTGAAAAAAGAGATAATCTGTCACTGCAGAACAGATGTAATGCTTTTGAAGACTTACACCCATTTCTAGGGCGGCGTGTGTGTGTGAGACTGTGTGACTGGAATATTGCCACTAATTACTCAGAATAAATCCAGTCCTTATTAAGGAAAAAAGTGTGACAAGATGCATAGTAATCTTCTGCAGTTGACTTGGTTAATACTGATGGCATTCTGTGTTAAACGTTGATTCATTTGGAGCTGTGCTGATGAGGCGAGTGATGCAAATGTAAATGCACACAGACAGCTTTGCTAGGCTATAAAATGTGACAAATAAGGTGCATGTGGTGAATATAACATGCACATAAAAGAGCCATGATGTCTGAACAAAAGCTTTATGGGACATTCGTGCTGTTCCTGTTTGAATCAGTGTGTAAATGTGAGACAACCCACACTCCTCTCACAGTGCTCACACGTCCAGGTGACTTTCAGACAGCAAGTGTGAATGTGTTGCTTTGGCCACGCTGTAGGTCAGCTTTGTGACAGACTGGTGACTTGTCCAGAGTGTTTAGCTGCCTTTCTTCCAATGTATGCTGGGAAAGGTTCCAGCAACCATGTCATGTCATTAAAATGGATCTTGACATGTGTAAAATAGAGAATGAACAAATGTCTAGCTAAACTTAATTTTACCTTTACTGTTAATTTGACATGTTTAGCCATTAAAGGGTAACAATTTAGTATTGCGCTTCCACAAAGTTGGGGGACTTACTGCTTGTAATCCATGTGTCAAGCTCCAAAAACACAGACACCCTTTTAGTGATATAAATGTTGGTCAGTCAGTCCACCACTTTGGTCCAGACTGAACATCTATTGGATGAATTGTCGTTCATTTTGCACAAACATTCATGATCCCCAGAGGATGGTTCCTACTGATTTTGGGGATCCCCTGACTGTTTTTCTAGCGCCACCATTAGGCTGACATGATGGGGGTTTTATCTTAACTACTGAATCGGAATCAGAATCAGAAATACTTTATTGATCCCAGGGGGGAAATTATACAATTGGATGGATTACCAAAAAAAAATATGTACAGACATTCATGTTTCCCTTGGGATGAAATGTAATTTGGTTAGCTGCAGTGATCTCTCACCTTTTCATCATCAGCACCATCATGAAGAAATTTTCAATCTGTCCAATACATTGGTGTACGACCAATGACATTACCATTAGCCTTGACTCTCCCTGCTAAACGCCCACATTTTTCAAATTCCACATCCCCAGTTTGTAGCGTCAGCCTCTCGGTTATTTTCTCAGACTTGACAAAGAAGACATAGAAGACATTATTTTCACAGATTGGTGCTCTGTAATGTTCCTCATGACTACTAAACAGATATCAATGTGTAAAATCCCCTTTTAGGCATCGTGCAAAAACAAAAGTGCAATGGCGGAAAATATTACTGCAATTTCCCAGGTCAAAACAAAGTAACAGTACTGCTAAAGATCCATATGAATAACATTCGCAGTAGAGCTACTATGGGGACATGCAAAGTGTTTTGCATAGCACTCAGACTTCTCAATAGATTCTCAGTGTTCTTAATGGCACAACAAAAAAGAGCAAAGGGATAACAGGTTTGACCTCAGGTGGTCGGTAGTTTTGAAGATGCTGCTGTAGCATGCCAGAGACAATATTTAGACAGACAGATGGATCTGATGGTGTGCGACTGGACGACCTCTGTTTTCAATCAGTGCTGAGGCCGACGCTGTGCTAGCAGCCAGTGGGAGCTCCGACCAGCAGAGGAACTGCAGTCGGACCAAAGTTCAAAAGAGTAATTTCAGCTCCATTTCCACCAAAAAAAGGAAAGCCAACTTATCTCTCCCACTGTTAGGCGACCCGTCACCTCCAAACCCTTACAGTGCTGTGAGGGATCAATAAAAAAATTGAACATAGAGGAGGAAAGTATGAGAAAAAGACTTTACATTCTTTTAGTACCTTTTTCAACAAAATGAATGTCAGATTTTTCTCTTAAAAGCTATTCATCTCAAGATGTTGACTTTAGGAATAAGGCTATGATTAGGAATGAGTAATCTAATTGGAAGTTCACTGTTCCGGTGCATGCACTTGGGATGTGCGTGTGCGCACGTTTGTGTATATGTGCTTGCCATCTGATTGGCTCTTTGGCCCACCTACCTTACTCGGTTACAACGTAATTGCAATCTGGGGGGCTTTTGCCAAGCACCTGAAATTATCCAGGTGTGTGCATGTTGCTATAGTGACAGACGTGTGTGTCGGGGCAGAAGCAGGAAAGGATTCATGCTCTGCTGTAATTTGAGGCGGTGACTTCTTGTATCAGGCCTGTTATTGGCTATCAATGGGCTTTTACAATGATGTGGATGTGTAAAAATCACGAGGGTGAAGGTTTCTCGCACTGTAAAGACACAGATCCATCCTCAGAGAAACCAGGTGAAGTAATTCAACCTCAGAACTAATGATACAAATCAGTAAACATCTTATATAATCTTCCATCCAGCCTGAAAATGTGCTGAATCAGAGGGGGGGGGGGGGGGAGCACAGACTCATACTGTATTTCTGTTTGAGCTTCTGCCTCAAAGACACACTGCTGCTGCATCATTCTGATTCAGTATTCTGCTGAGTAACTTTGTTTTGGATGAGGTTACAGTAAACTGTAAATTCACCCACGCAGTCACGCATAATCGGGCATAAACAAGGCAGAGATGGAGGGAATAAAAGAAGTAGCCAATCACGTAGCTCTGGAGCCACAAACAGCCCACTTCTCATCTGCAAGAAGGATCGCCTAGCACTGATGAGCGGTTGTGCCTGGCAGTCACAGTCATCTCCGACTGCCTTGACTCACTTTTCACAACAGTGTACAAATGTGCAAAAATCTGAAAAATACTATACACCTAATTTTGGCTCTAAAACGGCACACAAAATAAAACAAATGAAGTTTATCAGAGCATGAGAACATTATGTCCTTCACAAAAATGTAAGCTTTGTTGCACTTAAATAAGATTGAACATATTTTACATGATCATATTGTTTTATTGTCAACAATGAATGTATTTCCTGTGAAGACAAAGCCTTTTTTCTCTCAGTGCCATAGAGATCCATTGTTGTCCAAAAACTATAAACAATAACAATGCGATGCTCATTCCTTCCAATGGTTTCACTCTATTCCACTAATTGACAGTTATTGGCAGTAACACGCCAATAAACATAACTGTAAACAAAGCAAAGACTTTATGAAGAAGGAAATGCATTCAACAGGTTTATCTGCCTTATTAGCCTTATTAGTTTTAGTGTATTAGGGATACAAACAATGTGTTTGGTGAGAAACACTTTGTCAACAGATTATTATTATTATTATTATTATTATTGGCACCTTACATTTTAATTGAAATAAACTATATGTAGTTGGATGCGCTTGGCTTGGAGATGGACCAACACATTGAGGATCTTCATGGGACTTGCTGACATTAAGAAACAGAAAAACGCCAGTCCATCCTTTAAATAATGCACGCCCTTGAGTGGAGATTATTTGATTCCTGAATTTTATGTTGAAGTGTAATCACTTACAAATTGTGTGTACTATACCCACTCACGTTCATGGGCATATGCTGTATTGAGAAATGCCTCACGTGAGCCAGCATGAACACTATTTACTGAGGGCCTTGGAATAGGGAAACTTGGAAAAAAATGGAACACAGTCTTCATTAATGTTACCGATTTAGACCTGTGTTTATGTTATATCAAAATGTTTGCTGTGAAAATAGGCGTTGCAGTGTTTACATGGAGGTCAGATGCACTGCACATTCATGCAGCGTTTTTCCTCTCGGCTGCATCGCCTTTATATGGCAGTGAAGTGACTACAAACGCTGTTAAACTAATGAGACATGTTTGCAAACATAATAAATTGATTTAGTGATCTGTACTGTTTGTCTAGTAATAAACATTTAAAGATAGTGCCAATACGAGTTGTTTAGATTGTTAGAAATTAGCACGTTATTCAGATATTTGGGGTAAAAAATTCTGTAAAACAACAAACGGGAAACACTCTTTTGTAGAAGCAGCACAGTGTACCTGTGGCTCGTTTTGCTTTTGAGTCAACAAGTCTTTGACGCTCAGCGAGGCTGATCAGATAGCAGTTAGGGTACTAACTGGCATTCACATTTCACTGCCTACAGAGACGGGCACTTCATCTTCCACTAATGCCATCTGCGAGCACTGGCACCTTGCCCAGAGCAGGACGGACGAGGGGCCCTGAGTGTGTGTGTGTGTGTGTGTGTGTGTGTGTGTGTGTGTGTGTGTGTGTGTGTGTGTGTGTGTGTGTGTGTGTGTGTGTGTGTGTGTCTGTGTGTGTGTGTCTGTGTGTGTGTGTGTGTGTGTGTGTGTGTGTACGTGTGTGTGTGTGTGTGTGTGTGTGTGAATGGCTGATAAAATTAGTAAGCAGGTAAGTGAGTTGAGTTAATGAGGGCATGTTCATATATTACAGCATTTTGCTTTTAGAGCTCAGGTGGCACCAAATAACAACCAGTTTCCTCTTCCATACAAACTGTTTGTTGGGAGCTGAGAGTGTATTCCAACCCATCAACAGGAAATAACTGCAAAATGCACGAGTTTTACTGTTATGAGGGGAGAGATGTTGACATTTGTTGTTGGCCAGCACTTCCTCATAATTGGGGAGCCGAGTGTAACAAAACAAACAAAATGCAGTCAGGACTGATATCATATTTCCCTGATGCAGGGTCATCTGTCGGGGTCTAATCTGCTCCTTCCCATCTCCTTCACATGCACCCATTTCCTGTGTTTAGTATGTGTCATTTGTTACTATTGTGTCGCTGCAAATATGCCATTCCTTACCACTGAGGCATCTCCCCACACCTGCCTGTCACCTGGCCTTGTTACCTGCTGACCCAGCCGCTCTCCATAGTGAACTGCTGGCACTCACCGACCTCCAGACCATCTATGTAGTCCAGGTTTCTTAGCGTTCCAGCCTGCTCTTGTTCTGATGACCTTTTTTATGTTTTTTTTTTTCTTTTTTTAATCTAATCTGCCTTCACTTTGCTGACTCTAATCCTACCTTTTGACCAGCTAATGCATTTGCATTGTAAACGCTGAGTCTTAATGAGCACAGTGACACCTGTTAGAGTTAAGATGCTCATTAAGAGTGCGAGTTGTTAACCACAGCAAAGAGTGCAGTCAATCATGCTTACCCCCCCCCATCAAAATCTCTAATTTGGCGGCGTGTCAAGTCATTAAATATCTGCCCAGAAGACATGCTATCTGCCTATCCATGTGATTTTTGTTTACAAGCCCTGATTCACTTAGTTTGACAATGTGAAAATAAATTAAACAAAAGCAAAAAAGCAAACTCGGCTCTTCCACTAATCAAACTAAAGAACTTACTTACTGTGTTAAGTTGTCTGTGCCTTATTTTTGCTTAAGTTATATCCTTTCTGCTTCTTAATGTGTCACTTTTGTGCCTTTTTTTTTTTTTTTTTAAAGCTGCACACAATCTTTTTTCATTGTGACAATGGATCAAATCACTGTGTAATGTGAAAGGTGTCATTTGTGATTGAGTTATCACCAAACTCTGCAGCTCTATGGGGCATTTTAGCATCTTTAGGCTAATTGTTTTTGTTTTACTGCCCGCAACTTCAGTTCAGTCTTATAGCTCTAACCAACCCTATTTCCAGTCCACTGTACTCTACCTGCCCAGCACCAAATGGTAGACCGACCAAGTTAGCATCCAGCTGGTGAACATATTGGTGCATTTAGTGGCTAAAATGTCAGATATTACTAGATGGATATATACTAATGTTGCTCTGTGTTGGCTGGACGTGTAAATAGGCAACGGTTTGCTAACATATTCTCCATTTTAGCTTTATAAGGCGTTGCACTGGCCCCAAATAGAATCAATGTAGGTTTTAAGATGTTGTACACAGTAAATCAAAGCCAGCCTATGGTAAGTCTGGAGCATCTGTTACTGTGTTTTTCTGTTGAATAAACCATCCAAGTAAACAATAGAATGGGACAGAAAGCATATATCTAACATCAGAGCTGAAATATACTCATGCATCAGATAAGACAATAGACTCACGACACAGGGAAGAATCTCATTCATCAGTCAGTTAATTATTGAATTAATGTGAAAATGGATGACTGGGTGACTACTTTATGAGTAATGACCGAACAGGAGTGACAAAAGGCCTGCATTTAAACTGAAGATCAAGAGGGTTTGAATTCTATGTTCAAAGAATAAAATGGGCCATAATGATGACGGTGAAAATATGAAAATTGTCAATATGGCTTTGTCTGAGGAAGGTCGATGAGGATGACGAGCTTGAAGCAAAGTTGTCAAAATGAGCTGTTGCATAGAAATACCAAGAAATACCATCTCACCCTGTTGTTGTGACTCTCGTCAAAGCACTGTTAAAAGGAAGTCCTGAACAGTTTGGTGAGGGGAGGGAAATTAACATTCATTTCAAGTGAAGCTAACTATCAGGTCCTGTCTTAACGGAGGGCATGAGGAGGCAGCGGGAGCAGCATTATGCTTCTCATTATCACTGGATCCAACTGCACTTTTACCCCGGGCTACTGGCAAAGCTCATTAAAACAGGCCAACAATGGAGTCTCATCCTGACTCCCTCACACCAAACAGGAACTCAGAAATGTCTCGGTCAGACTCGGTGTGGAATGTCACTGGCATGTTTTTTTTTTTTTCAGATTCTTCTACAAGTCATTGCTGCTGTCATGGCAGGAGGTCATTTTGATAACTCCTGGGTGCTCCAGTCTTTTTAACAAGACACACAACTTCCCACTGATCATCTCTTCTCGCTTGTGCTTTTTGGTGCTTTTTGCGTCACCCAAATAAAATCAGGTCAAATACTTGAAGACAGAGACGAGACATTAATTACATTTTTACTCTTTCACTTCTTGACACCCTAATTTTCTTTTGCCATTATGTTTGCTGATAAAGTAATTTGCAAACAGCAAGCTAGCCAATTTACTAGCCAGATCCACCCCCCGGGAGTCTGGATGAATTAGCTGAGGCTACCCACTCAAGAGTTGAATTTGTCCACGTTAGCAAGCAAGCTACATGGACTTTGTGTTGGGGTGGGTGCCGGTCATTTGTTCGCGTTAGCGGACCCTGTTTCTCATTGGGGAGGGTCTAATTTTTTAAGTTACCTTACAGTCCGTTCACACATTGGCAATAAAAAGCGATTCATATATGTAAATACATAAAAAACAAACAAAAAAAACTCCACATGGTACATTTCGAAAGAGTGGAATAAAGTAGCTAAAAGTCTCTGCTTCTCCATAAGATACAATATATAACATGAGATGACATGAGAAATACAAACAGGGATGGCCCCCCCTTGTGTGAGGTGTTGTTCAGCTATTCAGCCAATCACCTGTTGTTTTATTGGTTCTGGGTCCCTTTTTGTCCTTTTTACACCCATTAATTTGTATTAGATGGAGGCGGGATCAGGAGGGAGGTAGTGGTAAATTAGGTTGTATTGTGTAGCTTTCCATTAGGAAAGAGACTAAATAAAAGACCAGTTTTTGCAGTTAATTTAATATCTTAATTTGAGGTCATATTAAAATGCCTAATGTAAAAATAAATTCATTTTCTCATTTCAAATGCTTAATAATAATTTATTAAGCTTGCTGACACTGAATCAAGCTCTGTTGCTGGTGGAGCTGCACGTGCACCCTCTATTTACCAGCCGTCACTGGGTGCATTATATATTCCTCCTTTATTGGTTTGCCTTCTTGACAAACAAACAGCCATTCTTTGTGGACAGTGGAGCTCCATCAAGGCCTTCCCTATCTAAGAGGGACACAAGGGTATTCAAGGTGAACAATTACTAAGCTGCGAATGCTGGCAGAGGGGAACTTATAGTAGTAGACTATAGCAGAGGGAGAGAGAGTAAAACAGATAATGTACATCTATCATCATGGCTTTTCCTGCATTGTGTCCAGTTGCATTTGCTGAGTGCTTTCAAGCTGTTTCATTGATTTAGCCACATCTCAAACATTAATCTCAGGGTTGGGCTGTTTTGTTTTTTCACTGATAAACCTCCAGAAAAAAGATACCAAATGAGCACCACTAAAGCTGAAATGACTCAACCCCCCCCCCCCCCCCCCCCCCCCATAAATGTGCCTGTTATTGCATGTTAAAATATGCAGAAAGGGAAGTAGAAAGCACCTATACTACTATACATGCATGTAATTGCACCATACTATTGTAGCTCCTGGCGTGCATTTAATAACTACTAGCAGAATGGAAATTGGCATGCTCTCATAAAATTCTTGTCTCTCCTTGCTTTTTTTTCTTTACATACAGTATCTGTGATGTGTATTGGTCTTTATGTGTGTGTGTTGTTTTGACTTTTGCCTGCCAGCTGAGAAATAAACCATAGATTCTTGCAGTGCTTTGGTAGTAGGCGGTCTGAAGTGTCTACACTGTGTGTGTGTGTGTGTGTGTGCATGTGTGAATGCTTATGCATGCGTTTTGATTTGTTTTCAAGTCTCAGTGGAAATCCATGTGAATAGAGCTGAGTTGCCCTCCACGAGCTCCATGGCCTGCAGAAGAAGGGAGGCCTCCAATGGCCTCTATGTGTGTGTCTGAGAGAGAGAGAGTGTTGATGAGAGCCGGTCTCAGTTTCTGGTCTCCAGAGCAGGAGAAAGAGAATTGTAGAGTTTAAGGGAATGGGAATAATGTGTATATATGACAAATTTACTCATGTATGAGACCGATACTGTAGAGAATCAGAGAGCCCAGTGCGTATGAGAAACAGGAAACAGCTGATAGGATTTGTTATTAGCTGAGGGTTACAGTGCACCAGCCAGGATCCGACCACAGCAATATTGATCTGAAACAGTGATCCGTCTTTGTAGTTGAGCCCAAACAGACAGCAGGAGAGACTCTGCTGAGCTAATAGCCTTCACTCACCGACCTCCCCGCAAGCAATGAACATGCAATGAGAACACGGAGGTGAAGTGTGTGAGTGACAAAGTGAGTGTGTGAGGTTTTGTATGTGTGCATTTGTTTTTGTGCAGAAAGGTGTTAGTGTGTGTAAGGGGGAGGCTTGGCGGAGTATGCATGAGTGCACATGTGCAAATTTGTGTGTGAGTGTTTGCATGTGAGGAGTTTAAGCAGTGTGATACCTCCCGGCACCCCTCGTTCACCTATCCCCTAATCTCTGCCGACTCCCAAGTGAGATAACAGAGCTTACTGACATTTGAATATTCCGACTCCTCGACTGGAATATCAATTAAGACCGAGGCGGCGCTCGCAGCTTTCTCTTTCCCCTTCTTTCCCGCTGTGCTCATTTCTCCCGCCATCCCATGTGGACAGGACGAAGGCTGACCAAATTAGCACCACCAGGTTTCATAAAGTTTGTGCTGAGCTGAAGTCCTCCGTTCTCCCCTTCACCAAATGGCTGATTGTCTCCAGGCAATCGGGAGAGATGAGATGCAGCACTGGCGTTAGATAACAGATACCTTTCCTTTTGGATCCATGCTCTTTCCGCCGAGCTCCGTGCAATTTCGGGGGATTTGATTTGATTCAATTTTCCTCTAATCTCGCTCCCTCATGCACATTAGAATGTGGGGAGCTGCGTGTGAAGTGTAGAATTGGGGTGGTGGCAGTGCTGGTGGGGGCTGATGAGAAATTTCCAGTTGCTTTGAGTAACGAGCAGCCTGAAAAAGGGAGGGTTGCATAAATCTGCATACATAACCCAAATGTAACCAAGAGCATATTGAAATAAAGTCATTCATCCTCTCTCTGTCAAGTCCCTCTATCAACTTCCACTTCTCTGGCCTTGCAAGAAAGTAAAATTACTACATTATTCATTATATTTGTTATAGCGTAGATAGAGCTGCGATGGAGCCACTTAGCAGAGTGTTTTTCGTCTCACACACATTCACGCTCGCATATGCTGATCCAGAAATGCTGAGGAAAAAAACGCAGTGTTATTATTCCCCGCTAGATTTTTATGCAATCAATTCAAACACAGTGGGAATTAGTGAAGCCCCCGGAGCAAAGCAGTTCAAAAGTTATCAGAATGACTCCAATAAATGTTCTGAAGTTACAGTTCAAAATTTAGAAAAATAAAATAAAATGTTTGCCTCGGCTCCTCATCTCTGGAGGAGAAAAAAAGACAGAGACGGAGGGGAGAGAGGAAGAGAGAGGTCCAGGGCCGACATAGAATAAAGAGAGTGGGATTGCTATGGCAGAGCTCGCTACCCTACCCAGCCTGGAGAACCACAGTCGGTAAAGGAACCATTGACTTATTGTGTCCTGTTTTGAGCTGCCTTCTCAAAGAAGCGCTGCTGCATCCATCTGACTCAAAAGAATCTGCTGAGTAACTTTGTTTGGGATGAGGTTACAGAAAACTGTAAATTCTCCCACGCAGTTGAGCATCATCCAGCATAAACAAGGCAGAGACAGAGGGAATAATAAAGCCTGAGCTCATATCGCCGCGCCTCAACCAACAACTCATCATCCCTTCTCCTTCCTCTCACCTCATCCTGTTATTTTCACTCTCCCCTCTTCTGCCCAACCTCTTTCTTTCTTTCTTTCTGTCTTTCTTTCTTTCTTTTTCTCCCTCCTTCCCCTCGCCAACTCTCCCCTCACTCTCCGCCCGTCCATCTTTCCATCCCTCCCCACCTATCCACAGTTGTTGCCTTGGTAACAATACAAAGAGATTTTTTCGCAGCTCTGTCACCGTGGCAACGCTTGGCTTTCCTCCAGGCCGTTGTTGGAAGCGCGCCGCCCTCCGGTCCGCTCCAGCCGGGCTTGTGCTGACCACCGTCGGGTCGAGGCTATCCATCGGCTGGAAATTGCTCAAGCGCTGACGCCTCTGTGAGCTCTGGAGGAGATGCACATACTCCAAGATGGAGGGTCTGCGGGTGTCAAGCTGCTGGAGGTTCGATGTTTTTGATTGTGTCAAGGCAAGCACTTGTTTCAAGCAGTGATGGTGATTATCAGAGTGCCTGGATTGGAATTGGATTTACTATCTTTCAGAATTATTCTCTGGCTTTGTTTCTCTCTGGTTTTGGTTTATTTGCATCAAAAGTCATACTCCTCTTCAGAGTCAGTGGATACATGTCAAACGATGAAAAAGAGGCTCCTTCTAACTTCAGATCTTGCCTCATAACGTTTTCTTCAGTATTAGAAGTATTTGGGTAATTGTTACAATGCAAACAGGAACTGCTGAAGGGCAATTAGGCATACTTTTAATCATGCAAATTTGCCAAAATGTAAGCACATATAGAATAAAAATAAATAAATACTCATTGACTCCATAACAGCAATATGGAGTTGCAAAGTGGGAGGAGCTATTCCCGAAGCAGTCATGCCTCTGACTGGCTTGTTTTCCACAGGAATGGCGGCAAGGCTCATGGGGAGTATTTTGAGCCATCGATTATGTCAAACTGATGGAAAACGCGTGATTTCTCATAAGCAAAGTTTAAATAATTAACACCGTGGTCATAACATACTGTAAGTCGTACATTATCCAGGAGAGTCCGGTTTTTCTATGTTAAGTAACACTGGAGAAGATTTAAAAAAAGTAATTGAAATGGACACTTCTGTATTGTGCTACTACTCTTTTCTTCCATCTTGAATCTCCCAAAGCATTATGGGAACTGTAGTTCTTAGTTTAGTCTCAGTAGTTAGTAGTTCTTAGCTCAGAACATGAAGGACAATCGGATTGACAAAATCCATTCATAATTTTACAGTAATTGACACTAACAATACGTATTTTGACATTTCTAAGGTTCAAGATGTCCCATCAACAATGTTCTTATGTTCCTAGGACATTGACACTCTCCTCCATCCATTCATATACAGATATTTGCCCTGTATTGAAAATATGCAGACATACAGGCAACAAACTAAAAAAATATTCTTTCGTTTAAAAAACTGTCCTAGAACATGTGTAGCCGAACTCGCACGCAAATTAATGTCATTTCTGGAGTAATTTATTCTGAAAATAACAATACGTGGCATGAGTCTGACTCTGTTAAAAGCCTGTAAATAAGGGCAGTAAAAACCGAGCGAGAGGGATGAAACTTTTATGCTGTGTGTTTTCCTGCGAAGACTAAAACAAAATGATGCCACCACTTGTGACAGCTATTAGTACCAATAATTCGGCCCAAACTATTAGGACTGCCAACTGACTGGTGAAAGAACTTGTGTTTGACTTGTGTATAAATATTCATGACAACAGTGTTGAGGAGAGTAAAGTGGCTGAGAGTCACCGTCCTCCGCACGAGCCCATAATTGCTTGCTACACCCCTGCTGGTGGAACACTGATATTGCTGCAGACGCTAATGCTGCACAGCTGGTGCTGCAACCGTGCGCCACTCGTGAGGCGCAGCAGCCAGTTGGCAACTGAGAGGCTTATTACAACAGCAACAGGAGACTTGACATTTTGGATGTATTGTGCCAGTGAGTAAAATGCACTTTAGAGATGTCACGCTAATGGGATTGTGTTTTGGCAGGCTGGCTCTGGCAGGGGTTGGGAATTTATACGTTTACCAGGCCAAAACCTGCCATCAGCGCTCCGGCAACTGATTATACTTGTGTAAGAGTGTCAGAGTTTTGTTGTTTAGAGTCTTTTGTCTGGCTGTCAATGAGTTTTTTGTTTCTTTTTCCAAATACAGCATGACTTTGTCTCTGCTTCACATCAAGGCCTGTTGAAGAGATTTCTCTGGGTATCGTCTCGACAGATTAGTCTCCTCCTTACCCTCATTGTCATGGTGACTGGCAGGACACAATGACAACAGCATCAATTCAATTCAGGCATGGAATGAAAACCAAAAAAGAAGTTATGTATCCAAGCTGTTATACAGGAATAAAGGGGCACTTCACAGTTTAATTCACTCGTCACAGAGAGTACTACTCAGCCTGTTGTATGGCGTTTTCTGTGGCTCTGCGTAAGTAAGAAAGAATTATTAGTTAGTTAGAATTATCTTGGCTTGTTGTAACAGAAAGCCTGTGTTACAAAAGAAGTGGGCATTTAGGACGAAGGGAGGGCCTAATGAAAGACATTACGTTGCATTATGGGAAATGTAGGATGCAGCATCTTTGGAGCTGGACCCATACTAAAGATTAAAGAAGTCAGGGCATCTCTGCCCCTGCTGCTTCCATTTTGGCTAACGCTACCCCAGCGTGTGATTTTAGATAGCATGCTGGTGTTCTGCAAGCAAAACATGCATGATGGGTAACACAACAGTGTTGGCGTCTGGTGTGCCGGATCCCCCATTTCCTACAGACGTTGATTTGGCTCTGTTACTACCTCTGTTGCCGGCTTAATGTTGGAACAACAATGCCCCCCCATTCCGTGTTCGTACGTTTTATACAGAACGGCGGAACAACATTCCCGCCTTGAACAGGCTGTGTTAAAGACTAAACTCCTCTGTTCAACAGTTGCAGTGTGAGATGGGGCTCCTCTCCTGTAGCTACACACACACACACACACACACACACACACACACACACACACACACACACACACACAGAGACATATATCCATATATACAGTATAATGCTGCTGTGTCACCATGTAATGCGGGTTGAGAAATGCTCCAGTTTAGAGACTGCTGGCTGAGGAAACCGTGACATGGTGGAAACAGCTGGAGGCTGCAGTGTCATTGAGGCTCCAATCTCAGATAAAGATTTAATTTGTTTATGAATGCTGGTTTGGTTTTTAAGTTGCTCTGTTTAAAGCGGAGATGAACTAACAAACAACCATCTTTTCTATTCTTTTCTGCTTTGTACTGTTTCCTTGTTCTCTGTAAGGTCAATTTAATCTAATTTAATATATATATATACTTTGCTTGCTTGATTTCTGTTTTGTATTGTTTAGTTATGCTCTTTGTCAAGTACTGAAAAAGCATGATGCCATTATAGCTTGTTGAACATACTGCAATCTCTTCTCTTCTCTTGCAGTTAATCTTCTTGAGACTTGAAATGCACAGTGTAAGTACAGTGAAGTCTTCCTCTCCCCTCCCCCTCTCTGTTTCCCTTGGCTCTCTACTCTCTCCAGCAGATAGATAGATATTGATAGAACGCCTTGAAATAACTTTGGAAACCCGTTTATATATAGCAGCAAAGTAAAAGTTCAAACGTCGGCTGCTTCCTGCATTGTCTTATGAGGTTGAGACCTAAACGTCTCACAGATGTCGATTCAAAATAAATTCCAACACTGTGTTTCTCTGTGTGTATATATGAGATGTTGCTAAATTAGCTGCTGTCCCTCTATTTTCTCCACAGCGAGCAGTTGACAGGTGACAATGGAAATGCATGAAGTGGCAGAGTTATGTGAACCATGACAATTCTTTGCGTGTCAACGTTATTGCTTTTCATTAATGATAACTTTGTCAAGTAGTTGTGTGGTAGATGTTACAGAGACAAACAGTATAATATAAATGTCATTATTCTGTTCGGGAAAAGAGGTATTTTTAAAGCTGCTGGTGTGGACTCCTTGAACATCATTCGATTTATAATGTTTATTAAATGTCATTTTATTCTGGAAGGATTGAATATGTGAAAGGTGGGGGAGGTTTGTTGAAGCTGTAGCATAACATGAAGCATATTTTGTATTTAACTGTAGAATTGAATATATTTGTTTTTTGTAATTCCCCTAAGAGTCTGTCAAGTTTCTGATATAACAATTATAATAATTATAATAATGATAATAATGTATATATGAAGTAGGATCAATTCAGGATTTTTGAATATGCTGAGGTTGTTAGGCCGGCTGATATCTGTAGTGATGATATATGTTGTGTGTTTGTGTTTGTCAGGGTGTATAGGTTTCGATGTTGTCTTCTGTGTTGGTTGCTTTGTTTGTTTTCTGGTGATTTATGTTTTTGTTGAAAAATCAACTAAAGAAAAGTGCAGTCGGTATTTAAAATGTATTTATTCAACTTAAAAATCGATCGATCCTCTCCTCTCCGCCAGCTGACCTTTCCTCTGTGGTGCACAGCAGCAGGTAGCAGATCGTCTGACAACAGAGATAATGGAGATGGCCAGTGTGACTGACACTGTGTCCAACAGGGTGACTGGTGAGGTATGTTGGTGCCGCTGCCAAAGGCTGTTTGGTGTGCTTGTTTATATATATATGTGTGTGTGTGTGTGTGTGTGTGTGAGGGAGCGACTGAGGGAGAAAGGGAGAATAAATGATGAAAGCAATACAATGCTGAAAGCGAGCAGAGATGTTAAAGTGTGTATGTGAGTGTATGTCTGGGTACTGGAAGCAAAGTGCAAGTGTTCAGAAAAAGTATAGTGGTGTGTTTATGAGCGTCTGGGTATGTGTGTATCTGTGTGTGTGCGTGTGTGTGTGTGTGTATGAAAAAGAATATTTAAAAAGAGAAATCTCTAGCAAGTTTGTGTGTGTTTGTGCTTAAAAACCTCAGGTGAACCCTTATGTACACAGCTACTAACAGTGTGTGTAAACGGTGCTGTCATAGTGTGTGTGTGTGTGTGTGTGTGTGTGTGTGTGTGTGTGTGTGTGTGTGTGTGTGTGTGTGTGTGTGTGTGTGTGTGTGTGTGTGTGTGTGTGTGTGTGTGTGTGGAGACCTGGCAGGGCACGCTGGGACAGTTGGAAATAAAGAGCCATCTGACAGCTCTGTGCTGAAATGCACTCTGGGAAAAGAAAGAGAGTGGCCTATTTGACAGCCGGTGCACTGCCTGTGGTGTGTGTGTGTGTGTGTGTTTGCAGCAAGCATGCATGCATGTATTTTTACTGTGTGTATGCGTGGTGTGACTCAGGTGCAACAGCCCCCGTGTGTGAGTACGCGAAAGGTGTGTGTGCAGACATGTGCGTGGGCTTGTGCGACTGTAAGTCTATGAGTGTGTGTGTGTGTGTGTGTGTGGTCGTGTAGTAATTAGGTAACAGTCTGGCCCTCAGCGATCCATTTCCTGTCAGCGAAGACAAAGAGAGACCTGCTGATGAACCATCTGGTGTCCAGGTGCATCTCTCTCTCTCTCTCTCTCTCTCTCTCTCTCTCCCCTGTTAGCAGGACGTCTCTCTGTCCCGCTCACTCTTACCCCCGGGAAGCTGCTCGACCCCCCCGGCGGAAGCTCGCTCTCGTCTCCTTCGTAAAATCGATCTCATCAGCAGGAATGATTAAAGTGTGCTTGTTGCGGCCGTCCATTTTGTTCTGGACAGCACCATTCCTCTCTGTCTCTGTACCCACTGGAAATCAGCAGAATGTGCTAGCTCACAACCTAATTTGTTAACCCTTGTGCCTCACTTTAAAAAAGGGGGAGGGGATGTGGAGCTGACAGCTTTGTCTGTCAGAATCAGTGTGATGCTGTTGGTGATGAAGCAAACCCTGACAAGGCCCATAAAAACTAAAGTATCATGACAAAGGCGTGTGTTCCTGCGTTCACCTGTGGATCTAAAATGCTGCGCCCGGGGAACACGTGGCTGCACTTTGTATGCACTGCACTTCTTCTGAGTGATGCTGTGCTCAGCAGGAACATTTCCACAGAAAATCAATCCTACACGGTCAGTCCACGGACAGAGGTCTGCTAGGAGTCTTTTCCTGTTGTGGTTTTAAAAACATATATATATATATATATATATATATATATCTCTCATAGTCAAATAATCTACTGAAGCTTTGGGTGCTATTAATTGATTTATGTTTTGGTTTCATCAGCTTTTTATTGAACACGTGCAATTTGCATCTTCCCCGAAACCACTCATGCCTGCTTCTCCAACCTTTTTATTAATTGATGTTTTGGTCACGTGAGGCTAACATGCTGGTCCCCACCTGCTCCTGAGGGAAATATCTGGCTGCTAAATGCTCGACTATGTTCTCCAATTAGTTGCTAACTTTATCTGTTTGCCGTTTGGTGCTGGGCAGGTAGTGTACGCTGGGTTTTTAGAGCTTTTTTGTTGTTGTTGTTGTTGCTGAAAACAGGTTCCTGCTGCAGCTGTAAATGCCACAGGAGTGAATCAAAACATTGAAGTTGCTGAAATGCTCTATAGAGCTGAGGGGAACTGCAGAGTCAGGCGATAGTTATGTTTCACCACTGCTAGCAACACCTTCACATTACATGTAGTTTTGTTTCCTATAGTGACATAAACATATCGATTTTTGCAGCTTTAACTAGCATGTTAACCTTTTGTTAACACCATTGCCTTCATTTTTCCCAAAACCAAAACTAGCATTCAGCCCTAATGGTGATGGTACACTGGATGTTGTGTTGGGTGCTTAGAACCCAGTATACCCGCTTACAGGTCTAGTTGGTAAATATTAGT